>NW_026967614.1:0-365000 GCF_028390025.1 Pseudophryne corroboree
GCAAGGAAAAGCTGTCTTGTACCTTTGCATTTTTCTCCCAAACGAAGGATACTAGAAAGAAAATTTTAAAGCCTCCTGTTAGGCCATCATCTACACGGCATAGCCCTGAATTTTCCAATGCGCAGCTCTTTGCAAAAGAGAGATATTGGCAAGGAAAAGCTGTCTTGTACCTTTGCATTTTTCTCCCAAACGAAGGACACTAGAAAGAAAATTTTAAAGCCTCCTGTTAGGCCATCATCTACACGGCATAGCCCTGAATTTTCCAATGCGCAGCTCTTTGCAAAAGAGAGATATTGGCAAGGAAAAGCTGTCTTGTACCTTTGCATTTTTCTCCCAAACGAAGGAAACTAGAAAGAAAATTTTAAAGCCTCCTGTTAGGCCATCATCTACACGGCATAGCCCTGAATTTTCCAATGCGCAGCTCTTTGTAAAAGAGAGATATTGGCAAGGAAAAACTGTCTTGTACCATTGGATTTTTCTCCCAAACGAAGGACACTAGAATGAAAATTTTAAAGCCTCCTGTTAGTGCTTCATCTACATGGTATAGCCCTGAATTTTCCAATGCGTAGCTCTTTGCAAAAGAGAGATATTGGCAATGAAAAGCTGTCTTGTACCTTTGCATTTTTCTCCCAAACGAAGGACACTAGAAAGAAAATTTTAAAGCCTCCTGTTAGGCCATCATCTACACGGCATAGCCCTGAATTTTCCAATGCGCAGCTCTTTGCAAAAGAGAGATATTGGCAAGGAAAAGCTGTCTTGTACCTTTGCATTTTTCTCCCAAACGAAGGACACTAGAAAGAAAATTTTAAAGCCTCCTGTTAGGCCATCATCTACACGGCATAGCCCTGAATTTTCCAATGCGCAGCTCTTTGCAAAAGAGAGATATTGGCAAGGAAAAGCTGTCTTGTACCTTTGCATTTTTCTCCCAAACGAAGGACACTAGAAAGAAAATTTTAAAGCCTCCTGTTAGGCCATCATCTACACGGCATAGCCTTGAATTTTCCAATGCGCAGCTCTTTGCAAAAGAGAGATATTGGCAAGGAAAAGCTGTCTTGTACCTTTGCATTTTTCTCCCAAACGAAGGACACTAGAAAGAAAATTTTAAAGCCTCCTGTTAGGCCATCATCTACACGGCATAGCCCTGAATTTTCCAATGCGCAGCTCTTTGCAAAAGAGAGATATTGGCAAGGAAAAGCTGTCATGTACCTTTGCATTTTTCTCCCAAACGAAGGACACTAGAAAGAAAATTTTAAAGCCTCCTGTTAGGCCATCATCTACACGGCATAGCCCATAATTTTCCAATGCGCAGCTCTTTGCAAAAGAGAGATATTGGCAAGGAAAAGCTGTCTTGTACCTTTGCATTTTTCTCCCAAACGAAGGACACTAGAAAGAAAATTTTAAAGCCTCCTGTTAGGCCATCATCTACACGGCATAGCCCTGAATTTTCCAATGCGCAGCTCTTTGCAAAAGAGAGATATTGGCAAGGATAAGCTGTCTTGTACCTTTGCATTTTTCTCCCAAACGAAGGACACTAGAAAAAATTTTTTAAAGCCTCCTGTTAGGCCATCATCTACACGGCATAGCCCTGAATTTTCCAATGCGCAGCTCTTTGCAAAAGAGAGATATTGGCAAGGATAAGCTGTCTAGTACCTTTGCATTTTTCTCCCAAACGAAGGACACTAGAAATAAAATTGTAAAGCCTCCTGTTAGGCCATCATCTACACGGCATAGCCCTGAATTTTCCAATGCGCAGCTCTTTGCAAAAGAGAGATATTGGCAAGGAAAAGCTGTCTTGTACCTTTGCGTTTTTCTCCCAAACGAAGGACACTAGAAAGAAAATTTTAAAGCCTCCTGTTAGGCCATCATCTACACGGCATAGCCCTGAATTTTCCAATGCGCAGCTCTTTGCAAAAGAGAGATATTGGCAAGGAAAAGCTGTCTTGTACCTTTGCATTTTTCTCCCAAACGAAGGACACTAGAAAGAAAATTTTAAAGCCTCCTGTTAGGCCATCATCTACACGGCATAGCCCTGAATTTTCCAATGCGCAGCTCTTTGCAAAAGAGAGATATTGGCAAGGAAAAGCTGTCTTGTACCTTTGCATTTTTCTCCCAAACGAAGGACACTAGAATTTTTTTTTAAAGCCTCCTGTTAGGCCATCATCTACACGGCATAGCCCTGAATTTTCCAATGCGCAGCTCTTTGCAAAAGAGAGATATTGGCAAGGATAAGCTGTCTTGTACCTTTGCATTTTTCTCCCAAACGAAGGACACTAGAAAGAAAATTTTAAAGCCTCCTGTTAGGCCATCATCTACACGGCATAGCCCTGAATTTTCCAATGCGCAGCTCTTTGCAAAAGAGAGATATTGGCAAGGAAAAGCTGTCTTGTACCTTTGCATTTTTCTCCCAAACGAAGGACACTAGAAAGAAAATTTTAAAGCCTCCTGTTAGGCCATCATCTACACGGCATAGCCCTGAATTTTCCAATGCGCAGCTCTTTGCAAAAGAGAGATATTGGCAAGGAAAAACTGTCTTGTACCTTTGCATTTTTCTCCCAAACGAAGGACACTAGAAAGAAAAATTTAAAGCCTCCTGTTAGGCCATCATCTACACGGCATAGCCCTGAATTTTCCAATGCGCAGCTCTTTGCAAAAGAGAGATATTGGCAAGGAAAAGCTGTCTTGTACCTTTGCATTTTTCTCCCAAACGAAGGACACTAGAAAGAAAATTTTAAAGCCTCCTGTTAGGCCATCATCTACACGGCATAGCCCTGAATTTTCCAATGCGCAGCTCTTTGCAAAAGAGAGATATTGGCAAGGAAAAACTGTCTTGTACCTTTGCATTTTTCTCCCAAACGAAGGACACTAGAAAGAAAATTTTAAAGTCTCCTGTTAGGCCATCATCTACACGGCATAGCCCTGAATTTTCCAATGCACAGCTCTCTGCAAAAGAGAGATATTGGCAAGGAAAAGCTGTCTTGTACCTTTGCATTTTTCTCCCAAACGAAGGACACTAGAACATTTTTTTTTAAAGCCTCCTGTTAGGCCATCATCTACACGGCATAGCCCTGAATTTTCCAATGCGCAGCTCTTTGCAAAAGAGAGATATTGTCAAGGAAAAGCTGTCTTGTACCTTTGCATTTTTCTCCCAAACGAAGGACACTAGAAAGAAAATTTTAAAGCCTCCTGTTAGGCCATCATCTACACGGCATAGCCCTGAATTTTCCAATGCGCAGCTCTTTGCAAAAGAGAGATATTGGCAAGGAAAAGCTGTCTTGTACCTTTGCATTTTTCTCCCAAACGAAGGACACTAGAAAATTTTTTTTAAAGCCTCCTGTTAGGCCATCATCTACACGGCATAGCCCTGAATTTTCCAATGCGCAGCTCTTTGCAAAAGAGAGATATTGGCAAGGATAAGCTGTCTAGTACCTTTGCATTTTTCTCCCAAACGAAGGACACTAGAAATAAAATTGTAAAGCCTCCTGTTAGGCCATCATCTACACGGCATAGCCCTGAATTTTCCAATGCGCAGCTCTTTGCAAAAGAGAGATATTGGCAAGGAAAAGCTGTCTTGTACCTTTGCGTTTTTCTCCCAAACGAAGGACACTAGAAAGAAAATTTTAAAGCCTCCTGTTAGGCCATCATCTACACGGCATAGCCCTGAATTTTCCAATGCGCAGCTCTTTGCAAAAGAGAGATATTGGCAAGGAAAAGCTGTCTTGTACCTTTGCATTTTTCTCCCAAACGAAGGACACTAGAAAGAAAATTTTAAAGCCTCCTGTTAGGCCATCATCTACACGGCATAGCCCTGAATTTTCCAATGCGCAGCTCTTTGCAAAAGAGAGATATTGGCAAGGAAAAGCTGTCTTGTACCTTTGCATTTTTCTCCCAAACGAAGGACACTAGAATTTTTTTTTAAAGCCTCCTGTTAGGCCATCATCTACACGGCATAGCCCTGAATTTTCCAATGCGCAGCTCTTTGCAAAAGAGAGATATTGGCAAGGATAAGCTGTCTTGTACCTTTGCATTTTTCTCCCAAACGAAGGACACTAGAAAGAAAATTTTAAAGCCTCCTGTTAGGCCATCATCTACACGGCATAGCCCTGAATTTTCCAATGCGCAGCTCTTTGCAAAAGAGAGATATTGGCAAGGAAAAGCTGTCTTGTACCTTTGCATTTTTCTCCCAAACGAAGGACACTAGAAAGAAAATTTTAAAGCCTCCTGTTAGGCCATCATCTACACGGCATAGCCCTGAATTTTCCAATGCGCAGCTCTTTGCAAAAGAGAGATATTGGCAAGGAAAAACTGTCTTGTACCTTTGCATTTTTCTCCCAAACGAAGGACACTAGAAAGAAAAATTTAAAGCCTCCTGTTAGGCCATCATCTACACGGCATAGCCCTGAATTTTCCAATGCGCAGCTCTTTGCAAAAGAGAGATATTGGCAAGGAAAAGCTGTCTTGTACCTTTGCATTTTTCTCCCAAACGAAGGACACGAGAAAGAAAATTTTAAAGCCTCCTGTTAGGCCATCATCTACACGGCATAGCCCTGAATTTTCCAATGCGCAGCTCTTTGCAAAAGAGAGATATTGGCAAGGAAAAACTGTCTTGTACCTTTGCATTTTTCTCCCAAACGAAGGACACTAGAAAGAAAATTTTAAAGCCTCCTGTTAGGCCATCATCTACACGGCATAGCCCTGAATTTTCCAATGCACAGCTCTCTGCAAAAGAGAGATATTGGCAAGGAAAAGCTGTCTTGTACCTTTGCATTTTTCTCCCAAACGAAGGACACTAGAACATTTTTTTTTAAAGCCTCCTGTTAGGCCATCATCTACACGGCATAGCCCTGAATTTTCCAATGCGCAGCTCTTTGCAAAAGAGAGATATTGGCAAGGAAAAGCTGTCTTGTACCTTTGCATTTTTCTCCCAAACGAAGGACACTAGAAAGAAAATTTTAAAGCCTCCTGTTAGGCCATCATCTACACGGCATAGCCCTGAATTTTCCAATGCGCAGCTCTTTGCAAAAGAGAGATATTGGCAAGGAAAAGCTGTCTTGTACCTTTGCATTTTTCTCCCAAACGAAGGAAACTAGAAAGAAAATTTTAAAGCCTCCTGTTAGGCCATCATCTACACGGCATAGCCCTGAATTTTCCAATGCGCAGCTCTTTGTAAAAGAGAGATATTGGCAAGGAAAAACTGTCTTGTACCATTGGATTTTTCTCCCAAACGAAGGACACTAGAATGAAAATTTTAAAGCCTCCTGTTAGGCCATCATCTACACGGCATAGCCCTGAATTTTCCAATGCGCAGCTCTTTGCAAAAGATAGATATTGGCAAGGAAAAGCTGTCTTGTACCTTTGCATTTTTCTCCCAAACGAAGGACACTAGAAAGAAAATTTTAAAGCCTCCTGTTAGGCCATCATCTACACGGCATAGCCCTGAATTTTCCAATGCGCAGCTCTTTGCAAAAGAGAGATATTGGCAAGGAAAAGCTGTCTTGTACCTTTGCATTTTTCTCCCAAACGAAGGACACTAGAAAGAAAATTTTAAAGCCTCCTGTTAGGCCATCATCTACACGGCATAGCCCTGAATTTTCCAATGCGCAGCTCTTTGCAAAAGAGAGATATTGGCAAGGAAAAGCTGTCTTGTACCTTTGCATTTTTCTCCCAAACGAAGGACACTAGAAAGAAAATTTTAAAGCCTCCTGTTAGGCCATCATCTACACGGCATAGCCCTGAATTTTCCAATGCTCAGCTCTTTGCAAAAGAGAGATATTGGCAAGGATAAGCTGTCTTGTACCTTTGCATTTTTCTCCCAAACGAAGGACACTAGAAAGAAAATTTTAAAGCCTCCTGTTAGGCCATCATCTACACGGCATAGCCCTGAATTTTCCAATGCACAGCTCTTTGCAAAAGAGAGATATTGGCAAGGAAAAGCTGTCTTGTACCTTTGCATTTTTCTCCCAAACGAAGGACACTAGAACATTTTTTTTAAAGCCTCCTGTTAGGCCATCATCTACACGGCATAGCCCTGAATTTTCCAATGCGCAGCTCTTTGCAAAAGAGAGATATTGGCAAGGAAAAGCTGTCTTGTACCTTTGCATTTTTCTCCCAAACGAAGGACACTAGAAAGAAAATTTTAAAGCCTCCTGTTAGGCCATCATCTACACGGCATAGCCCATAATTTTCCAATGCGCAGCTCTTTGCAAAAGAGAGATATTGGCAAGGAAAAGCTGTCTTGTACCTTTGCATTTTTCTCCCAAACGAAGGACACTAGAAAGAAAATTTTAAAGCCTCCTGTTAGGCCATCATCTACACGGCATAGCCCTGAATTTTCCAATGCGCAGCTCTTTGCAAAAGAGAGATATTGGCAAGGAAAAGCTGTCTTGTACCTTTGCATTTTTCTCCCAAACGAAGGACACTAGAAAAATTTTTTTAAAGCCTCCTGTTAGGCCATCATCTACACGGCATAGCCCTGAATTTTCCAATGCGCAGCTCTTTGCAAAAGAGAGATATTGGCAAGGATAAGCTGTCTAGTACCTTGGCATTTTTCTCCCAAACGAAGGACACTAGAAATAAAATTGTAAAGCCTCCTGTTAGGCCATCATCTACACGGCATAGCCCTGAATTTTCCAATGCGCAGCTCTTTGCAAAAGAGAGATATTGGCAAGGAAAAGCTGTCTTGTACCTTTGCGTTTTTCTCCCAAACGAAGGACACTAGAAAGAAAATTTTAAAGCCTCCTGTTAGGCCATCATCTACACGGCATAGCCCTGAATTTTCCAATGCGCAGCTCTTTGCAAAAGAGAGATATTGGCAAGGAAAAGCTGTCTTGTACCTTTGCATTTTTCTCCCAAACGAAGGACACTAGAAAGAAAATTTTAAAGCCTCCTGTTAGGCCATCATCTACACGGCATAGCCCTGAATTTTCCAATGCGCAGCTCTTTGCAAAAGAGAGATATTGGCAAGGAAAAGCTGTCTTGTACCTTTGCATTTTTCTCCCAAACGAAGGACACTAGAATTTTTTTTTAAAGCCTCCTGTTAGGCCATCATCTACACGGCATAGCCCTGAATTTTCCAATGCGCAGCTCTTTGCAAAAGAGAGATATTGGCAAGGAAAAGCTGTCTTGTACCTTTGCATTTTTCTCCCAAACGAAGGACACTAGAAAGAAAATTTTAAAGCCTCCTGTTAGGCCATCATCTACACGGCATAGCCCTGAATTTTCCAATGCGCAGCTCTTTGCAAAAGAGAGATATTGGCAAGGAAAAACTGTCTTGTACCTTTGCATTTTTCTCCCAAACGAAGGACACTAGAAAGAAAATTTTAAAGCCTCCTGTTAGGCCATCATCTACACGGCATAGCCCTGAATTTTCCAATGCACAGCTCTCTGCAAAAGAGAGATATTGGCAAGGAAAAGCTGTCTTGTACCTTTGCATTTTTCTCCCAAACGAAGGACACTAGAACATTTTTTTTTAAAGCCTCCTGTTAGGCCATCATCTACACGGCATAGCCCTGAATTTTCCAATGCGCAGCTCTTTGCAAAAGAGAGATATTGGCAAGGAAAAGCTGTCTTGTACCTTTGCATTTTTCTCCCAAACGAAGGACACTAGAAAGAAAATTTTAAAGCCTCCTGTTAGGCCATCATCTACACGGCATAGCCCTGAATTTTCCAATGCGCAGCTCTTTGCAAAAGAGAGATATTGGCAAGGAAAAGCTGTCTTGTACCTTTGCATTTTTCTCCCAAACGAAGGAAACTAGAAAGAAAATTTTAAAGCCTCCTGTTAGGCCATCATCTACACGGCATAGCCCTGAATTTTCCAATGCGCAGCTCTTTGTAAAAGAGAGATATTGGCAAGGAAAAACTGTCTTGTACCATTGGATTTTTCTCCCAAACGAAGGACACTAGAATGAAAATTTTAAAGCCTCCTGTTAGTGCTTCATCTACATGGTATAGCCCTGAATTTTCCAATGCGTAGCTCTTTGCAAAAGAGAGATATTGGCAATGAAAAGCTGTCTTGTACCTTTGCATTTTTCTCCCAAACGAAGGACACTAGAAAGAAAATTTTAAAGCCTCCTGTTAGGCCATCATCTACACGGCATAGCCCTGAATTTTCCAATGCGCAGCTCTTTGCAAAAGATAGATATTGGCAAGGAAAAGCTGTCTTGTACCTTTGCATTTTTCTCCCAAACGAAGGACACTAGAAAGAAAATTTTAAAGCCTCCTGTTAGGCCATCATCTACACGGCATAGCCCTGAATTTTCCAATGCGCAGCTCTTTGCAAAAGAGAGATATTGGCAAGGAAAAGCTGTCATGTACCTTTGCATTTTTCTCCCAAACGAAGGACACTAGAAAGAAAATTTTAAAGCCTCCTGTTAGGCCATCATCTACACGGCATAGCCCATAATTTTCCAATGCGCAGCTCTTTGCAAAAGAGAGATATTGGCAAGGAAAAGCTGTCTTGTACCTTTGCATTTTTCTCCCAAACGAAGGACACTAGAAAGAAAATTTTAAAGCCTCCTGTTAGGCCATCATCTACACGGCATAGCCCTGAATTTTCCAATGCGCAGCTCTTTGCAAAAGAGAGATATTGGCAAGGAAAAGCTGTCTTGTACCTTTGCATTTTTCTCCCAAACGAAGGACACTAGAAATTTTTTTTTAAAGCCTCCTGTTAGGCCATCATCTACACGGCATAGCCCTGAATTTTCCAATGCGCAGCTCTTTGCAAAAGAGAGATATTGGCAAGGATAAGCTGTCTTGTACCTTTGCATTTTTCTCCCAAACGAAGGACACTAGAAAGAAAATTTTAAAGCCTCCTGTTAGGCCATCATCTACACGGCATAGCCCTGAATTTTCCAATGCGCAGCTCTTTGCAAAAGAGAGATATTGGCAAGGAAAAGCTGTCTTGTACCTTTGCATTTTTCTCCCAAACGCAGGACACTAGAAAGAAAATTTTAAAGCCTCCTGTTAGGCCATCATCTACACGGCATAGCCCTGAATTTTCCAATGCGCAGCTCTTTGCAAAAGAGAGATATTGGCAAGGATAAGCTGTCTTGTACCTTTGCATTTTTCTCCCAAACGAAGGACACTAGAAAGAAAATTTTAAAGCCTCCTGTTAGGCCATCATCTACACGGCATAGCCCTGAATTTTCCAATGCGCAGCTCTTTGCAAAAGAGAGATATTGGCAAGGATAAGCTGTCTTGTACCTTTGCATTTTTCTCCCAAACGAAGGACACTAGAAATAAAATTGTAAAGCCTCCTGTTAGGCCATCATCTACACGGCATAGCCCTGAATTTTCCAATGCGCAGCTCTTTGCAAAAGAGCGATATTGGCAAGGAAAAGCTGTCTTGTACCTTTGCGTTTTTCTCCCAAACGAAGGACACTAGAAAGAAAATTTTAAAGCCTCCTGTTAGGCCATCATCTACACGGCATAGCCCTGAATTTTCCAATGCGCAGCTCTTTGCAAAAGAGAGATATTGGCAAGGAAAAGCTGTCTTGTACCTTTGCATTTTTCTCCCAAACGAAGGACACTAGAAAGAAAATTTTAAAGCCTCCTGTTAGGCCATCATCTACACGGCATAGCCCTGAATTTTCCAATGCGCAGCTCTTTGCAAAAGAGAGATATTGGCAAGGAAAAGCTGTCTTGTACCTTTGCATTTTTCTCCCAAACGAAGGACACTAGAATTTTTTTTTTAAAGCCTCCTGTTAGGCCATCATCTACACGGCATAGCCCTGAATTTTCCAATGCGCAGCTCTTTGCAAAAGAGAGATATTGGCAAGGATAAGCTGTCTTGTACCTTTGCATTTTTCTCCCAAACGAAGGACACTAGAAAGAAAATTTTAAAGCCTCCTGTTAGGCCATCATCTACACGGCATAGCCCTGAATTTTCCAATGCGCAGCTCTTTGCAAAAGAGAGATATTGGCAAGGAAAAGCTGTCTTGTACCTTTGCATTTTTCTCCCAAACGAAGGACACTAGAAAGAAAATTTTAAAGCCTCCTGTTAGGCCATCATCTACACGGCATAGCCCTGAATTTTCCAATGCGCAGCTCTTTGCAAAAGAGAGATATTGGCAAGGAAAAACTGTCTTGTACCTTTGCATTTTTCTCCCAAACGAAGGACACTAGAAAGAAAATTTTAAAGCCTCCTGTTAGGCCATCATCTACACGGCATAGCCCTGAATTTTCCAATGCGCAGCTCTTTGCAAAAGAGAGATATTGGCAAGGAAAAGCTGTCATGTACCTTTGCATTTTTCTCCCAAACGAAGGACACTAGAAAGAAAATTTTAAAGCCTCCTGTTAGGCCATCATCTACACGGCATAGCCCATAATTTTCCAATGCGCAGCTCTTTGCAAAAGAGAGATATTGGCAAGGAAAAGCTGTCTTGTACCTTTGCATTTTTCTCCCAAACGAAGGACACTAGAAAGAAAATTTTAAAGCCTCCTGTTAGGCCATCATCTACACGGCATAGCCCTGAATTTTCCAATGCGCAGCTCTTTGCAAAAGAGAGATATTGGCAAGGAAAAGCTGTCTTGTACCTTTGCATTTTTCTCCCAAACGAAGGACACTAGAAAAAAATTTTTAAAGCCTCCTGTTAGGCCATCATCTACACGGCATAGCCCTGAATTTTCCAAAGCGCAGCTCTTTGCAAAAGAGAGATATTGGCAAGGATAAGCTGTCTTGTACCTTTGCATTTTTCTCCCAAACGAAGGACACTAGAAAGAAAATTTTAAAGCCTCCTGTTAGGCCATCATCTACACGGCATAGCCCTGAATTTTCCAATGCGCAGCTCTTTGCAAAAGAGAGATATTGGCAAGGAAAAGCTGTCTTGTACCTTTGCATTTTTCTCCCAAACGAAGGACACTAGAAAGAAAATTTTAAAGCCTCCTGTTAGGCCATCATCTACACGGCATAGCCCTGAATTTTCCAATGCGCAGCTCTTTGCAAAAGAGAGATATTGGCAAGGAAAAACTGTCTTGTACCTTTGCATTTTTCTCCCAAACGAAGGACACTAGAAAGAAAATTTTAAAGCCTCCTGTTAGGCCATCATCTACACGGCATAGCCCTGAATTTTCCAATGCGCAGCTCTTTGCAAAAGAGAGATATTGGCAAGGAAAAGCTGTCTTGTACCTTTGCATTTTTCTCCCAAACGAAGGAAACTAGAAAGAAAATTTTAAAGCCTCCTGTTAGGCCATCATCTACACGGCATAGCCCTGAATTTTCCAATGCGCAGCTCTTTGTAAAAGAGAGATATTGGCAAGGAAAAACTGTCTTGTACCTTTGCATTTTTCTCCCAAACGAAGGACACTAGAAAGAAAATTTTAAAGCCTCCTGTTAGGCCATCATCTACACGGCATAGCCCTGAATTTTCCAATGCGCAGCTCTTTGCAAAAGAGAGATATTGGCAAGGAAAAGCTGTCTTGTACCTTTGCATTTTTCTCCCAAACGAAGGACACTAGAAAGAAAATTTTAAAGCCTCCAGTTAGGCCATCATCTACACGGCATAGCCCTGAATTTTCCAATGCGCAGCTCTTTGCAAAAGAGAGATATTGGCAAGGAAAAGCTGTCTTGTACCTTTGCATTTTTCTCCCAAACGAAGGACACTAGAAAGAAAATTTTAAAGCCTCCTGTTAGGCCATCATCTACACGGCAAAGCCCTGAATTTTCCAATGCGCAGCTCTTTGCAAAAGAGAGATATTGGCAAGGAAAAGCTGTCTTGTACCTTTGCATTTTTCTCCCAAACGAAGGACACTAGAAAGAAAATTTTAAAGCCTCCTGTTAGGCCATCATCTACAGGGCATAGCCCTGAATTTTCCAATGCGCAGCTCTTTGCAAAAGAGAGATATTGGCAAGGAAAAGCTGTCTTGTACCTTTACATTTTTCTCCCAAACGAAGGACACTAGAATGAAAATTTTAAAGCCTCCTGTTAGTGCTTCATCTACACGGTATAGCCCTGAATTTTCCAAAGCGCAGCTCTTTGCAAAAGAGAGATATTGGCAAGGAAAAGCTGTCTTGTACCTTTGCATTTTTCTCCCAAACGAAGGACACTAGAAAGAAAATTTTAAAGCCTCCTGTTAGGCCATCATCTACACGGCATAGCCCTGAATTTTCCAATGCGCAGCTCTTTGCAAAAGAGAGATATTGGCAAGGAAAAACTGTCTTGTACCTTTGCATTTTTCTCCCAAACGAAGGACACTAGAAAGAAAATTTTAAAGCCTCCTGTTAGGCCATCATCTACACGGCATAGCCCTGAATTTTCCAATGCACAGCTCTTTGCAAAAGAGAGATATTGGCAAGGAAAAGCTGTCTTGTACCTTTGCATTTTTCTCCCAAACGAAGGACACTAGAACATTTTTTTTAAAGCCTCCTGTTAGGCCATCATCTACACGGCATAGCCCTGAATTTTCCAATGCGCAGCTCTTTGCAAAAGAGAGATATTGGCAAGGAAAAGCTGTCTTGTACCTTTGCATTTTTCTCCCAAACGAAGGACACTAGAAAGAAAATTTTAAAGCCTCCTGTTAGGCCATCATCTACACGGCATAGCCCTGAATTTTCCAATGCGCAGCTCTTTGCAAAAGAGAGATATTGGCAAGGAAAAGCTGTCTTGTACCTTTGCATTTTTCTCCCAAACGAAGGACACTAGAAAGAAAATTTTAAAGCCTCCTGTTAGGCCATCATCTACACGGCATAGCCCTGAATTTTCCAATGCGCAGCTCTTTGCAAAAGAGAGATATTGGCAAGGAAAAGCTGTCTTGTACCTTTGCATTTTTCTCCCAAACGAAGGAAACTAGAAAGAAAATTTTAAAGCCTCCTGTTAGGCCATCATCTACACGGCATAGCCCTGAATTTTCCAATGCGCAGCTCTTTGTAAAAGAGAGATATTGGCAAGGAAAAACTGTCTTGTACCATTGGATTTTTCTCCCAAACGAAGGACACTAGAATGAAAATTTTAAAGCCTCCTGTTAGTGCTTCATCTACATGGTATAGCCCTGAATTTTCCAATGCGTAGCTCTTTGCAAAAGAGAGATATTGGCAATGAAAAGCTGTCTTGTACCTTTGCATTTTTCTCCCAAACGAAGGACACTAGAAAGAAAATTTTAAAGCCTCCTGTTAGGCCATCATCTACACGGCATAGCCCTGAATTTTCCAATGCGCAGCTCTTTGCAAAAGAGAGATATTGGCAAGGAAAAGCTGTCTTGTACCTTTGCATTTTTCTCCCAAACGAAGGATACTAGAAAGAAAATTTTAAAGCCTCCTGTTAGGCCATCATCTACACGGCATAGCCCTGAATTTTCCAATGCGCAGCTCTTTGCAAAAGAGAGATATTGGCAAGGAAAAGCTGTCTTGTACCTTTGCATTTTTCTCCCAAACGAAGGACACTAGAAAGAAAATTTTAAAGCCTCCTGTTAGGCCATCATCTACACGGCATAGCCCTGAATTTTCCAATGCGCAGCTCTTTGCAAAAGAGAGATATTGGCAAGGAAAAGCTGTCTTGTACCTTTGCATTTTTCTCCCAAACGAAGGAAACTAGAAAGAAAATTTTAAAGCCTCCTGTTAGGCCATCATCTACACGGCATAGCCCTGAATTTTCCAATGCGCAGCTCTTTGTAAAAGAGAGATATTGGCAAGGAAAAACTGTCTTGTACCATTGGATTTTTCTCCCAAACGAAGGACACTAGAATGAAAATTTTAAAGCCTCCTGTTAGTGCTTCATCTACATGGTATAGCCCTGAATTTTCCAATGCGTAGCTCTTTGCAAAAGAGAGATATTGGCAATGAAAAGCTGTCTTGTACCTTTGCATTTTTCTCCCAAACGAAGGACACTAGAAAGAAAATTTTAAAGCCTCCTGTTAGGCCATCATCTACACGGCATAGCCCTGAATTTTCCAATGCGCAGCTCTTTGCAAAAGAGAGATATTGGCAAGGAAAAGCTGTCTTGTACCTTTGCATTTTTCTCCCAAACGAAGGACACTAGAAAGAAAATTTTAAAGCCTCCTGTTAGGCCATCATCTACACGGCATAGCCCTGAATTTTCCAATGCGCAGCTCTTTGCAAAAGAGAGATATTGGCAAGGAAAAGCTGTCTTGTACCTTTGCATTTTTCTCCCAAACGAAGGACACTAGAAAGAAAATTTTAAAGCCTCCTGTTAGGCCATCATCTACACGGCATAGCCTTGAATTTTCCAATGCGCAGCTCTTTGCAAAAGAGAGATATTGGCAAGGAAAAGCTGTCTTGTACCTTTGCATTTTTCTCCCAAACGAAGGACACTAGAAAGAAAATTTTAAAGCCTCCTGTTAGGCCATCATCTACACGGCATAGCCCTGAATTTTCCAATGCGCAGCTCTTTGCAAAAGAGAGATATTGGCAAGGAAAAGCTGTCATGTACCTTTGCATTTTTCTCCCAAACGAAGGACACTAGAAAGAAAATTTTAAAGCCTCCTGTTAGGCCATCATCTACACGGCATAGCCCATAATTTTCCAATGCGCAGCTCTTTGCAAAAGAGAGATATTGGCAAGGAAAAGCTGTCTTGTACCTTTGCATTTTTCTCCCAAACGAAGGACACTAGAAAGAAAATTTTAAAGCCTCCTGTTAGGCCATCATCTACACGGCATAGCCCTGAATTTTCCAATGCGCAGCTCTTTGCAAAAGAGAGATATTGGCAAGGATAAGCTGTCTTGTACCTTTGCATTTTTCTCCCAAACGAAGGACACTAGAAAAAATTTTTTAAAGCCTCCTGTTAGGCCATCATCTACACGGCATAGCCCTGAATTTTCCAATGCGCAGCTCTTTGCAAAAGAGAGATATTGGCAAGGATAAGCTGTCTAGTACCTTTGCATTTTTCTCCCAAACGAAGGACACTAGAAATAAAATTGTAAAGCCTCCTGTTAGGCCATCATCTACACGGCATAGCCCTGAATTTTCCAATGCGCAGCTCTTTGCAAAAGAGAGATATTGGCAAGGAAAAGCTGTCTTGTACCTTTGCGTTTTTCTCCCAAACGAAGGACACTAGAAAGAAAATTTTAAAGCCTCCTGTTAGGCCATCATCTACACGGCATAGCCCTGAATTTTCCAATGCGCAGCTCTTTGCAAAAGAGAGATATTGGCAAGGAAAAGCTGTCTTGTACCTTTGCATTTTTCTCCCAAACGAAGGACACTAGAAAGAAAATTTTAAAGCCTCCTGTTAGGCCATCATCTACACGGCATAGCCCTGAATTTTCCAATGCGCAGCTCTTTGCAAAAGAGAGATATTGGCAAGGAAAAGCTGTCTTGTACCTTTGCATTTTTCTCCCAAACGAAGGACACTAGAATTTTTTTTTAAAGCCTCCTGTTAGGCCATCATCTACACGGCATAGCCCTGAATTTTCCAATGCGCAGCTCTTTGCAAAAGAGAGATATTGGCAAGGATAAGCTGTCTTGTACCTTTGCATTTTTCTCCCAAACGAAGGACACTAGAAAGAAAATTTTAAAGCCTCCTGTTAGGCCATCATCTACACGGCATAGCCCTGAATTTTCCAATGCGCAGCTCTTTGCAAAAGAGAGATATTGGCAAGGAAAAGCTGTCTTGTACCTTTGCATTTTTCTCCCAAACGAAGGACACTAGAAAGAAAATTTTAAAGCCTCCTGTTAGGCCATCATCTACACGGCATAGCCCTGAATTTTCCAATGCGCAGCTCTTTGCAAAAGAGAGATATTGGCAAGGAAAAACTGTCTTGTACCTTTGCATTTTTCTCCCAAACGAAGGACACTAGAAAGAAAAATTTAAAGCCTCCTGTTAGGCCATCATCTACACGGCATAGCCCTGAATTTTCCAATGCGCAGCTCTTTGCAAAAGAGAGATATTGGCAAGGAAAAGCTGTCTTGTACCTTTGCATTTTTCTCCCAAACGAAGGACACTAGAAAGAAAATTTTAAAGCCTCCTGTTAGGCCATCATCTACACGGCATAGCCCTGAATTTTCCAATGCGCAGCTCTTTGCAAAAGAGAGATATTGGCAAGGAAAAACTGTCTTGTACCTTTGCATTTTTCTCCCAAACGAAGGACACTAGAAAGAAAATTTTAAAGTCTCCTGTTAGGCCATCATCTACACGGCATAGCCCTGAATTTTCCAATGCACAGCTCTCTGCAAAAGAGAGATATTGGCAAGGAAAAGCTGTCTTGTACCTTTGCATTTTTCTCCCAAACGAAGGACACTAGAACATTTTTTTTTAAAGCCTCCTGTTAGGCCATCATCTACACGGCATAGCCCTGAATTTTCCAATGCGCAGCTCTTTGCAAAAGAGAGATATTGTCAAGGAAAAGCTGTCTTGTACCTTTGCATTTTTCTCCCAAACGAAGGACACTAGAAAGAAAATTTTAAAGCCTCCTGTTAGGCCATCATCTACACGGCATAGCCCTGAATTTTCCAATGCGCAGCTCTTTGCAAAAGAGAGATATTGGCAAGGAAAAGCTGTCTTGTACCTTTGCATTTTTCTCCCAAACGAAGGACACTAGAAAATTTTTTTTAAAGCCTCCTGTTAGGCCATCATCTACACGGCATAGCCCTGAATTTTCCAATGCGCAGCTCTTTGCAAAAGAGAGATATTGGCAAGGATAAGCTGTCTAGTACCTTTGCATTTTTCTCCCAAACGAAGGACACTAGAAATAAAATTGTAAAGCCTCCTGTTAGGCCATCATCTACACGGCATAGCCCTGAATTTTCCAATGCGCAGCTCTTTGCAAAAGAGAGATATTGGCAAGGAAAAGCTGTCTTGTACCTTTGCGTTTTTCTCCCAAACGAAGGACACTAGAAAGAAAATTTTAAAGCCTCCTGTTAGGCCATCATCTACACGGCATAGCCCTGAATTTTCCAATGCGCAGCTCTTTGCAAAAGAGAGATATTGGCAAGGAAAAGCTGTCTTGTACCTTTGCATTTTTCTCCCAAACGAAGGACACTAGAAAGAAAATTTTAAAGCCTCCTGTTAGGCCATCATCTACACGGCATAGCCCTGAATTTTCCAATGCGCAGCTCTTTGCAAAAGAGAGATATTGGCAAGGAAAAGCTGTCTTGTACCTTTGCATTTTTCTCCCAAACGAAGGACACTAGAATTTTTTTTTAAAGCCTCCTGTTAGGCCATCATCTACACGGCATAGCCCTGAATTTTCCAATGCGCAGCTCTTTGCAAAAGAGAGATATTGGCAAGGATAAGCTGTCTTGTACCTTTGCATTTTTCTCCCAAACGAAGGACACTAGAAAGAAAATTTTAAAGCCTCCTGTTAGGCCATCATCTACACGGCATAGCCCTGAATTTTCCAATGCGCAGCTCTTTGCAAAAGAGAGATATTGGCAAGGAAAAGCTGTCTTGTACCTTTGCATTTTTCTCCCAAACGAAGGACACTAGAAAGAAAATTTTAAAGCCTCCTGTTAGGCCATCATCTACACGGCATAGCCCTGAATTTTCCAATGCGCAGCTCTTTGCAAAAGAGAGATATTGGCAAGGAAAAACTGTCTTGTACCTTTGCATTTTTCTCCCAAACGAAGGACACTAGAAAGAAAAATTTAAAGCCTCCTGTTAGGCCATCATCTACACGGCATAGCCCTGAATTTTCCAATGCGCAGCTCTTTGCAAAAGAGAGATATTGGCAAGGAAAAGCTGTCTTGTACCTTTGCATTTTTCTCCCAAACGAAGGACACGAGAAAGAAAATTTTAAAGCCTCCTGTTAGGCCATCATCTACACGGCATAGCCCTGAATTTTCCAATGCGCAGCTCTTTGCAAAAGAGAGATATTGGCAAGGAAAAACTGTCTTGTACCTTTGCATTTTTCTCCCAAACGAAGGACACTAGAAAGAAAATTTTAAAGCCTCCTGTTAGGCCATCATCTACACGGCATAGCCCTGAATTTTCCAATGCACAGCTCTCTGCAAAAGAGAGATATTGGCAAGGAAAAGCTGTCTTGTACCTTTGCATTTTTCTCCCAAACGAAGGACACTAGAACATTTTTTTTTAAAGCCTCCTGTTAGGCCATCATCTACACGGCATAGCCCTGAATTTTCCAATGCGCAGCTCTTTGCAAAAGAGAGATATTGGCAAGGAAAAGCTGTCTTGTACCTTTGCATTTTTCTCCCAAACGAAGGACACTAGAAAGAAAATTTTAAAGCCTCCTGTTAGGCCATCATCTACACGGCATAGCCCTGAATTTTCCAATGCGCAGCTCTTTGCAAAAGAGAGATATTGGCAAGGAAAAGCTGTCTTGTACCTTTGCATTTTTCTCCCAAACGAAGGAAACTAGAAAGAAAATTTTAAAGCCTCCTGTTAGGCCATCATCTACACGGCATAGCCCTGAATTTTCCAATGCGCAGCTCTTTGTAAAAGAGAGATATTGGCAAGGAAAAACTGTCTTGTACCATTGGATTTTTCTCCCAAACGAAGGACACTAGAATGAAAATTTTAAAGCCTCCTGTTAGTGCTTCATCTACATGGTATAGCCCTGAATTTTCCAATGCGTAGCTCTTTGCAAAAGAGAGATATTGGCAATGAAAAGCTGTCTTGTACCTTTGCATTTTTCTCCCAAACGAAGGACACTAGAAAGAAAATTTTAAAGCCTCCTGTTAGGCCATCATCTACACGGCATAGCCCTGAATTTTCCAATGCGCAGCTCTTTGCAAAAGATAGATATTGGCAAGGAAAAGCTGTCTTGTACCTTTGCATTTTTCTCCCAAACGAAGGACACTAGAAAGAAAATTTTAAAGCCTCCTGTTAGGCCATCATCTACACGGCATAGCCCTGAATTTTCCAATGCGCAGCTCTTTGCAAAAGAGAGATATTGGCAAGGAAAAGCTGTCTTGTACCTTTGCATTTTTCTCCCAAACGAAGGACACTAGAAAGAAAATTTTAAAGCCTCCTGTTAGGCCATCATCTACACGGCATAGCCCTGAATTTTCCAATGCGCAGCTCTTTGCAAAAGAGAGATATTGGCAAGGAAAAGCTGTCTTGTACCTTTGCATTTTTCTCCCAAACGAAGGACACTAGAAAGAAAATTTTAAAGCCTCCTGTTAGGCCATCATCTACACGGCATAGCCCTGAATTTTCCAATGCTCAGCTCTTTGCAAAAGAGAGATATTGGCAAGGATAAGCTGTCTTGTACCTTTGCATTTTTCTCCCAAACGAAGGACACTAGAAAGAAAATTTTAAAGCCTCCTGTTAGGCCATCATCTACACGGCATAGCCCTGAATTTTCCAATGCACAGCTCTTTGCAAAAGAGAGATATTGGCAAGGAAAAGCTGTCTTGTACCTTTGCATTTTTCTCCCAAACGAAGGACACTAGAACATTTTTTTTAAAGCCTCCTGTTAGGCCATCATCTACACGGCATAGCCCTGAATTTTCCAATGCGCAGCTCTTTGCAAAAGAGAGATATTGGCAAGGAAAAGCTGTCTTGTACCTTTGCATTTTTCTCCCAAACGAAGGACACTAGAAAGAAAATTTTAAAGCCTCCTGTTAGGCCATCATCTACACGGCATAGCCCATAATTTTCCAATGCGCAGCTCTTTGCAAAAGAGAGATATTGGCAAGGAAAAGCTGTCTTGTACCTTTGCATTTTTCTCCCAAACGAAGGACACTAGAAAGAAAATTTTAAAGCCTCCTGTTAGGCCATCATCTACACGGCATAGCCCTGAATTTTCCAATGCGCAGCTCTTTGCAAAAGAGAGATATTGGCAAGGAAAAGCTGTCTTGTACCTTTGCATTTTTCTCCCAAACGAAGGACACTAGAAAAATTTTTTTAAAGCCTCCTGTTAGGCCATCATCTACACGGCATAGCCCTGAATTTTCCAATGCGCAGCTCTTTGCAAAAGAGAGATATTGGCAAGGATAAGCTGTCTAGTACCTTGGCATTTTTCTCCCAAACGAAGGACACTAGAAATAAAATTGTAAAGCCTCCTGTTAGGCCATCATCTACACGGCATAGCCCTGAATTTTCCAATGCGCAGCTCTTTGCAAAAGAGAGATATTGGCAAGGAAAAGCTGTCTTGTACCTTTGCGTTTTTCTCCCAAACGAAGGACACTAGAAAGAAAATTTTAAAGCCTCCTGTTAGGCCATCATCTACACGGCATAGCCCTGAATTTTCCAATGCGCAGCTCTTTGCAAAAGAGAGATATTGGCAAGGAAAAGCTGTCTTGTACCTTTGCATTTTTCTCCCAAACGAAGGACACTAGAAAGAAAATTTTAAAGCCTCCTGTTAGGCCATCATCTACACGGCATAGCCCTGAATTTTCCAATGCGCAGCTCTTTGCAAAAGAGAGATATTGGCAAGGAAAAGCTGTCTTGTACCTTTGCATTTTTCTCCCAAACGAAGGACACTAGAATTTTTTTTTAAAGCCTCCTGTTAGGCCATCATCTACACGGCATAGCCCTGAATTTTCCAATGCGCAGCTCTTTGCAAAAGAGAGATATTGGCAAGGAAAAGCTGTCTTGTACCTTTGCATTTTTCTCCCAAACGAAGGACACTAGAAAGAAAATTTTAAAGCCTCCTGTTAGGCCATCATCTACACGGCATAGCCCTGAATTTTCCAATGCGCAGCTCTTTGCAAAAGAGAGATATTGGCAAGGAAAAACTGTCTTGTACCTTTGCATTTTTCTCCCAAACGAAGGACACTAGAAAGAAAATTTTAAAGCCTCCTGTTAGGCCATCATCTACACGGCATAGCCCTGAATTTTCCAATGCACAGCTCTCTGCAAAAGAGAGATATTGGCAAGGAAAAGCTGTCTTGTACCTTTGCATTTTTCTCCCAAACGAAGGACACTAGAACATTTTTTTTTAAAGCCTCCTGTTAGGCCATCATCTACACGGCATAGCCCTGAATTTTCCAATGCGCAGCTCTTTGCAAAAGAGAGATATTGGCAAGGAAAAGCTGTCTTGTACCTTTGCATTTTTCTCCCAAACGAAGGACACTAGAAAGAAAATTTTAAAGCCTCCTGTTAGGCCATCATCTACACGGCATAGCCCTGAATTTTCCAATGCGCAGCTCTTTGCAAAAGAGAGATATTGGCAAGGAAAAGCTGTCTTGTACCTTTGCATTTTTCTCCCAAACGAAGGAAACTAGAAAGAAAATTTTAAAGCCTCCTGTTAGGCCATCATCTACACGGCATAGCCCTGAATTTTCCAATGCGCAGCTCTTTGTAAAAGAGAGATATTGGCAAGGAAAAACTGTCTTGTACCATTGGATTTTTCTCCCAAACGAAGGACACTAGAATGAAAATTTTAAAGCCTCCTGTTAGTGCTTCATCTACATGGTATAGCCCTGAATTTTCCAATGCGTAGCTCTTTGCAAAAGAGAGATATTGGCAATGAAAAGCTGTCTTGTACCTTTGCATTTTTCTCCCAAACGAAGGACACTAGAAAGAAAATTTTAAAGCCTCCTGTTAGGCCATCATCTACACGGCATAGCCCTGAATTTTCCAATGCGCAGCTCTTTGCAAAAGATAGATATTGGCAAGGAAAAGCTGTCTTGTACCTTTGCATTTTTCTCCCAAACGAAGGACACTAGAAAGAAAATTTTAAAGCCTCCTGTTAGGCCATCATCTACACGGCATAGCCCTGAATTTTCCAATGCGCAGCTCTTTGCAAAAGAGAGATATTGGCAAGGAAAAGCTGTCTTGTACCTTTGCATTTTTCTCCCAAACGAAGGACACTAGAAAGAAAATTTTAAAGCCTCCTGTTAGGCCATCATCTACACGGCATAGCCCTGAATTTTCCAATGCGCAGCTCTTTGCAAAAGAGAGATATTGGCAAGGAAAAGCTGTCTTGTACCTTTGCATTTTTCTCCCAAACGAAGGACACTAGAAAGAAAATTTTAAAGCCTCCTGTTAGGCCATCATCTACACGGCATAGCCCTGAATTTTCCAATGCGCAGCTCTTTGCAAAAGAGAGATATTAGCAAGGAAAAACTGTCTTGTACCTTTGCATTTTTCTCCCAAACGAAGGACACTAGAAAGAAAATTTTAAAGCCTCCTGTTAGGCCATCATCTACACGGCATAGCCCTGAATTTTCCAATGCTCAGCTCTTTGCAAAAGAGAGATATTGGCAAGGATAAGCTGTCTTGTACCTTTGCATTTTTCTCCCAAACGAAGGACACTAGAAAGAAAATTTTAAAGCCTCCTGTTAGGCCATCATCTACACGGCATAGCCCTGAATTTTCCAATGCACAGCTCTTTGCAAAAGAGAGATATTGGCAAGGAAAAGCTGTCTTGTACCTTTGCATTTTTCTCCCAAACGAAGGACACTAGAACATTTTTTTTAAAGCCTCCTGTTAGGCCATCATCTACACGGCATAGCCCTGAATTTTCCAATGCGCAGCTCTTTGCAAAAGAGAGATATTGGCAAGGAAAAGCTGTCTTGTACCTTTGCATTTTTCTCCCAAACGAAGGACACTAGAAAGAAAATTTTAAAGCCTCCTGTTAGGCCATCATCTACACGGCATAGCCCTGAATTTTCCAATGCGCAGCTCTTTGCAAAAGAGAGATATTGGCAAGGAAAAGCTGTCTTGTACCTTTGCATTTTTCTCCCAAACGAAGGACACTAGAAAGAAAATTTTAAAGCCTCCTGTTAGGCCATCATCTACACGGCATAGCCCTGAATTTTCCAATGCGCAGCTCTTTGCAAAAGAGAGATATTGGCAAGGAAAAGCTGTCATGTACCTTTGCATTTTTCTCCCAAACGAAGGACACTAGAAAGAAAATTTTAAAGCCTCCTGTTAGGCCATCATCTACACGGCATAGCCCATAATTTTCCAATGCGCAGCTCTTTGCAAAAGAGAGATATTGGCAAGGAAAAGCTGTCTTGTACCTTTGCATTTTTCTCCCAAACGAAGGACACTAGAAAGAAAATTTTAAAGCCTCCTGTTAGGCCATCATCTACACGGCATAGCCCTGAATTTTCCAATGCGCAGCTCTTTGCAAAAGAGAGATATTGGCAAGGAAAAGCTGTCTTGTACCTTTGCATTTTTCTCCCAAACGAAGGACACTAGAAATTTTTTTTTAAAGCCTCCTGTTAGGCCATCATCTACACGGCATAGCCCTGAATTTTCCAATGCGCAGCTCTTTGCAAAAGAGAGATATTGGCAAGGATAAGCTGTCTTGTACCTTTGCATTTTTCTCCCAAACGAAGGACACTAGAAAGAAAATTTTAAAGCCTCCTGTTAGGCCATCATCTACACGGCATAGCCCTGAATTTTCCAATGCGCAGCTCTTTGCAAAAGAGAGATATTGGCAAGGAAAAGCTGTCTTGTACCTTTGCATTTTTCTCCCAAACGCAGGACACTAGAAAGAAAATTTTAAAGCCTCCTGTTAGGCCATCATCTACACGGCATAGCCCTGAATTTTCCAATGCGCAGCTCTTTGCAAAAGAGAGATATTGGCAAGGATAAGCTGTCTTGTACCTTTGCATTTTTCTCCCAAACGAAGGACACTAGAAAGAAAATTTTAAAGCCTCCTGTTAGGCCATCATCTACACGGCATAGCCCTGAATTTTCCAATGCGCAGCTCTTTGCAAAAGAGAGATATTGGCAAGGATAAGCTGTCTTGTACCTTTGCATTTTTCTCCCAAACGAAGGACACTAGAAATAAAATTGTAAAGCCTCCTGTTAGGCCATCATCTACACGGCATAGCCCTGAATTTTCCAATGCGCAGCTCTTTGCAAAAGAGCGATATTGGCAAGGAAAAGCTGTCTTGTACCTTTGCGTTTTTCTCCCAAACGAAGGACACTAGAAAGAAAATTTTAAAGCCTCCTGTTAGGCCATCATCTACACGGCATAGCCCTGAATTTTCCAATGCGCAGCTCTTTGCAAAAGAGAGATATTGGCAAGGAAAAGCTGTCTTGTACCTTTGCATTTTTCTCCCAAACGAAGGACACTAGAAAGAAAATTTTAAAGCCTCCTGTTAGGCCATCATCTACACGGCATAGCCCTGAATTTTCCAATGCGCAGCTCTTTGCAAAAGAGAGATATTGGCAAGGAAAAGCTGTCTTGTACCTTTGCATTTTTCTCCCAAACGAAGGACACTAGAATTTTTTTTTTAAAGCCTCCTGTTAGGCCATCATCTACACGGCATAGCCCTGAATTTTCCAATGCGCAGCTCTTTGCAAAAGAGAGATATTGGCAAGGATAAGCTGTCTTGTACCTTTGCATTTTTCTCCCAAACGAAGGACACTAGAAAGAAAATTTTAAAGCCTCCTGTTAGGCCATCATCTACACGGCATAGCCCTGAATTTTCCAATGCGCAGCTCTTTGCAAAAGAGAGATATTGGCAAGGAAAAGCTGTCTTGTACCTTTGCATTTTTCTCCCAAACGAAGGACACTAGAAAGAAAATTTTAAAGCCTCCTGTTAGGCCATCATCTACACGGCATAGCCCTGAATTTTCCAATGCGCAGCTCTTTGCAAAAGAGAGATATTGGCAAGGAAAAACTGTCTTGTACCTTTGCATTTTTCTCCCAAACGAAGGACACTAGAAAGAAAATTTTAAAGCCTCCTGTTAGGCCATCATCTACACGGCATAGCCCTGAATTTTCCAATGCGCAGCTCTTTGCAAAAGAGAGATATTGGCAAGGAAAAGCTGTCATGTACCTTTGCATTTTTCTCCCAAACGAAGGACACTAGAAAGAAAATTTTAAAGCCTCCTGTTAGGCCATCATCTACACGGCATAGCCCATAATTTTCCAATGCGCAGCTCTTTGCAAAAGAGAGATATTGGCAAGGAAAAGCTGTCTTGTACCTTTGCATTTTTCTCCCAAACGAAGGACACTAGAAAGAAAATTTTAAAGCCTCCTGTTAGGCCATCATCTACACGGCATAGCCCTGAATTTTCCAATGCGCAGCTCTTTGCAAAAGAGAGATATTGGCAAGGAAAAGCTGTCTTGTACCTTTGCATTTTTCTCCCAAACGAAGGACACTAGAAAAAATTTTTTAAAGCCTCCTGTTAGGCCATCATCTACACGGCATAGCCCTGAATTTTCCAAAGCGCAGCTCTTTGCAAAAGAGAGATATTGGCAAGGATAAGCTGTCTTGTACCTTTGCATTTTTCTCCCAAACGAAGGACACTAGAAAGAAAATTTTAAAGCCTCCTGTTAGGCCATCATCTACACGGCATAGCCCTGAATTTTCCAATGCGCAGCTCTTTGCAAAAGAGAGATATTGGCAAGGAAAAGCTGTCTTGTACCTTTGCATTTTTCTCCCAAACGAAGGACACTAGAAAGAAAATTTTAAAGCCTCCTGTTAGGCCATCATCTACACGGCATAGCCCTGAATTTTCCAATGCGCAGCTCTTTGCAAAAGAGAGATATTGGCAAGGAAAAACTGTCTTGTACCTTTGCATTTTTCTCCCAAACGAAGGACACTAGAAAGAAAATTTTAAAGCCTCCTGTTAGGCCATCATCTACACGGCATAGCCCTGAATTTTCCAATGCACAGCTCTTTGCAAAAGAGAGATATTGGCAAGGAAAAGCTGTCTTGTACCTTTGCATTTTTCTCCCAAACGAAGGACACTAGAACATTTTTTTTAAAGCCTCCTGTTAGGCCATCATCTACACGGCATAGCCCTGAATTTTCCAATGCGCAGCTCTTTGCAAAAGAGAGATATTGGCAAGGAAAAGCTGTCTTGTACCTTTGCATTTTTCTCCCAAACGAAGGACACTAGAAAGAAAATTTTAAAGCCTCCTGTTAGGCCATCATCTACACGGCATAGCCCTGAATTTTCCAATGCGCAGCTCTTTGCAAAAGAGAGATATTGGCAAGGAAAAGCTGTCTTGTACCTTTGCATTTTTCTCCCAAACGAAGGACACTAGAAAGAAAATTTTAAAGCCTCCTGTTAGGCCATCATCTACACGGCATAGCCCTGAATTTTCCAATGCGCAGCTCTTTGCAAAAGAGAGATATTGGCAAGGAAAAGCTGTCTTGTACCTTTGCATTTTTCTCCCAAACGAAGGACACTAGAAAGAAAATTTTAAAGCCTCCTGTTAGGCCATCATCTACACGGCATAGCCCTGAATTTTCCAATGCGCAGCTCTTTGCAAAAGAGAGATATTGGCAAGGAAAAGCTGTCTTGTACCTTTGCATTTTTCTCCCAAACGAAGGACACTAGAAAGAAAATTTTAAAGCCTCCTGTTAGGCCATCATCTACACGGCATAGCCCTGAATTTTCCAATGCGCAGCTCTTTGCAAAAGAGAGATATTGGCAAGGAAAAGCTGTCTTGTACCTACATGTGCAGCAGAGTACAGCAATGGAAGCATGCTGAGCACATAACCCAGAGGTAGGCAGATTGAAACTATCCTCTGCTATATGCATTTGTTTTTGTTAATTAAAGTATTCCAAAACTGGGATTGATATGTTGGCTCTTTTATTTTTACTTACAGTACAATAACTTTTACCATTTTAATTTGTTTTAATAGTATATTGACAGTATTGTTTTCTTTCAAAAATCCACTTAATTTTCTTTACCCTATTATTAAAATGGTAATTGACAAAAACAAACTACATTGTCACCAGAAGAGCAATACAAAATGTACAAGTGATATATTAAAATCATATTTCCAGCTTGAATTTCAATGATGCATTGGGGCAACGATTTTGTGAGAAACATTTTCACCCTTAAATAAAGATTTTCTTAATTCCTTACCTGTGTGCTAATTAGATATCACCTTGTTTTCACATTAAACAGACTTCCACATGAGAAAGCAGCAAGGATGCAGTGGCGTTAATGTTTCCTGGTGTCAACCTGTATTATTTCAGTAGACATTGAAATGAGGATGCATCTTGCTGCCTTTCCAATGAAGCAA
This sequence comes from Pseudophryne corroboree, assembly GCF_028390025.1. NCBI lineage: Eukaryota > Metazoa > Chordata > Amphibia > Anura > Myobatrachidae > Pseudophryne > Pseudophryne corroboree. The sequence continues at coordinate 26,799 of NW_026967614.1, forward strand.
GTTTAATTTAGTAATAGGTTAAAAACCATCCTTACAAAGGGGTTAATCAGAGACTTAGCTTTGTGGACACTTTTCAGAGAACAAATTTGTTAGCATAAAAATAAAGCCAGAAAATTAAGAGCTGTTTAATCACTCAATTGGATTTTTTTTGCCAGCATATTTCTTTTTCTCTGCAACCCACTGCTAAATTGTGCTTCCTAGCTGTTTTTATAAAATCACTGAATCAAATCTAACTCTGATTACATCAGAGAAGGCCAGGTACCCTACACCAGTACAGGGGGATTTGAAATTTTGACTTGTCTACTTAAAGATCACCAAAATCTGATAACAAGGTCAATTACGTCCCTGGGTGGGATTGAACCACCAACCTTTTGGTTAATAGCCGTGCACACTAACTGATTGCGCCACAGAGACACTTTGCGAAAGTCCTTACTGACAAAGGCTAATAAGCATTCATCTAAAACGTTTCCTAGAAAAACTTTAAAAAGTCAATAATCTGGAGAGTTTTTGTAAGATGTTTCTTCCATCAACCAACGAAGAAACACATTGGTACTTTCCCATGATGAGTGAGTGCTTCAGGATCTCTTGCACTTACATGTGCAGCAGAGTACAGCAATGGAAGCATGCTGGGCCCATAACCCAGCGGTAGGCAGATTGAAACTATCCTCTGCTATATGCATTTTTTTTGTTAATTAAAGTAATCCAAAACTGGGATTGATATTTTGGCTCTTTTATTTTTACTTAAAGTACAATAACTTTTACCATTTTAATTTGTTTTAATAGTATATTGACAGTATTGTTTTCTTTTAAAAATCCACTTAATTTTCTTTACCCTATTATTAAAATGGTAATTGACAAAAACAAACTACATTGTCACCAGAAGAGCAATACAAAATGTACAAGTGATATATTAAAATCATCTTTCCAGCTTGAATTTCAATGATGCATTGGGGCAACGATTTTGTGAGAAACATCTTCACCCTTAAATAAAGATTTTCTTAATTCCTTACCTGTGTGCTAATTAGATATCACCTTGTTTTCACATTAAACAGACTTCCACATGAGAAAGCAGCAAGGATGCATTGGCGTTAATGTTTCCTGGTGTCAACCTGTATTATTTCAGTAGACATTGAAATGAGGATGCATCTTGCTGCCTTTCCAATGAAGCAAGTTTAATTTAGTAATAGGTGAAAAACCATCCTTACAAAGGTGTTCATCAGAGACTTGGCTTTGTGGACACTTTTCAGAGAACAAATTTGTTAGCATAAAAATAAAGCCAGAAAATTAAGAGCTGTTTAATCACTCAATTGGATTTTTTTGCCAGCATATTTCTTTTTCTCTGCAACCCACTGCTAAATTGTGCTTCCTAGCTGTTTTTATAAAATCACTGAATCAAATCTAACTCTGATTACATCAGAGAAGGCAAGGTACCCTACACCATAAGAGGGGATTTGAAATTTTGACTTGTCTACTTAAAGATCACCAAAATCTGATAACAAGGTCAATTACGTCCCTGGGTGGGATTGAACCACCAACCTTTTGGTTAGTAGCCGGACACACTAACCGATTGCGCCACAGAGACACTTTGCAAAAAGTACATACTGACAAAGACTAATAAGCATTCATCTAAAATGTTTCCTAGAAAAACTTTAAAAAGTCAATAATCTGGAGAGTTTTTGTAAGATGTTTCTTCCATCCACCAACGAAGAAACACATTGGTACTTTCCCATGATGAGTGAGTGCTTCAGGATCTCTTGCACTTACATGTGCAGCAGAGTACTGCAATGGAAGCATGCTGGGCCCATAACCCAGAGGTAGGCAGATTAAAACTATCCTCTGCTATATGCATTTTTTTTGTTAATTAAAGTAATCCAAAACTGGGATTGATATTTTTGCTCTTTTATTTTTCATTAAAGTACAATAACTTTTACCATTTTAATTTGTTTTAATAGTATATTGAAAGTATTGTTTTCTTTTAAAAATCCACTTAATTTTCTTTACCCTATTATTAAAATGGTAATTGACAAAAACAAACTACATTGTCAGCAGAAGAGCAATACAAAATGTACAAGTGATATATTAAAATCATCTTTCCAGCTTGAATTTCAATGATGCATTGGGGCAACGATTTTGTGAGAAACATTTTCACCCTTAAATAAAGATTTTCTTAATTCCTTACCTGTGTGCTAATTAGATATCACCTTGTTTTCACATTAAATAGACTTTTACATGAGAAAGCAGCAAGGATGCAGTGGCGTTAATGTTTCCTGGTGTCAACCTGTATTATTTCAGTAGACATTGAAATGAGGATGCATCTTGCTGCCTTTCCAATGAAGCAAGTTTAATTTAGTAATAGGTGAAAAACCATCCTTACAAAGGTGTTAATCAGAGACTTGGCTTTGTGGACACTTTTCAGAGAACAAATTTGTTAGCATAAAAATAAAGCCAGAAAATGAAGAGCTGTTTAATCACTCTATTGGATTTTTTTGCCAGCATATTTCTTTTTCTCTGCAACCCACTGCTAAATTGTGCTTCCTAGCTGTTTTTATAAAATCACTGAATCAAATCTAACTCTGATTACATCAGAGAAGGCCAGGTACCCTACACCATAAGAGGGGGTTTGAAATTTTGACTTGTCTACTTAAAGATCACCAAAATCTGATAACAAGGTCAATTACGTCCCTGGGTGGGATTGAACCACCAACCTTTTGGTTAATAGCCGTGCACACTAACTGATTGCGCCACAGAGACACTTTGCGAAAGTCCTTACTGACAAAGGCTAATAAGCATTCATCTAAAACGTTTCCTAGAAAAACTTTAAAAAGTCAATAATCTGGAGAGTTTTTGTAAGATGTTTCTTCCATCAACCAACGAAGAAACACATTGGTACTTTCCCATGATGAGTGAGTGCTTCAGGATCTCTTGCACTTACATGTGCAGCAGAGTACAGCAATGGAAGCATGCTGGGCCCATAACCCAGCGGTAGGCAGATTGAAACTATCCTCTGCTATATGCATTTTTTTTGTTAATTAAAGTAATCCAAAACTGGGATTGATATTTTGGCTCTTTTATTTTTACTTAAAGTACAATAACTTTTACCATTTTAATTTGTTTTAATAGTATATTGACAGTATTGTTTTCTTTTAAAAATCCACTTAATTTTCTTTACCCTATTATTAAAATGGTAATTGACAAAAACAAACTACATTGTCACCAGAAGAGCAATACAAAATGTACAAGTGATATATTAAAATCATCTTTCCAGCTTGAATTTCAATGATGCATTGGGGCAACGATTTTGTGAGAAACATCTTCACCCTTAAATAAAGATTTTCTTAATTCCTTACCTGTGTGCTAATTAGATATCACCTTGTTTTCACATTAAACAGACTTCCACATGAGAAAGCAGCAAGGATGCATTGGCGTTAATGTTTCCTGGTGTCAACCTGTATTATTTCAGTAGACATTGAAATGAGGATGCATCTTGCTGCCTTTCCAATGAAGCAAGTTTAATTTAGTAATAGGTGAAAAACCATCCTTACAAAGGTGTTCATCAGAGACTTGGCTTTGTGGACACTTTTCAGAGAACAAATTTGTTAGCATAAAAATAAAGCCAGAAAATTAAGAGCTGTTTAATCACTCAATTGGATTTTTTTGCCAGCATATTTCTTTTTCTCTGCAACCCACTGCTAAATTGTGCTTCCTAGCTGTTTTTATAAAATCACTGAATCAAATCTAACTCTGATTACATCAGAGAAGGCAAGGTACCCTACACCATAAGAGGGGATTTGAAATTTTGACTTGTCTACTTAAAGATCACCAAAATCTGATAACAAGGTCAATTACGTCCCTGGGTGGGATTGAACCACCAACCTTTTGGTTAGTAGCCGGACACACTAACCGATTGCGCCACAGAGACACTTTGCAAAAAGTACATACTGACAAAGACTAATAAGCATTCATCTAAAATGTTTCCTAGAAAAACCTTAAAAAGTCAATAATCTGGAGAGTTTTTGTAAGATGTTTCTTCCATCCACCAACGAAGAAACACATTGGTACTTTCCCATGATGAGTGAGTGCTTCAGGATCTCTTGCACTTACATGTGCAGCAGAGTACTGCAATGGAAGCATGCTGGGCCCATAACCCAGAGGTAGGCAGATTAAAACTATCCTCTGCTATATGCATTTTTTTTGTTAATTAAAGTAATCCAAAACTGGGATTGATATTTTTGCTCTTTTATTTTTCATTAAAGTACAATAACTTTTACCATTTTAATTTGTTTTAATAGTATATTGAAAGTATTGTTTTCTTTTAAAAATCCACTTAATTTTCTTTACCCTATTATTAAAATGGTAATTGACAAAAACAAACTACATTGTCAGCAGAAGAGCAATACAAAATGTACAAGTGATATATTAAAATCATCTTTCCAGCTTGAATTTCAATGATGCATTGGGGCAACGATTTTGTGAGAAACATTTTCACCCTTAAATAAAGATTTTCTTAATTCCTTACCTGTGTGCTAATTAGATATCACCTTGTTTTCACATTAAATAGACTTTTACATGAGAAAGCAGCAAGGATGCAGTGGCGTTAATGTTTCCTGGTGTCAACCTGTATTATTTCAGTAGACATTGAAATGAGGATGCATCTTGCTGCCTTTCCAATGAAGCAAGTTTAATTTAGTAATAGGTGAAAAACCATCCTTACAAAGGTGTTAATCAGAGACTTGGCTTTGTGGACACTTTTCAGAGAACAAATTTGTTAGCATAAAAATAAAGCCAGAAAATGAAGAGCTGTTTAATCACTCTATTGGATTTTTTTGCCAGCATATTTCTTTTTCTCTGCAACCCACTGCTAAATTGTGCTTCCTAGCTGTTTTTATAAAATCACTGAATCAAATCTAACTCTGATTACATCAGAGAAGGCCAGGTACCCTACACCATAAGAGGGGGTTTGAAATTTTGACTTGTCTACTTAAAGATCACCAAAATCTGATAACAAGGTCAATTACGTCCCTGGGTGGGATTGAACCACCAACCTTTTGGTTAATAGCCATACACACTAACTGATTGCGCCACAGAGACACTTTGCAAAAGTACATACTGACAAAGGCTAATAAGCATTCATCTAAAACGTTTCCTAGAAAAACTTTAAAAAGTCAATAATCTGGAGAGTTTTTGTAAGATGTTTCTTCCATCAACCAACGAAGAAACACATTGGTACTTTCCCATGATGAGTGAGTGCTTCAGGATCTATTGCACTTACATGTGCAGCAGAGTACAGCAATGGAAGCATGCTGAGCACATAACCCAGAGGTAGGCAGATTGAAACTATCCTCTGCTATATGCATTTGTTTTTGTTAATTAAAGTATTCCAAAACTGGGATTGATATGTTGGCTCTTTTATTTTTACTTACAGTACAATAACTTTTACCATTTTAATTTGTTTTAATAGTATATTGACAGTATTGTTTTCTTTCAAAAATCCACTTAATTTTCTTTACCCTATTATTAAAATGGTAATTGACAAAAACAAACTACATTGTCACCAGAAGAGCAATACAAAATGTACAAGTGATATATTAAAATCATATTTCCAGCTTGAATTTCAATGATGCATTGGGGCAACGATTTTGTGAGAAACATTTTCACCCTTAAATAAAGATTTTCTTAATTCCTTACCTGTGTGCTAATTAGATATCACCTTGTTTTCACATTAAACAGACTTCCACATGAGAAAGCAGCAAGGATGCAGTGGCGTTAATGTTTCCTGGTGTCAACCTGTATTATTTCAGTAGACATTGAAATGAGGATGCATCTTGCTGCCTTTCCAATGAAGCAAGTTTAATTTAGTAATAGGTGAAAAACCATCCTTACAAAGGTGTTAATCAGAGACTTGGCTTTGTGGACACTTTTCAGAGAACAAATTTGTTAGCATAAAAATAAAGCCAGAAAATTAAGAGCTGTTTAATCACTCAATTGGATTTTTTTTGCCAGCATATTTCTTTTTCTCTGCAACCCACTGCTAAATTGTGCTTCCTAGCTGATTTTATAAAATCACTGAATCAAATCTAACTCTGATTACATCAGAGAAGGCCAGGTACCCTACACCAGAACAGGGGGATTTGAAATTTTGACTTGTCTACTTAAAGATCACCAAAATCTGATAACAAGGTCAATTACGTCCCTGGGTGGGATTGAACCACCAACCTTTTGGTTAATAGCCGTGCACACTAACTGATTGCGCCACAGAGACACTTTGCAAAAGTCCATACTGACAAAGGCTAATAAGCATTCATCTAAAATGTTTCCTAGAAAAACTTTAAAAAGTCAATAATCTGGAGAGTTTTTGTAAGATGTTTCTTCCATCAACCAACGAAGAAACACATTGGTACTTTCCCATGATGAGTGAGTGCTTCAGGATCTCTTGCACTTACATGTGCAGCAGAGTACAGCAATGGAAGCATGCTGGGCCCATAACCCAGCGGTAGGCAGATTGAAACTATCCTCTGCTATATGCATTTTTTTTTGTTAATTAAAGTAATCCAAAACTGGGATTGATATTTTGGCTCTTTTATTTTTACTTAAAGTACAATAACTTTTACCATTATAATTTGTTTTAATAGTATATTGACAGTATAGTTTTCTTTAAAAAAATCCACTTAATTTTCTTTACCCTATTATTAAAAGGGTAATTGACAAAAACAAACTACATTGTCACCAGAAGAGCAATACAAAATGTACAAGTGATATATTAAAATCATCTTTCCAGCTTGAATTTCAATGATGCATTGGGGCAACGATTTTGTGAGAAACATTTTCACCCTTAAATAAAGATTTTCTTAATTCCTTACCTGTGTGCTAATTAGATATCACCTTGTTTTCACATTAAACAGACTTCCACATGAGAAAGCAGCAAGGATGCAGTGGCGTTAATGTTTCCTGGTGTCAACCTGTATTATTTCAGTAGACATTGAAATGAGGATGCATCTTGCTGCCTTTCCAATGAAGCAAGTTTAATTTAGTAATAGGTGAAAAACCATCCTTACAAAGGTGTTAATCAGAGACTTGGCTTTGTGGACACTTTTCTGAGAACAAATTTGTTAGCATAAAAATAAAGCCAGAAAATGAAGAGCTGTTTAATCACTCAATTGGATTTTTTTTGCCAGCATATTTCTTTTTCTCTGCAACCCACTGCTAAATTGTGCTTCCTAGCTGTTTTTATAAAATCACTGAATCAAATCTAACTCTGATTACATCAGAGAAGGCCAGGTACCCTACACCATAAGAGGGGGTTTGAAATTTTGACTTGTCTACTTAAAGATCACCAAAATCTGATAACAAGGTCAATTACGTCCCTGGGTGGGATTGAACCACCAACCTTTTGGTTAATAGCCATACACACTAACTGATTGCGCCACAGAGACACTTTGCAAAAGTACATACTGACAAAGGCTAATAAGCATTCATCTAAAACTTTTCCTAGAAAAACTTTAAAAAGTCAATAATCTGGAGAGTTTTTGTAAGATGTTTCTTCCATCAACCAACGAAGAAACACATTGGTACTTTCCCATGATGAGTGAGTGCTTTAGGATCTATTGCACTTACATGTGCAGCAGAGTACAGCAATGGAAGCATGCTGGGCACATAACCCAGAGGTAGGCAGATTGAAACTATCCTCTGCTATATGCATTTTTTTTTTGTTAATTTTAGTAATCAAAACTGGGATTGATATTTTTGCTTTTTTATTTTTACTTAAAGTACAATAACTTTTACCATTTTAATTTGTTTTAATAGTATATTGACAGTATAGTTTTCTTTAAAAAATCCACTTAATTTTCTTTACCCTATTATTAAAAGGGTAATTGACAAAAACAAACTACATTGTCACCAGAAGAGCAATACAAAATGTACAAGTGATATATTAAAATCATCTTTCCAGCTTGAATTTCAATGATGCATTGGGGCAACGATTTTGTGAGAAACATCTTCACCCTTAAATAAAGATTTTCTTAATTCCTTACCTGTGTGCTAATTAGATATCACCTTGTTTTCACATTAAACAGACTTCCACATGAGAAAGCAGCAAGGATGCAGTGGCGTTAATGTTTCCTGGTGTCAACCTGTATTATTTCAGTAGACATTGAAATGAGGATGCATCTTGCTGCCTTTCCAATGAAGCAAGTTTAATTTAGTAATAGGTTAAAAACCATCTTTACAAAGGTGTTAATCAGAGACTTGGCTTTGTGGACACTTTTCAGAGAACAAATTTGTTAGCATAAAAATAAAGCCAGAAAATGAAGAGCTGTTTAATCACTCAATTGGATTTTTTTTGCCAGCATATTTCTTTATCTCTGCAACCCACTGCTAAATTGTGCTTCCTAGCTGTTTTTATAAAATCAATGAATCAAATCTAACTCTGATTACATCAGAGAAGGCCAGGTACCCTACACCATAACAGGGGGTTTTAAATTTTGACTTGTCTACTTAAAGATCACCAAAATCTGATAACAAGGTCAATTACGTCCCTGGGTGGGATTGAACCACCAACCTTTTGATTAGTAGCCGGACACACTAACCGATTGCGCCACAGAGACACTTTGCAAAAAGTACATACTGACAAAGGCTAATAAGCATACATCTAGAACGTTTCCTAGAAAAACTTTAAAAAGTCAATAATCTGGAGAGTTTTTGTAAAATGTTTCTTCCATCAACCAACGAAGAAACACATTGGTACTTTCCATTGATGACTGAGTGCTTCAGGATCTCTTGCACTTACATGTGCAGCAAAGTACTGCAATGGAAGCATGCTGGGCCCATAACCCAGAGGTAGGCAGATTAAAACTATCCTCTGCTATATGCATTTTTTTTGTTAATTAAAGTAATCCAAAACTGGGATTGATATTTTTGCTCTTTTATTTTTCATTAAAGTACAATAACTTTTACCATTTTAATTTGTTTTAATAGTATATTGAAAGTATTGTTTTCTTTTAAAAATCCACTTAATTTTCTTTACCCTATTATTAAAATGGTAATTGACAAAAACAAACTACATTGTCACCAGAAGAGCAATACAAAATGTACAAGTGATATATTAAAATCATCTTTCCAGCTTGAATTTCAATGATGCATTGGGGCAACGATTAATAATCTGGAGAGTTTTTGTAAGATGTTTCTTCCATCAACCAATGAAGAAACACATTGGTACTTTCCCATGATGAGTGAGTGCTTCAGGATCTCTTGCACTTACATGTGCAGCAGAGTACTGCAATGGAAGCATACAGGGCCCATAACCCAGAGGTAGGCAGATTGAAACTATCCTTTGCTATATGCATTTTTTTTGTTAATTTAAGTAATCAAAACTGGGATTGATATTTTTGCTCTTTTATTTTTACTTAAAGTACAATAACTTTTAGCATTTTAATTTGTTTTAATAGTATATTGACAGTATAGTTTTCTTTAAAAAATCCACTTAATTTTCTTTACCCTATTATTAAAAGGGTAATTGACAAAAACAAACTACATTGTCACCAGAAGAGCAATACAAAATGTACAAGTGATATATTAAAATCATCTTTCCAGCTTGAATTTCAATTATGCATTTGGGCAACGATTTTGTGAGAAACATCTTCACCCTTAAATATTTACTTAATTCCTTACCTGTGTGCTAATTAGATATCACCTTGTTTTCACAATAAACAGACTTCTACATGAGAAAGCAGCAAGGATGCAGTGGCGTTAATGTTTCCTGGTGTCAACCTGTATTATTTCAGTAGACATTGAAATGAGGATGCATCTTGCTGCCTTTCCAATGAAGCAAGTTTAATTTAGTAATAGGTGAAAAACCATCCCTACAAAGGTGTTAATCAGAGACTTGGCTTTGTGGACACTTTTCAGAGAACAAATTTGTTAGCATAAAAATAAAGCCAGAAAATGAAGAGCTGTTTAATCACTCAATTGGATTTTTTTTGCCAGCATATTTCTTTTTCTCTGCAACCCACTGCTAAATTGTGCTTCCTAGCTGTTTTTATTAAATCACTGAATCAAATCTAACTCTGATTACATCAGAAAAGGCCAGGTACCCTACACCATAACAGGGGGTTTGAAATTTTGACTTGTCTACTTAAAGATCACCAAAATCTGATAACAAGGTCAATTACGTCCCTGGGTGGGATTGAACCACCAACCTTTTGGTTAGTAGCCGGATACACTAACCGATTGCGCCACAGAGACACTTCGCTAAAAATACATTCTGACAAAGGCTAATAAGCATACATCTAGAACGTTTCCTAGAAAAACTTTAAAAAGTCAATAATCTGGAGAGTTTTTGTAAAATGTTTCTTCCATCAACCAACGAAGAAACACATTGGTACTTTCCCATGATGAGTGAGTGCTTCAGGATCTCTTGCACTTACATGTGCAGCAAAGTACTGCAATGGAAGCATGCTGGGCCCATAACCCAGAGGTAGGCAGATTGAAACTATCCTTTGCTATATGCATTTTTTTTGTTAATTTAAGTAATCAAAACTGGGATTGATATTTTTGCTCTTTTATTTTTACTTGAAGTACAATAACTTTTACCATTTTAATTTGTTTGAATAGTATATTGACAGTATAGTTTTCTTTAAAAAATCCACTTAATTTTCTTTACCCTATTATTAAAAGGGTAATTGACAAAAACAAACTACATTGTCACCAGAAGAGCAATACAAAATGTACAAGTGATATATTAAAATCATCTTTCCAGCTTGAATTTCAATGATGCATTGGGGCAACGATTTTGTGAGAAACATCTTCACCCTTAAATAAAGATTTTCTTAATTCCTTACCTGTGTGCTAATTAGATATCACCTTGTTTTCACATTAAACAGACTTCCACATGAGAAAGCAGCAAGGATGCAGTGGCGTTAATGTTTCCTGGTGTCAACCTGTATTATTTCAGTAGAAATTGAAATGAGGATGCATCTTGCTGCCTTTCCAATGAAGCAAGTTAAATTTAGTAATAGGTGAAAAACCATCCCTACAAAGGTGTTAATCAGAGACTTGGCTTTGTGGACACTTTTCAGAGAACAAATTTGTTAGCATAAAAATAAAGCCAGAAAATGAAGAGCTGTTTCATCACTCAATTGGATTTTTTTTGCCAGCATATTTCTTTTTCTCTGCAACCCACTGCTAAATTGTGCTTCCTAGCTGTTTTTATAAAATCAATGAATCAAATCTAACTCTGATTACATCAGAGAAGGCCAGGTACCCTACACCATAACAGGGGGTTTGAAATTTTGACTTGTCTACTTAAAGATCACCAAAATCTGATAACAAGGTCAATTACATCCCTGGGTGGGATTGAACCATCAACCTTTTGGTTAGTAGCCAGACTCACTAACCGATTGCGCCACAGAGACACTTTGCAAAAAGTACATACTGACAAAGGCTAATAAGCATACATCTAGAACGTTTCCTAGAAAAACTTTAAAAAGTCAATAATCTGGAGAGTTTTTGTAAGATGTTTCTTCCATCAACCAACGAAGAAACACATTGGTACTTTCCCATGATGAGTGAGTGCTTCAGGATCTCTTGCACTTACATGTGCAGCAGAGTACTGCAATGGAAGCATGCTGGGCCCATAACCCAGAGGTAGGCAGATTGAAACTATCCTTTGCTATATGCATTTTTTTTGTTAATTTAAGTAATCAAAACTGGGATTGATATTTTTGCTCTTTTATTTTTACTTAAAGTACAATAACTTTTACCATTTTAATTTGTTTTAATAGTATATTGACAGTATAGTTTTCTTTAAAAAATCCACTTAATTTTCTTTACCCTATTATTAAAAGGGTAATTGACAAAAACAAACTACATTGTCACCAGAAGAGCAATACAAAATGTACAAGTGATATATTAAAATCATCTTTCCAGCTTGAATTTCAATGATGCATTGGGGCAACAATTTTGTGAGAAACATCTTCACCCTTAAATAAAGATTTTCTTAATTCCTAACCTGTGTGCTAATTAGATATCACCTTGTTTTCACATTAAACAGACTTCTACATGAGAAAGCAGCAAGGATGCAGTGGCGTTAATGTTTCCTGGTGTCAACCTGTATTATTTCAGTAGACATTGAAATGAGGATGCATCTTGCTGCCTTTCCAATGAAGCAAGTTTAATTTAGTAATAGGTGAAAAACCATCCCTACAAAGGTGTTAATCAGAGACTTGGCTTTGTGGACACTTTTCAAAGAACAAATTTGTTAGCATAAAAATAAAGCCAGAAAATGAAGAGCTGTTTAATCACTCAATTGATTTTTTCTGCCAGCATATTTCTTTTTCTCTGCAAACCACTGCTAAATTGTGCTTCCTATCTGTTTTTATAAAATCACTGAATCAAATCTAACTCTGATTACATCAGAGAAGGCCAGGTACCCTACACCAGAACAGGGGGATTTGAAATTTTGACTTGTCTACTTAAAGATCACCAAAATCTGATAACAAGGTCAATTACGTCCCTGGGTGGGATTGAACCACCAACCTTTTGGTTAATAGCCGTGCACACTAACTGATTGCGCCACAGAGACACTTTGCAAAAGTCCATACTGACAAAGGCTAATAAGCATTCATCTAAAATGTTTCCTAGAAAAACTTTAAAAAGTCAATAATCTGGAGAGTTTTTGTAAGATGTTTCTTCCATCAACCAACGAAGAAACACATTGGTACTTTCCCATGATGAGTGAGTGCTTCAGGATCTCTTGCACTTACATGTGCAGCAGAGTACAGCAATGGAAGCATGCTGGGCCCATAACCCAGCGGTAGGCAGATTGAAACTATCCTCTGCTATATGCATTTTTTTTTGTTAATTAAAGTAATCCAAAACTGGGATTGATATTTTGGCTCTTTTATTTTTACTTAAAGTACAATAACTTTTACCATTATAATTTGTTTTAATAGTATATTGACAGTATAGTTTTCTTTAAAAAAATCCACTTAATTTTCTTTACCCTATTATTAAAAGGGTAATTGACAAAAACAAACTACATTGTCACCAGAAGAGCAATACAAAATGTACAAGTGATATATTAAAATCATCTTTCCAGCTTGAATTTCAATGATGCATTGGGGCAACGATTTTGTGAGAAACATTTTCACCCTTAAATAAAGATTTTCTTAATTCCTTACCTGTGTGCTAATTAGATATCACCTTGTTTTCACATTAAACAGACTTCCACATGAGAAAGCAGCAAGGATGCAGTGGCGTTAATGTTTCCTGGTGTCAACCTGTATTATTTCAGTAGACATTGAAATGAGGATGCATCTTGCTGCCTTTCCAATGAAGCAAGTTTAATTTAGTAATAGGTGAAAAACCATCCTTACAAAGGTGTTAATCAGAGACTTGGCTTTGTGGACACTTTTCTGAGAACAAATTTGTTAGCATAAAAATAAAGCCAGAAAATGAAGAGCTGTTTAATCACTCAATTGGATTTTTTTGCCAGCATATTTCTTTTTCTCTGCAACCCACTGCTAAATTGTGCTTCCTAGCTGTTTTTATAAAATCACTGAATCAAATCTAACTCTGATTACATCAGAGAAGGCCAGGTACCCTACACCATAAGAGGGGGTTTGAAATTTTGACTTGTCTACTTAAAGATCACCAAAATCTGATAACAAGGTCAATTACGTCCCTGGGTGGGATTGAACCACCAACCTTTTGGTTAATAGCCATACACACTAACTGATTGCGCCACAGAGACACTTTGCAAAAGTACATACTGACAAAGGCTAATAAGCATTCATCTAAAACTTTTCCTAGAAAAACTTTAAAAAGTCAATAATCTGGAGAGTTTTTGTAAGATGTTTCTTCCATCAACCAACGAAGAAACACATTGGTACTTTCCCATGATGAGTGAGTGCTTTAGGATCTATTGCACTTACATGTGCAGCAGAGTACAGCAATGGAAGCATGCTGGGCACATAACCCAGAGGTAGGCAGATTGAAACTATCCTCTGCTATATGCATTTTTTTTTTGTTAATTTTAGTAATCAAAACTGGGATTGATATTTTTGCTTTTTTATTTTTACTTAAAGTACAATAACTTTTACCATTTTAATTTGTTTTAATAGTATATTGACAGTATAGTTTTCTTTAAAAAATCCACTTAATTTTCTTTACCCTATTATTAAAAGGGTAATTGACAAAAACAAACTACATTGTCACCAGAAGAGCAATACAAAATGTACAAGTGATATATTAAAATCATCTTTCCAGCTTGAATTTCAATGATGCATTGGGGCAACGATTTTGTGAGAAACATCTTCACCCTTAAATAAAGATTTTCTTAATTCCTTACCTGTGTGCTAATTAGATATCACCTTGTTTTCACATTAAACAGACTTCCACATGAGAAAGCAGCAAGGATGCAGTGGCGTTAATGTTTCCTGGTGTCAACCTGTATTATTTCAGTAGACATTGAAATGAGGATGCATCTTGCTGCCTTTCCAATGAAGCAAGTTTAATTTAGTAATAGGTTAAAAACCATCTTTACAAAGGTGTTAATCAGAGACTTGGCTTTGTGGACACTTTTCAGAGAACAAATTTGTTAGCATAAAAATAAAGCCAGAAAATGAAGAGCTGTTTAATCACTCAATTGGATTTTTTTTGCCAGCATATTTCTTTATCTCTGCAACCCACTGCTAAATTGTGCTTCCTAGCTGTTTTTATAAAATCAATGAATCAAATCTAACTCTGATTACATCAGAGAAGGCCAGGTACCCTACACCATAACAGGGGGTTTTAAATTTTGACTTGTCTACTTAAAGATCACCAAAATCTGATAACAAGGTCAATTACGTCCCTGGGTGGGATTGAACCACCAACCTTTTGATTAGTAGCCGGACACACTAACCGATTGCGCCACAGAGACACTTTGCAAAAAGTACATACTGACAAAGGCTAATAAGCATACATCTAGAACGTTTCCTAGAAAAACTTTAAAAAGTCAATAATTTGGAGAGTTTTTGTAAAATGTTTCTTCCATCAACCAACGAAGAAACACATTGGTACTTTCCATTGATGACTGAGTGCTTCAGGATCTCTTGCACTTACATGTGCAGCAAAGTACTGCAATGGAAGCATGCTGGGCCCATAACCCAGAGGTAGGCAGATTAAAACTATCCTCTGCTATATGCATTTTTTTTGTTAATTAAAGTAATCCAAAACTGGGATTGATATTTTTGCTCTTTTATTTTTCATTAAAGTACAATAACTTTTACCATTTTAATTTGTTTTAATAGTATATTGAAAGTATTGTTTTCTTTTAAAAATCCACTTAATTTTCTTTACCCTATTATTAAAATGGTAATTGACAAAAACAAACTACATTGTCACCAGAAGAGCAATACAAAATGTACAAGTGATATATTAAAATCATCTTTCCAGCTTGAATTTCAATGATGCATTGGGGCAACGATTAATAATCTGGAGAGTTTTTGTAAGATGTTTCTTCCATCAACCAACGAAGAAACACATTGGTACTTTCCCATGATGAGTGAGTGCTTCAGGATCTCTTGCACTTACATGTGCAGCAGAGTACTGCAATGGAAGCATACAGGGCCCATAACCCAGAGGTAGGCAGATTGAAACTATCCTTTGCTATATGCATTTTTTTTGTTAATTTAAGTAATCAAAACTGGGATTGATATTTTTGCTCTTTTATTTTTACTTAAAGTACAATAACTTTTACCATTTTAATTTGTTTTAATAGTATATTGACAGTATAGTTTTCTTTAAAAAATCCACTTAATTTTCTTTACCCTATTATTAAAAGGGTAATTGACAAAAACAAACTACATTGTCACCAGAAGAGCAATACAAAATGTACAAGTGATATATTAAAATCATCTTTCCAGCTTGAATTTCAATTATGCATTTGGGCAACGATTTTGTGAGAAACATCTTCACCCTTAAATAAAGATTTACTTAATTCCTTACCTGTGTGCTAATTAGATATCACCTTGTTTTCACAATAAACAGACTTCTACATGAGAAAGCAGCAAGGATGCAGTGGCGTTAATGTTTCCTGGTGTCAACCTGTATTATTCAGTAGACATTGAAATGAGGATGCATCTTGCTGCCTTTCCAATGAAGCAAGTTTAATTTAGTAATAGGTGAAAAACCATCCCTACAAAGGTGTTAATCAGAGACTTGGCTTTGTGGACACTTTTCAGAGAACAAATTTGTTAGCATAAAAATAAAGCCAGAAAATGAAGAGCTGTTTAATCACTCAATTGGATTTTTTTTGCCAGCATATTTCTTTTTCTCTGCAACCCACTGCTAAATTGTGCTTCCTAGCTGTTTTTATTAAATCACTGAATCAAATCTAACTCTGATTACATCAGAAAAGGCCAGGTACCCTACACCATAACAGGGGGTTTGAAATTTTGACTTGTCTACTTAAAGATCACCAAAATCTGATAACAAGGTCAATTACGTCCCTGGGTGGGATTGAACCACCAACCTTTTGGTTAGTAGCCAGACACACTAACCGATTGCACCACAGAGACACTTTGCAAAAAGTACATACTGACAAAGGCTAATAAGCATACATCTAGAACGTTTCCTAGAAAAACTTTAAAAAGTCAATAATCTGGAGAGTTTTTGTAAGATGTTTCTTCCATCAACCAACGAAGAAACACATTGGTACTTTCCCATGATGAGTGAGTGCTTCAGGATCTCTTGCACTTACATGTGCAGCAGAGTACTGCAATGGAAGCATGCTGGGCCCATAACCCAGAGGTAGGCAGATTGAAACTATCCTTTGCTATATGCATTTTTTTTGTTAATTTAAGTAATCAAAACTGGGATTGATATTTTTGCTCTTTTATTTTTACTTAAAGTACAATAACTTTTACCATTTTAATTTGTTTTAATAGTATATTGACAGTATAGTTTTCTTTAAAAAATCCACTTAATTTTCTTTACCCTATTATTAAAAGGGTAATTGACAAAAACAAACTACATTGTCACCAGAAGAGCAATACAAAATGTACAAGTGATATATTAAAATCATCTTTCCAGCTTGAATTTCAATGATGCATTGGGGCAACAATTTTGTGAGAAACATCTTCACCCTTAAATAAAGATTTTCTTAATTCCTAACCTGTGTGCTAATTAGATATCACCTTGTTTTCACATTAAACAGACTTCTACATGAGAAAGCAGCAAGGATGCAGTGGCGTTAATGTTTCCTGGTGTCAACCTGTATTATTTCAGTAGACATTGAAATGAGGATGCATCTTGCTGCCTTTCCAATGAAGCAAGTTTAATTTAGTAATAGGTGAAAAACCATCCCTACAAAGGTGTTAATCAGAGACTTGGCTTTGTGGACACTTTTCAAAGAACAAATTTGTTAGCATAAAAATAAAGCCAGAAAATGAAGAGCTGTTTAATCACTCAATTGATTTTTTCTGCCAGCATATTTCTTTTTCTCTGCAAACCACTGCTAAATTGTGCTTCCTATCTGTTTTTATAAAATCACTGAATCAAATCTAACTCTGATTACATCAGAGAAGGCCAGGTACCCTACACCAGAACAGGGGGTTTGAAATTTTGACTTGTCTACTTAAAGATCACCAAAATCTGATAACAAGGTCAATTACGTCCCTGGGTGGGATTGAACCACCAACCTTTTGGTTTATAGCCGTACACACTAACTGATTGCGCCACAGAGACACTTTGCAAAAGTACATACTGACAAAGGCTAATAAGCATTCATCTAAAACGTTTCCTAGAAAAACTTTAAAAAGTCAATAATCTGGAGAGTTTTTGTAAGATGTTTCTACCATCCACCAACGAAGAAACACATTGGTACTTTCCCATGATGAGTGAGTGCTTCAGGATCTCTTGCACTTACATGTGCAGCAGAGTACTGCAATGGAAGCATGCTGGGCCCATAACCCAGAGGTAGGCAGATTAAAACTATCCTCTGCTATATGCATTTTTTTTGTTAATTAAAGTAATCCAAAACTGTGATTGATATTTTTGCTCTTTTATTTTTCATTAAAGTACAATAACTTTTACCATTTTAATTTGTTTTAATAGTATATTGAAAGTATTGTTTTCTTTTAAAAATCCACTTAATTTTCTTTACCCTATTATTAAAATGGTAATTGACAAAAACAAACTACATTGTCACCAGAAGAGCAATACAAAATGTACAAGTGATATATTAAAATCATCTTTCCAGCTTGAATTTCAATGATGCATTGGGGCAACGATTTTGTGAGAAACATTTTCACCCTTAAATAAAGATTTTCTTAATTCCTTACCTGTGTGCTAATTAGATATCACCTTGTTTTCACATTAAACAGACTTCCACATGAGAAAGCAGCAAGGATGCAGTGGCGTTAATGTTTCCTGGTGTCAACCTGTATTATTTCAGTAGACATTGAAATGAGGATGCATCTTGCTGCCTTTCCAATGAAGCAAGTTTAATTTAGTAATAGGTGAAAAACCATCCTTACAAAGGTGTTAATCAGAGACTTGGCTTTGTGGACACTTTTCAGAGAACAAATTTGTTAGCATAAAAATAAAGCCAGAAAATGAAGAGCTGTTTAATCACTCAATTGGATTTTTTTTGCCAGCATATTTCTTTTTCTCTGCAACCCACTGCTAAATTGTGCTTCCTAGCTGTTTTTATAAAATCACTTAATCAAATCTAACTCTGATTACATCAGAGAAGGCCAGGTACCTTACACCATAAGAGTGGGTTTGAAATTTTGACTTGTCTACTTAAAGATCACCAAAATCTGATAGCAAGGTCAATTACGTCCCTGGGTGGGAATGAACCACCAACCTTTTGGTTAATAGCCATACACACTAACTGATTGCGCCACAGAGACACTTTGCAAAAGTCCATACTGACAAAGGCTAATAAGCATTCATCTAAAACGTTTCCTAGAAAAACTTTAAAAAGTCAATAATCTGGAGAGTTTTTGTAAGATGTTTCTTCCATCAACCAACGAAGAAACACATTGGTACTTTCCCATGATGAGTGAGTGCTTCAGGATCTATTGCACTTACATGTGCAGCAGAGTACAGCAATGGAAGCATGCTGGGCACATAACCCAGAGGTAGGCAGATTGAAACTATCCTCTGCTATATGCATTTTTTTTTTAAATTTATTAAAGTAATCCAAAACTGGGATTGATATGTTGGCTCTTTTATTTTTACTTACAGTACAATAACTTTTACCATATTAATTTGTTTTAATAGTATATTAAAAGTATTGTTTTCTTTCAAAAATCCACTTAATTTTCTTTACCCTATTATTAAAATGGTAATTGACAAAAACAAACTACATTGTCACCAGAAGAGTAATACAAAATGTACAAGTGATATATTAAAATCATCTTTCCAGCTTGAATTTCAATGATGCATTGGGGCAACGATTTTGTGAGAAACATTTTCACCCTTAAATAAAGATTTTCTTAATTCCTTACCTGTGTGCTAATTAGATATCACCTTGTTTTCACATTAAACAGACTTCCACATGAGAAAGCAGCAAGGATGCAGTGGCGTTAATGTTTCCTGGTGTCAACCTGTATTATTTCAGTAGACATTGAAATGAGGATGCATCTTGCTGCCTTTCCAATGAAGCAAGTTTAATTTAGTAATAGGTTAAAACCCATCTTTACAAAGGTGTTAATCAGAGACTTGGCTTTGTGGACACTTTTCAGAGAACAAATTTGTTAGCATAAAAATAAAGCCAGAAAATGAAGAGCTGTTTAATCACTCAATTGGATTTTTTTTGCCAGCATATTTCTTTTTCTCTGCAACCCACTGCTAAATTGTGCTTCCTAGCTGTTTTTATAAAATCACTGAATCAAATCTAACTCTGATTACATCAGAGAAGGCCAGGTACCCTACACCAGAACAGGGGGTTTGAAATTTTGACTTGTCTACTTAAAGATCACCAAAATCTGATAACAAGGTCAATTACGTCCCTGGGTGGGATTGAACCACCAACCTTTTGGTTAATAGCCATGCACACTAACTGATTGCGCCACAGAGACACTTTGCAAAAGTCCATACTGACAAAGGCTAATAAGCATTCATATAAAACTTTTCCTAGAAAAACTTTAAAAAGTCAATAATCTGGAGAGTTTTTGTAAGATGTTTCTTCCATCAACCAACGAAGAAACACATTGGTACTTTCCCATGATGAGTGAGTGCTTCAGGATCTCTTGCACTTACATGTGCAGCAGAGTACTGCAATGGAAGCATGCTGGGCCCATAACCCAGAGGTAGGCAGATTGAAACTATCCTTTGCTATATGCATTTTTTTTTGTTAATTTAAGTAATCAAAACTGGGATTGATGTTTTTGCTCTTTTATTTTTACTTAAAGTACAATAACTTTTACCATTTTAATTTGTTTTAATAGTATATTGTAGAAAAGGGAATTGGTCCCTCCAAAGAAATGGGGAACCAAAGAGAAAAAGCCTCTTTGTGGGTGCACTCTTTCAAAAACAATATATATATATGTTATCTTTCAATATTTATTGTGTAAAAAATTATACTTTATTTCGACAATTAAAAATGATGTGTATAGAAAAAAGGGCAAAAATACCTATTGGTATACCCTATAGAACAGATAAATAAGGTACAAAGGTGATTATGTCTCATATAATAAGCTCCTCCAAAATAACAATGTATCTCAAAAGATTCTTTGTAATAGTTTGTAGCAACCCCTGTATATAGTGGTGTGTTTTAGAGTGAGGGCAATAATACCAAAACTCTTAACACGGGATGCGATTTAATAAAATCTGAAATGGAGGAGAGTTGATTAATTACATGCTAGGCGAAAATTTATATGCTGATAACTTAAGTAGGCAAAAAAGGATTATATAGCACTAATATGCTTATTACTGTACTTGTAAAGTATTACACAGTGATATTAAATGTTACACAATAAATGTCAGAAGTAACAAGTCCCACAGTAGGAAGCCGTAACTGACAATCGTTGAATTACCCGGCTAGGGTGAAACGTACGTCCGCTTCTCAAACACTCTGACGTCATTCTGACGTCTTTCCGGGAATCCCGTGTAACGTTCACGGACCCGGATTCGTAGGCAAAACTCCTTACACGCTTCTCAAGCAAGGATATCCACGGGGGCTACAACAGCAGGACCCTCTCTTAATCAGAGGTATTTCGGCGCGCACTCATTGCGGGACGGGAGTGGGTTTCTTCCTGCAATGACAATATTGTTATCAGGATAACCCCTCTCCGTTTCCCGACAACAGCAAGTAACGCCACTGTCTTCCTTCATACCCGCTCCGGCCGCTGACTCTCTCACCTCCCATTCACTGTGACACCTTTTTCACACATGGGAAGGCAGCAGAAGTCAGTGGATCAACGGCACGGGTACTTTCCAATACTCACCTTTATTATTACAAGGTCAATGTTAACCAATTAATATACCAGTTCTGGTTTTTTAGCATAATCATCCTTGCAGTGAAAATCAATATTTGTTACACCTGATTTAGCAGACAGTATTCGTTGTACGCATTAGCGAGACAAATTGATACAAATATAGTATCTAATTCAACGATTGTCAGTTACGGCTTCCTACTGTGGGACTTGTTACTTCTGACATTTATTGTGTAACATTTAATATCACTGTGTAATACTTTACAAGTACAGTAATAAGCATATTAGTGCTATATAATCCTTTTTTGCCTACTTAAGTTATCAGCATATAAATTTTCGCCTAGCATGTAATTAATCAACTCTCCTCCATTTCAGATTTTATTAAATCGCATCCCGTGTTAAGAGTTTTGGTATTATTGCCCTCACTCTAAAACACACCACTATATACAGGGGTTGCTACAAACTATTACAAAGAATCTTTTGAGATACATTGTTATTTTGGAGGAGCTTATTATATGAGACATAATCACCTTTGTACCTTATTTATCTGTTCTATAGGGTATACCAATAGGTATTTTTGCCCTTTTTTCTATACACATCATTTTTAATTGTCGAAATAAAGTATAATTTTTTACACAATAAATATTGAAAGATAATATATATATATATTGTTTTTGAAAGAGTGCACCCACAAAGAGGCTTTTTCTCTTTGGTTCCCCATTTCTTTGGAGGGACCAATTCCCTTTTCTACAAACATATTTAATACCTCTGGGGTCGCACCGCCAACATATATAGAAATCTCTTGTTTCATTGTAATAAATTCATGACACTCTGATACTGTTGGCTCAACATGATTTAATGAAATCAACTGTAGCAGTGCAGGCAAACTCAAACCCTCTGTTTTAATAGTATATTGACAATATAGTTTTCTTTAAAAAATCCACTTAATTTTCTTTACCCTATTATTAAAAGGGTAATTGACAAAAACAAACTACATTGTCACCAGAAGAGCAATACAAAATGTACAAGTGATCTTTCCAGCTTGAATTTCAATGATGCATTGGGGCAACGATTTTGTGAGAAACATCTTCACCCTTAAATAAAGATTTTCTTAATTCCTTACCTGTGTGCTAATTAGATATCACCTTGTTTTCACATTAAACAGACTTCTACATGAGAAAGCAGCAAGGATGCAGTGGCGTTAATGTTTCCTGGTGTCAACCTGTATTATTTCAGTAGACATTGAAATGAGGATGCATCTTGCTGCCTTTCCAATGAAGCAAGTTTAATTTAGTTATAGGTGAAAAACCATCCCTACAAAGGTGTTAATCAGAGACTTGGCTTTGTGGACACTTTTTAGAGAACAAATTTGTTAGCATAAAAATAAAGGCAGAAAATGAAGAGCTGTTTAATCACTCAATTGGATTTTTCTGCCAGCATATTTTTTTTCTCTGCAACCCATTGCTAAATTGTGCTTCCTAGCTGTTTTTTTATAAAATCACTGAATCAAATCTAACTCTGATTACATCAGAGAAGGCCAGGTACCCTACACCATAAGAGGGGGTTTGAAATTTTGACTTGTCTACTTAAATATCACCAAAACCTGATCACAAGGTCAATTATGTCCCTGGGTGGGATTGAACCACCAACCTTTTGGTTAGTAGCCAGACACACTAACCGATTGCGCCACAGAGACAATTTGCAAAAAGTACATACTGACAAAGGCTAATAAGCATTCATCTAGAACGTTTCCTAGAAAAACTTTAAAAAGTCAATAATCTGGGGAGTTTTTGTAAGAATTTTCTTAAATCAACCAACGAAGAAACACATTGGTACTTTCCCATGATGAGTGAGTGCTTCAGGATCTCTTGCCCTTACATGTGCAGCAGAGTACTGCAATGGAAGCATGCTGGGCCCATTAACCAGAGGTAGGCAGATTGAAACTATCCTCTGCTATATGCATTTTTTTTGTTAATTAAAGTAATCCAAAACTGGGATTGATATGTTAGCTATTTTATGTTTACTTAAAGTACAATAACTTTTACCATTTTAATTTGTTTTAATAGTATATTGACAGTATTGTTTTCTTTCAAAAATCCACTTAATTTTCTTTACCCTATTATTAAAATGGTAATTGACAAAAACAAACTACATTGTCAGCAGAAGAGCAATACAAAATGTACAAGTGATATATTAAAATCATCTTTCCAGCTTGAATTTCAATGATGCATTGGGGCAACGATTTTGTGAGAAACATCTTCACCCTTAAATAAAGATTTTCTTAATTCCTTACCTGTGTGCTAATTAGATATCACCTTGTTTTCACATTAAACAGACTTCCACATGAGAAAGCAGCAAGGATGCATTGGCGTTAATGTTTCCTGGTGTCAACCTGTATTATTTCAGTAGACATTGAAATGAGGATGCATCTTGCTGCCTTTCCAATGAAGCAAGTTTAATTTAGTAATAGGTGAAAAACCATCCTTACAAAGGTGTTCATCAGAGACTTGGCTTTGTGGACACTTTTCAGAGAACAAATTTGTTAGCATAAAAATAAAGCAAGAAAATGAAGAGCTGTTTAATCACTCAATTGGATTTTTTTGCCAGCATATTTCTTTTTCTCTGCAACCCACTGCTAAATTGTGCTTCCTAGCTGTTTTTATAAAATCACTGAATCAAATCTAACTCTGATTACATCAGAGAAGGCAAGGTACCCTACACCATAAGAGGGGAATTGAAATTTTGACTTGTCTACTTAAAGATCACCAAAATCTGATAACAAGGTCAATTACGTCAATGGGTGGGATTGAACCACCAACCTTTTGGTTTATAGCCGTACACACTAACTGATTGCGCCACAGAGACACTTTGCAAAAGTCCATACTGACAAAGGCTAATAAGCATTCATCTAAAACGTTTCCTAGAAAAACTTTAAAAAGTCAATAATCTGGAGAGTTTTTGTAAGATGTTTCTTCCATCCACCAACGAAGAAACACATTGGTACTTTCCCATGATGAGTGAGTGCTTCAGGATCTCTTGCACTTACATGTGCAGCAGAGTACTGCAATGGAAGCATGCTGGGCCCATAACCCAGAGGTAGGCAGATTAAAACTTTCCTCTGCTATATGCATTTTTTTTGTTAATTAAAGTAATCCAAAACTGGGATTGATATTTTTGCTCTTTATTTTTCATTAAAGTACAATAACTTTTACCATTTTAATTTGTTTTAATAGTATATTGAAAGTATTGTTTTCTTTTAAAAATCCACTTAATTTTCTTTACCCTATTATTAAAATGGTAATTGACAAAAACAAACTACATTGTCACCAGAAGAGCAATACAAAATGTACAAGTGATATATTAAAATCATCTTTCCAGCTTGAATTTCAATGATGCATTGGGGGCAACGATTTTGTGAGAAACATTTTCACCCTTAAATAAAGATTTTCTTAATTCCTTACCTGTGTGCTAATTAGATATCACCTTGTTTTCACATTAAACAGACTTCTACATGAGAAAGCAGCAAGGATGCAGTGGCGTTAATGTTTCCTGGTGTCAACCTGTATTATTTCAGTAGACATTGAAATGAGGATGCATCTTGCTGCCTTTCCAATGAAGCAAGTTTAATTTAGTAATAGGTGAAAAACCATCCCTACAAAGGTGTTAATCAGAGACTTGGCTTTGTGGACACTTTTCAGAGAACAAATTTGTTAGCATAAAAATAAAGCCAGAAAATGAAGAGCTGTTTAATCACTCAATTGGATTTTTTTTGCCAGCATATTTCTTTTTCTCTGCAACCCACTGCTAAATTGTGCTTCCTAGCTGTTTTTATTAAATCACTGAATCAAATCTAACTCTGATTACATCAGAAAAGGCCAGGTACCCTACACTATAACAGGGGGTTTGAAATTTTGACTTGTCTACTTAAAGATCACCAAAATCTGATAACAAGGTCAATTACGTCCCTGGGTGGGATTGAACCACCAACCTTTTGGTTAGTAACCGGACACACTAACCGATTGCGCCACAGAGACACTTTGCAAAAAAAGTACATACTGACAAAGGCTAATAAGCATACATCTAGAACGTTTCCTAGAAAAACTTTAGAAAGTCAATAATCTGGAGAGTTTTTGTAAAATGTTTCTTCCATCAACCAACGAAGAAACACATTGGTACTTTCCCATGATGAGTGAGTGCTTCAGGATCTCTTGCACTTACATGTGCAGCAGAGTACTGCAATGGAAGCATGCTGGGCCCATAACCCAGAGGTAGGCAGATTGAAACTATCCTTTGCTATATGCATTTTTTTTTGTTAATTTAAGTAATCAAAACTGGGATTGATATTTTTGATCTTTTATTTTTACTTAAAGTACAATAACTTTTACCATTTTAATTTGTTTTAATAGTATATTGACAATATAGTTTTCTTTAAAAAATCCACTTAATTTTCTTTACCCTATTATTAAAAGGGTAATTGACAAAAACAAACTACATTGTCACCAGAAGAGCAATACAAAATGTACAAGTGATCTTTCCAGCTTGAATTTCAATGAGGCATTGGGGCAACGATTTTGTGAGAAACATCTTCACCCTTAAATAAAGATTTTCTTAATTCCTTACCTGTGTGCTAATTAGATATCACCTTGTTTTCACATTAAACAGACTTCTACATGAGAAAGCAGCAAGGATGCAGTGGCGTTAATGTTTCCTGGTGTCAACCTGTATTATTTCAGTAGACATTGAAATGAGGATGCATCTTGCTGCCTTTCCAATGAAGCAAGTTTAATTTAGTTATAGGTGAAAAACCATCCCTACAAAGGTGTTAATCAGAGACTTGGCTTTGTGGACACTTTTTAGAGAACAAATTTGTTAGCATAAAAATAAAGGCAGAAAATGAAGAGCTGTTTAATCACTCAATTGGATTTTTCTGCCAGCATATTTTTTTTCTCTGCAACCCATTGCTAAATTGTGCTTCCTAGCTGTTTTTTATAAAATCACTGAATCAAATCTAACTCTGATTACATCAGAGAAGGCCAGGTACCCTACACCATAAGAGGGGGTTTGAAATTTTGACTTGTCTACTTAAATATCACCAAAACCTGATCACAAGGTCAATTATGTCCCTGGGTGGGATTGAACCACCAACATTTTGGTTAGTAGCCAGACACACTAACCGATTGCGCCACAGAGACAATTTGCAAAAAGTACATACTGACAAAGGCTAATAAGCATTCATCTAGAACGTTTCCTAGAAAAACTTTAAAAAGTCAATAATCTGGAGAGTTTTTGTAAGAATTTTCTTAAATCAACCAACGAAGAAACACATTGGTACTTTCCCATGATGAGTGAGTGCTTCAGGATCTCTTGCACTTACATGTGCAGCAGAGTACTGCAATTGAAGCATGCTGGGCCCATAACCCAGAGGTAGGCAGATTGAAACTATCCTTTGCTATATGCTTTTTTTTTGTTAATTAAAGTAATCCAAAACTGGGATTGATATGTTAGCTATTTTATGTTTACTTAAAGTACAATAACTTTTACCATTTTAATTTGTTTTAATAGTTTATTGACAGTATTGTTTTCTTTCAAAAATCCACTTAATTTTCTTTACCCTATTATTAAAATGGTAATTGACAAAAACAAACTACATTGTCACCAGAAGAGCAATACAAAATGTACAAGTGATATATTAAAATCATCTTTCCAGCTTGAATTTCAATGATGCATTGGGGCAACGATTTTGTGAGAAACATCTTCACCCTTAAATAAAGATTTTCTTAATTCCTTACCTGTGTGCTAATTAGATATCACCATGTTTTCACATTAAACAGACTTCCACATGAGAAAGCAGCAAGGATGCATTGGCGTTAATGTTTCCTGGTGTCAACCTGTTTTATTTCAGTAGACATTGAAATGAGGATGCATCTTGCTGCCTTTCCAATGAAGCAAGTTTAATTTAGTAATAGGTGAAAAACCATCCTTACAAAGGTGTTCATCAGAGACTTGGCTTTGTGGACACTTTTCAGAGAACAAATTTGTTAGCATAAAAATAAAGCCAGAAAATGAAGAGCTGTTTAATCACTCAATTGGATTTTTTTGCCAGCATATTTCTTTTTCTCTGCAACCCACTGCTAAATTGTGCTTCCTAGCTGTTTTTATAAAATCACTGAATCAAATCTAACTCTGATTACATCAGAGAAGGCCAGGTACCCTACACCATAAGAGGGGATTTGAAATTTTGACTTGTCTACTTAAAGATCACCAAAATCTGATAACAAGGTCAATTACGTCAATGGGTGGGATTGAACCACCAACCTTTTGGTTTATAGCAGTACACACTAACTGATTGCGCCACAGAGACACTTTGCGAAAGTCCATACTGACAAAGGCTAATAAGCATTCATCTAAAACGTTTCCTAGAAAAACTTTAAAAAGTCAATAATCTGGAGAGTTTTTGTAAGATGTTTCTTCCGTCCACCAACGAAGAAACACATTGGTACTTTCCCATGATGAGTGAGTGCTTCAGGATCTCTTGCACTTACATGTGCAGCAGAGTACTGCAATGGAAGCATGCTGGGCCCATAACCCAGAGGTAGGCAGATTGAAACTATCCTTTGCTATATGCATTTTTTTTGTTAATTTAAGTAATCAAAACTGGGATTGATATTTTTGCTCTTTTATTTTTACTTAAAGTACAATAACTTTTACCATTTTAATTTGTTTTAATAGTATATTGACAGTATCGTTTTCTTTAAAAAATCCACTTAATTTTCTTTACCCTATTATTAAAAGGGTAATTGACAAAAACAAACTACATTGTCACCAGAAGAGCAATACAAAATGTACAAGTGATATATTAAAATCATCTTTCCAGCTTGAATTTCAATGATGCATTGGGGCAACGATTTTGTGAGAAACATCTTCACCCTTAAATAAAGATTTTCTTAATTCCTTACCTGTGTGCTAATTAGATATCACCTTGTTTTCACATTAAACAGACTTCTACATGAGAAAGCAGCAAGGATGCAGTGGCGTTAATGTTTCCTGGTGTCAACCTGTATTATTTCAGTAGACATTGAAATGAGGATGCATCTTGCTGCCTTTCCAATGAAGCAAGTTTAATTTAGTAATAGGTGAAAAACCATCCCTACAAAGGTGTTAATCAGAGACTTGGCTTTGTGGACACTTTTTAGAGAACAAATTTGTTAGCATAAAAATAAAGGCAGAAAATGAAGAGCTGTTTAATCACTCAATTGGATTTTTCTGCCATCATATTTTTTTTCTCTGCAACCCATTGCTAAATTGTGCTTCCTCGCTGTTTTTTATAAAATCACTGAATCAAATCTAACTCTGATTACATCAGAAAAGGCCAGGTACCCTACACCATAAGAGGGGGTTTGAAATTTTGACTTGTCTACTTAAATATCACCAAAACCTGATCACAAGGTCAATTATGTCCCTGGGTGGGATTAAACCACCAACCTTTTGGTTAGTAGCCAGACACACTAACCGATTGCGCCACAGAGACAATTTGCAAAAAGTACATACTGACAAAGGCTAATAAGCATTCATCTAGAACGTTTCATAGAAAAACTTTAAAAAGTCAATAATCTGGAGAGTTTTTGTAAGAATTTTCTTAAATCAACCAACGAAGAAACACATTGGTACTTTCCCATGATGAGTGAGTGCTTCAGGATCTCTTGCACTTACATGTGCAGCAGAGTACTGCAATGGAAGCATGCTGGGCCCATTACCCAGAGGTAGGCAGATTGAAACTATCCTCTGCTATATGCATTTTTTTTGTTAATTAAAGTAATCCAAAACTGGGATTGATATGTTAGCTATTTTATGTTTTACTTAAAGTACAATAACTTTTACCATTTTAATTTTTTTTAATAGTATATTGACAGTATTGTTTTCTTTCAAAAATCCACTTAATTTTCTTTACCCTATTATTAAAATGGTAATTGACAAAAACAAACTACATTGTCACCAGAAGAGCAATACAAAATGTACAAGTGATATATTAAAATCATCTTTCCAGCTGGAATTTCAATGATGCATTGGGGCAACGATTTTGTGAGAAACATCTTCACCCTTAAATAAAGATTTTCTTAATTCCTTACCTGTGTGCTAATTAGATATCACCTTGTTTTCACATTAAACAGACTTCCACATGAGAAAGCAGCAAGGATGCATTGGCGTTAATGTTTCCTGGTGTCAACCTGTATTATTTCAGTAGACATTGAAATGAGGATGCATCTTGCTGCCTTTCCAATGAAGCAAGTTTAATTTAGTAATAGGTGAAAAACCATCCTTACAAAGGTGTTCATCAGAGACTTGGCTTTGTGGACACTTTTCAGAGAACAAATTTGTTAGCATAAAAATAAAGCCAGAAAATGAAGAGCTGTTTAATCACTCAATTGGATTTTTTTGCCAGCATATTTCTTTTTCTCTGCAACCCACTGCTAAATTGTGCTTCCTAGCTGTTTTTATAAAATCACTTTATCAAATCTAACTCTGATTACATCAGAGAAGGCAAGGTACCCTACACCAAAGGAGGGGATTTGAAATTTTGACTTGTCTACTTAAAGATCACCAAAATCTGATAACAAGGTCAATTACGTCCCTGGGTGGGATTGAACCACCAACCTTTTGGTTAGTAGCCGGACACACTAACCGATTGTGCCACAGAGACACTTTGCAAAAAGTACATACTGACAAAGACTAATAAGCATTCATCTAAAATGTTTCCTAGAAAAACTTTAAAAAGTCAATAATCTGGAGAGTTTTTGTAAGATGTTTCTTCCATCCACCAACGAAGAAACACATTGGTACTTTCCCATGATGAGTGAGTGCTTCAGGATCTCTTGCACTTACTTGTGCAGCAGAGTACTGCAATGGAAGCATGCTGGGCCCATAACCCAGAGGTAGGCAGATTAAAACTATCCTCTGCTATATGCATTTTTTTTGTTAATTAAAGTAATCCAAAACTGGGATTGATATTTTTGCTCTTTTATTTTTCATTAAAGTACAATAACTTTTACCATTTTAATTTGTTTTAATAGTATATTGAAAGTATTGTTTTCTTTTAAAAATCCACTTAATTTTCTTTACCCTATTATTAAAATGGTAATTGACAAAAACAAACTACATTGTCAGCAGAAGAGCAATACAAAATGTACAAGTGATATATTAAAATCATCTTTCCAGCTTGAATTTCAATGATGCATTGGGGCAACGATTTTGTGAGAAACATTTTCACCCTTAAATAAAGATTTTCTTAATTCCTTACCTGTGTGCTAATTAGATATCACCTTGTTTTCACATTAAATAAACTTTTACATGAGAAAGCAGCAAGGATGCAGTGGCGTTAATGTTTCCTGGTGTCAACCTGTATTATTTCAGTAGACATTGAAATGAGGATGCATCTTGCTGCCTTTCCAATGAAGCAAGTTTAATTTAGTAATAGGTGAAAAACCATCCTTACAAAGGTGTTCATCAGAGACTTGGCTTTGTGGACACTTTTCAGAGAACAAATTTGTTAGCATAAAAATAAAGCCAGAAAATGAAGAGCTGTTTAATCACTCAATTGGATTTTTTTGCCAGCATATTTCTTTTTCTCTGCAACCCACTGCTAAATTGTGCTTCCTAGCTGTTTTTATAAAATCACTGAATCAAATCTAACTCTGATTACATCAGAGAAGGCCAGGTACCCTACACCATAAGAGGGGATTTGAAATTTTGACTTGTCTACTTAAAGATCACCAAAATCTGATAACAAGGTCAATTACGTCAATGGGTGGGATTGAACCACCAACCTTTTGGTTTATAGCAGTACACACTAACTGATTGCGCCACAGAGACACTTTGCGAAAGTCCATACTGACAAAGGCTAATAAGCATTCATCTAAAACGTTTCCTAGAAAAACTTTAAAAAGTCAATAATCTGGAGAGTTTTTGTAAGATGTTTCTTCCGTCCACCAACGAAGAAACACATTGGTACTTTCCCATGATGAGTGAGTGCTTCAGGATCTCTTGCACTTACATGTGCAGCAGAATACTGCAATGGAAGCATGCTGGGCCCATAACCCAGAGGTAGGCAGATTAAAACTATCCTCTGCTATATGCATTTTTTTTGTTAATTAAAGTAATCCAAAACTGGGATTGATATTTTTGCTCTTTATTTTTCATTAAAGTACAATAACTTTTTCCATTTTAATTTGTTTTAATAGTATATTGAAAGTATTGTTTTCTTTTAAAAATCCACTTAATTTTCTTTACCCTATCATTAAAATGGTAATTGACAAAAACAAACTACATTGTCACCAGAAGAGCAATACAAAATGTACAAGTGATATATTAAAATCATCTTTCCAGCTTGAATTTCAATGATGCATTGGGGGCAACGATTTTGTGAGAAACATTTTCACCCTTAAATAAAGATTTTCTTAATTCCTTACCTGTGTGCTAATTAGATATCACCTTGTTTTCACATTAAACAGACTTCTACATGAGAAAGCAGCAAGGATGCAGTGGCGTTAATGTTTCCTGGTGTCAACCTGTATTATTTCAGAAGACATTGAAATGAGGATGCATCTTGCTGCCTTTCCAATGAAGCAAGTTTAATTTAGTAATAGGTGAAAAACCATCCCTACAAAGGTGTTAATCAGAGACTTGGCTTTGTGGACACTTTTCAGAGAACAAATTTGTTAGCATAAAAATAAAGCCAGAAAATGAAGAGCTGTTTAATCACTCAATTGGATTTTTTTTGCCAGCATATTTCTTTTTCTCTGCAACCCACTGCTAAATTGTGCTTCCTAGCTGTTTTTATAAAATCAATGAATCAAATCTAACTCTGATTACATCAGAGAAGGCCAGGTACCCTACACCATAAGAGGGGATTTGAAATTTTGACTTGTCTACTTAAAGATCACCAAAATCTGATCACAAGGTCAATTACGTCCCTGGGTGGGATTGAACCACCAACCTTTTGGTTAGTAGCCGGACACACTAACCGATTGCGCCA
This sequence comes from Pseudophryne corroboree, assembly GCF_028390025.1. NCBI lineage: Eukaryota > Metazoa > Chordata > Amphibia > Anura > Myobatrachidae > Pseudophryne > Pseudophryne corroboree. Next base: position 59,247 of record NW_026967614.1, read on the forward strand.
CAGAGACACTTTGCAAAAAAGTACATACTGACAAAGGCTAATAAGCATACATCTAGAATGTTTCCTAGAAAAACTTTAAAAAGTCAATAATCTGGAGAGTTTTTGTAAGATGTTTCTTCCATCAACCAACGAAGAAACACATTGGTACTTTCCCATGATGAGTGAGTGCTTCAGGATCTCTTGCACTTACATGTGCAGCAGAGTACTGCAATTGAAGCATGCTGGGCCCATAACCCAGAGGTAGGCAGATTGAAACTATCCTTTGCTATATGCATTTTTTTTGTTAATTTAAGTAATCAAAACTGGGATTGATATTTTTGCTCTTTTATTTTTACTTAAAGTACAATAACTTTTACCATTTTAATTTGTTTTAATAGTATATTGACAGTATCGTTTTCTTTAAAAAATCCACTTAATTTTCTTTACCCTATTATTAAAAGGGTAATTGACAAAAACAAACTACATTGTCACCAGAAGAGCAATACAAAATGTACAAGTGATATATTAAAATCATCTTTCCAGCTTGAATTTCAATGATGCATTGGGGCAACGATTTTGTGAGAAACATCTTCACCCTTAAATAAAGATTTTCTTAATTCCTTACCTGTGTGCTAATTAGATATCACCTTGTTTTCACATTAAACAGACTTCTACATGAGAAAGCAGCAAGGATGCAGTGGCGTTAATGTTTCCTGGTGTCAACCTGTATTATTTCAGTAGACATTGAAATGAGGATGCATCTTGCTGCCTTTCCAATGAAGCAAGTTTAATTTAGTTATAGGTGAAAAACCATCCCTACAAAGGTGTTAATCAGAGACTTGGCTTTGTGGACACTTTTTAGAGAACAAATTTGTTAGCATAAAAATAAAGGCAGAAAATGAAGAGCTGTTTAATCACTCAATTGGATTTTTCTGCCATCATATTTTTTTTCTCTGCAACCCATTGCTAAATTGTGCTTCCTCGCTGTTTTTTATAAAATCACTGAATCAAATCTAACTCTGATTACATCAGAAAAGGCCAGGTACCCTACACCATAAGAGGGGGTTTGAAATTTTGACTTGTCTACTTAAATATCACCAAAACCTGATCACAAGGTCAATTATGTCCCTGGGTGGGATTAAACCACCAACCTTTTGGTTAGTAGCCAGACACACTAACCGATTGCGCCACAGAGACAATTTGCAAAAAGTACATACTGACAAAGGCTAATAAGCATTCATCTAGAACGTTTCATAGAAAAACTTTAAAAAGTCAATAATCTGGAGAGTTTTTGTAAGAATTTTCTTAAATCAACCAACGAAGAAACACATTGGTACTTTCCCATGATGAGTGAGTGCTTCAGGATCTCTTGCACTTACATGTGCAGCAGAGTACTGCAATGGAAGCATGCTGGGCCCATTACCCAGAGGTAGGCAGATTGAAACTATCCTCTGCTATATGCATTTTTTTTGTTAATTAAAGTAATCCAAAACTGGGATTGATATGTTAGCTATTTTATGTTTTACTTAAAGTACAATAACTTTTACCATTTTAATTTTTTTTAATAGTATATTGACAGTATTGTTTTCTTTCAAAAATCCACTTAATTTTCTTTACCCTATTATTAAAATGGTAATTGACAAAAACAAACTACATTGTCACCAGAAGAGCAATACAAAATGTACAAGTGATATATTAAAATCATCTTTCCAGCTGGAATTTCAATGATGCATTGGGGCAACGATTTTGTGAGAAACATCTTCACCCTTAAATAAAGATTTTCTTAATTCCTTACCTGTGTGCTAATTAGATATCACCTTGTTTTCACATTAAACAGACTTCCACATGAGAAAGCAGCAAGGATGCATTGGCGTTAATGTTTCCTGGTGTCAACCTGTATTATTTCAGTAGACATTGAAATGAGGATGCATCTTGCTGCCTTTCCAATGAAGCAAGTTTAATTTAGTAATAGGTGAAAAACCATCCTTACAAAGGTGTTCATCAGAGACTTGGCTTTGTGGACACTTTTCAGAGAACAAATTTGTTAGCATAAAAATAAAGCCAGAAAATGAAGAGCTGTTTAATCACTCAATTGGATTTTTTTGCCAGCATATTTCTTTTTCTCTGCAACCCACTGCTAAATTGTGCTTCCTAGCTGTTTTTATAAAATCACTTTATCAAATCTAACTCTGATTACATCAGAGAAGGCAAGGTACCCTACACCATAAGAGGGGATTTGAAATTTTGACTTGTCTACTTAAAGATCACCAAAATCTGATAACAAGGTCAATTACGTCCCTGGGTGGGATTGAACCACCAACCTTTTGGTTAGTAGCCGGACACACTAACCGATTGTGCCACAGAGACACTTTGCAAAAAGTACATACTGACAAAGACTAATAAGCATTCATCTAAAATGTTTCCTAGAAAAACTTTAAAAAGTCAATAATCTGGAGAGTTTTTGTAAGATGTTTCTTCCATCCACCAACGAAGAAACACATTGGTACTTTCCCATGATGAGTGAGTGCTTCAGGATCTCTTGCACTTACTTGTGCAGCAGAGTACTGCAATGGAAGCATGCTGGGCCCATAACCCAGAGGTAGGCAGATTAAAACTATCCTCTGCTATATGCATTTTTTTTGTTAATTAAAGTAATCCAAAACTGGGATTGATATTTTTGCTCTTTTATTTTTCATTAAAGTACAATAACTTTTACCATTTTAATTTGTTTTAATAGTATATTGAAAGTATTGTTTTCTTTTAAAAATCCACTTAATTTTCTTTACCCTATTATTAAAATGGTAATTGACAAAAACAAACTACATTGTCAGCAGAAGAGCAATACAAAATGTACAAGTGATATATTAAAATCATCTTTCCAGCTTGAATTTCAATGATGCATTGGGGCAACGATTTTGTGAGAAACATTTTCACCCTTAAATAAAGATTTTCTTAATTCCTTACCTGTGTGCTAATTAGATATCACCTTGTTTTCACATTAAATAGACTTTTACATGAGAAAGCAGCAAGGATGCAGTGGCGTTAATGTTTCCTGGTGTCAACCTGTATTATTTCAGTAGACATTGAAATGAGGATGCATCTTGCTGCCTTTCCAATGAAGCAAGTTTAATTTAGTAATAGGTGAAAAACCATCCTTACAAAGGTGTTCATCAGAGACTTGGCTTTGTGGACACTTTTCAGAGAACAAATTTGTTAGCATAAAAATAAAGCCAGAAAATGAAGAGCTGTTTAATCACTCAATTGGATTTTTTTGCCAGCATATTTCTTTTTCTCTGCAACCCACTGCTAAATTGTGCTTCCTAGCTGTTGTTATAAAATCACTGAATCAAATCTAACTCTGATTACATCAGAGAAGGCCAGGTACCCTACACCATAAGAGGGGGTTTGAAATTTTGACTTGTCTACTTAAAGATCACCAAAATCTGATAACAAGGTCAATTACGTCCCTGGGTGGGATTGAACCACCAACCTTTTGGTTAATAGCCATACACACTAACTGATTGCGCCACAGAGACACTTTGCAAAAGTGCATACTGACAAAGGCTAATAAGCATTCATCTAAAACGTTTCCTAGAAAAACTTTAAAAAGTCAATAATCTGGAGAGTTTTTGTAAGATGTTTCTTCCATCAACCAACGAAGAAACACATTGGTACTTTCCCATGATGAGTGAGTGCTTCAGGATCTCTTGCACTTACATGTGCAGCAGAGTACAGCAATGGAAGCATGCTGGGCCCATAACCCAGCGGTAGGCAGATTGAAACTATCCTCTGCTATATGCATTTTTTTTTGTTAATTAAAGTAATCCAAAACTGGGATTGATATTTTGGCTCTTTTATTTTTACTTAAAGTACAATAACTTTTACCATTTTAATTTGTTTTAATAGTATATTGACAGTATTGTTTTCTTTTAAAAATCCACTTAATTTTCTTTACCCTATTATTAAAATGGTAATTGACAAAAACAAACTACATTGTCACCAGAAGAGCAATTCAAAATGTACAAGTGATATATTAAAATCATCTTTCCAGCTTGAATTTCAATGATGCATTGGGGCAACGATTTTGTGAGAAACATCTTCACCCTTAAATAAAGATTTTCTTAATTCCTTACCTGTGTGCTAATTAGATATCATCTTGTTTTCACATTAAACAGACTTTTACATGAGAAAGCAGCAAGGATGCAGTGGCGTTAATGTTTCCTGGTGTCAACCTGTATTATTTCAGTAGACATTGAAATGAGGATGCATCTTGCTGCCTTTCCAATGAAGCAAGTTTAATTTAGTAATAGGTGAAAAACCATCCTTACAAAGGTGTTAATCAGAGACTTGGCTTTGTGGACACTTTTCAGAGAACAAATTTGTTAGCATAAAAATAAAGCCAGAAAATGAAGAGCTGTTTAATCGCTCAATTGGATTTTTTTGCCAGCATATTTCTTTTTCTCTGCAACCCACTGCTAAATTGTGCTTCCTAGCTGTTTTTATAAAATCACTGAATCAAATCTAACTCTGATTACATCAGAGAAGGCCAGGTACCCTACACCATAAGAGGGGGTTTGAAATTTTGACTTGTCTACTTAAAGATCACCAAAATCTGATAACAAGGTCAATTACGTCCCTGGGTGGGATTGAACCACCAACCTTTTGGTTAATAGCCATACACACTAACTGATTGCGCCACAGAGACACTTTGCAAAAGTCCATACTGACAAAGGCTAATAAGCATTCATCTAAAACGTTTCCTAGAAAAACTTTAAAAAGTCAATAATCTGGAGAGTTTTTGTAAGATGTTTCTACCATCAACCAACGAAGAAACACATTGGTACTTTCCCATGATGAGTGAGTGCTTCAGGATCTATTGCACTTACATGTGCAGCAGAGTACAGCAATGGAAGCATGCTGAGCACATAACCCAGAGGTAGGCAGATTGAAACTATCCTCTGCTATATGCATTTGTTTTTGTTAATTAAAGTATTCCAAAACTGGGATTGATATGTTGGCTCTTTTATTTTTACTTACAGTACAATAACTTTTACCATTTTAATTTGTTTTAATAGTATATTGACAGTATTGTTTTCTTTCAAAAATCCACTTAATTTTCTTTACCCTATTATTAAAATGGTAATTGACAAAAACAAACTACATTGTCACCAGAAGAGCAATACAAAATGTACAAGTGATATATTAAAATCATATTTCCAGCTTGAATTTCAATGATGCATTGGGGCAACGATTTTGTGAGAAACATTTTCACCCTTAAATAAAGATTTTCTTAATTCCTTACCTGTGTGCTAATTAGATATCACCTTGTTTTCACATTAAACAGACTTCCACATGAGAAAGCAGCAAGGATGCAGTGGCGTTAATGTTTCCTGGTGTCAACCTGTATTATTTCAGTAGACATTGAAATGAGGATGCATCTTGCTGCCTTTCCAATGAAGCAAGTTTAATTTAGTAATAGGTTAAAAACCATCCTTACAAAGGTGTTAATCAGAGACTTGGCTTTGTGGACACTTTTCAGAGAACAAATTTGTTAGCATAAAAATAAAGCCAGAAAATTAAGAGCTGTTTAATCACTCAATTGGATTTTTTTTGCCAGCATATTTCTTTTTCTCTGCAACCCACTGCTAAATTGTGCTTCCTAACTGATTTTATAAAATCACTGAATCAAATCTAACTCTGATTACATCAGAGAAGGCCAGGTACCCTACACCAGAACAGGGGGATTTGAAATTTTGACTTGTCTACTTAAAGATCACCAAAATCTGATAACAAGGTCAATTACGTCCCTGGGTGGGATTGAACCACCAACCTTTTGGTTAATAGCCATGCACACTAACTGATGGCGCCACAGAGACACTTTGCAAAAGTCCATACTGACAAAGGCTAATAAGCATTCATCTAAAACGTTTCCTAGAAAAACTTTAAAAAGTCAATAATCTGGAGAGTTTTTGTAAGATGTTTCTTCCATCAACCAACGAAGAAACACATTGGTACTTTCCCATGATGAGTGAGTGCTTCAGGATCTCTTGCACTTACATGTGCAGCAGAGTACAGCAATGGAAGCATGCTGGGCCCATAACCCAGCGGTAGGCAGATTGAAACTATCCTCTGCTATATGCATTTTTTTTTTGTTAATTAAAGTAATCCAAAACTGGGATTGATATTTTGGCTCTTTTATTTTTGCTTAAAGTACAATAACTTTTACCATTTTAATTTGTTTTAATAGTATATTGACAGTATTGTTTTCTTTTAAAAATCCACTTAATTTTCTTTACCCTATTATTAAAATGGTAATTGACAAAAACAAACTACATTGTCACCAGAAGAGCAATACAAAATATACAAGTGATATATTAAAATCATCTTTCCAGCTTGAATTTCAATGATGCATTGGGGCAACAATTTTGTGAGAAACATCTTCACCCTTAAATAAAGATTTTCTTAATTCCTTACCTGTGTGCTAATTAGATATCACCTTGTTTTCACATTAAACAGACTTCCACATGAGAAAGCAGCAAGGATACAGTGGCATTAATGTTTCCTGGTGTCAACCTGTATTATTTCAGTAGACATTGAAATGAGGATGCATCTTGCTGCCTTTCCAATGGAGCAAGTTTAATTTAGTAATAGGTGAAAAACCATCCCTACAAAGGTGTTAATCAGAGACTTGGCTTTGTGGACACTTTTCAGAGAACAAATTTGTTAGCATAAAAATAAAGCCAGAAAATGAAGAGCTGTTTAATCACTCAATTGGATTTTTTTTGCCAGCATATTTCTTTTTCTCTGCAACCCACTGCTAAATTGTGCTTCCTAGCTGTTTTTATTAAATCACTGAATCAAATCTAACTCTGATTACATCAGAAAAGGCCAGGTACCCTACACCATAACAAGGGGTTTGAAATTTTGACTTGTCTACTTAAAGATCACCAAAATCTGATAACAAGGTCAATTACGTCCCTGGGTGGGATTGAACCACCAACCTTTTAGCTAGTAGCCGGATACACTAACCGATTGCGCCACAGAGATACTTCACAAAAAGTACATACTGACAAAGGCTAATAAGCATACATCTAGAACGTTTCCTAGAAAAACTTTAAAAAGTCAATAATCTGGAGAGTTTTTGTAAGATGTTTCTTCCATCAACAAATGAAGAAACACATTGGTACTTTCCCATGATGACTGAGTGCTTCAGGATCTCTTGCACTTACATGTGCAGCAGAGTACTGCAATGGAAGCATGCTGGGCCCATAACCCAGAGGTAGGCAGACTGAAACTATCCTTTGCTATATGCATTTTTTTTTGTTAATTTAAGTAATCAAAACTGGGATTGATATTTTTGCTCTTTTATTTTTACTTAAAGTACAATAACTTTTACCATTTTAATTTGTTTTAATAGTAAATTGACAGTATAGTTTTCTTTAAAAAATCCACTTAATTTTCTTTACCCTATTATTAAAAGGGTAATTGACAAAAACAAACTACATTGTCACCAGAAGAGCAATACAAAATGTACAAGTGATATATTAAAATCATCTTTCCAGCTTGAATTTCAATGATGCATTGGGGCAACGATTTTGTGAGAAACATCTTCACCCTTAAATAAAGATTTTCTTAATTCCTTACCTGTGTGCTAATTAGATATCACCTTGTTTTCACATTAAACAGACTTCTACATGAGAAAGCAGCAAGGATGCAGTGGCGTTAATGTTTCCTGGTGTCAACCTGTATTATTTCAGTAGACATTGAAATGAGGATGCATCTTGCTGCCTTTCCAATGAAGCAAGTTTAATTTAGCAATAGGTGAAAAACCATCCCTACAAAGGTGTTAATCAGAGACTTGGCTTTGTGGACACTTTTCAGAGAACAAATTTGTTAGCATAAAAATAAAGCCAGAAAATGAAGAGCTGTTTAATCACTCAATTTGATTTTTTTTGCCAGCATATTTCTTTTTCTCTGCAACCGACTGCTAAATTGTGCTTCCTAGCTGTTTTTATAAAATCAATGAATCAAATCTAACTCTGATTACATCAGAGAAGGCCAGGTACCCTACACCATAAGAGGGGGTTTGAAATTTTTACTTGTCTACTTAAAGATCACCAAAATCTGATAACAAGGTCAATTACGTCCCTGGGTGGGATTGAACCACCAACCTTTTGGTTAGTAGCCGGACTCACTAACCGATTGCGCCACAGAGACACTTTGCAAAAAGTACATACTGACAAAGGCTAATAAGCATACATCTAGAACGTTTCCTAGAAAAACTTTAAAAAGTCAATAATCTGGAGAGTTTTTGTAAGATGTTTCTTCCATCAACCAACGAAGAAACACATTGGTACTTTCCCATGATGAGTGAGTGCTTCAGGATCTCTTGCACTTACATGTGCAGCAGAGTACAGCAATGGAAGCATGCTGGGCCCATAACCCAGCGGTAGGCAGATTGAAACTATCCTCTGCTATATGCATTTGTTTTTGTTAATTAAAGTAATCCAAAACTGGGATTGATATTTTGGCTCTTTTATTTTTACTTAAAGTACAATAACTTTTACCATTTTAATTTGTTTTAATAGTATATTGACAGTATTGTTTTCTTTTAAAAATCCACTTAATTTTCTTTACCCTATTATTAAAATGGTAATTGACAAAAACAAACTACATTGTCACCAGAAGAGCAATACAAAATGTACAAGTGATATATTAAAATCATCTTTCCAGCTTGAATTTCAATGATGCATTGGGGCAACGATTTTGTGAGAAACATCTTCACCCTTAAATAAAGATTTTCTTAATTCCTTACCTGTGTGCTAATTAGATATCACCTTGTTTTCACATTAAACAGACTTTTACATGAGAAAGCAGCAAGGATGCAGTGGCGTTAATGTTTCCTGGTGTCAACCTGTATTATTTCAGTAGACATTGAAATGAGGATGCATCTTGCTGCCTTTCCAATGAAGCAAGTTTAATTTAGTAATAGGTGAAAAACCATCCTTACAAAGGTGTTAATCAGAGACTTGGCTTTGTGGACACTTTTCAGAGAACAAATTTGTTAGCATAAAAATAAAGCCAGAAAATGAAGAGCTGTTTAATCGCTCAATTGGATTTTTTTGCCAGCATATTTCTTTTTCTCTGCAACCCACTGCTAAATTGTGCTTCCTAGCTGTTTTTTATAAAATCACTGAATCAAATCTAACTCTGATTACATCAGAGAAGGCCAGGTACCCTACACCATAAGAGGGGGTTTGAAATTTTGACTTGTCTACTTAAAGATCACCAAAATCTGATAACAAGGTCAATTACGTCCCTGGGTGGGATTGAACCACCAACCTTTTGGTTAATAGCCATACACACTAACTGATTGCGCCACAGAGACACTTTGCAAAAGTACATACTGACAAAGGCTAATAAGCATTCATCTAAAACGTTTCCTAGAAAAACTTTAAAAAGTCAATAATCTGGAGAGTTTTTGTAAGATGTTTCTTCCATCAACCAACGAAGAAACACATTGGTACTTTCCCATGATGAGTGAGTGCTTCAGGATCTATTGCACTTACATGTGCAGCAGAGTACAGCAATGGAAGCATGCTGAGCACATAACCCAGAGGTAGGCAGATTGAAACTATCCTCTGCTATATGCATTTGTTTTTGTTAATTAAAGTATTCAAAAACTGGGATTGATATGTTGGCTCTTTTATTTTTACTTACAGTACAATAACTTTTACCATTTTAATTTGTTTTAATAGTATATTGACAGTATTGTTTTCTTTCAAAAATCCACTTAATTTTCTTTACCCTATTATTAAAATGGTAATTGACAAAAACAAACTAGATTGTCACCAGAAGAGCAATACAAAATGTACAAGTGATATATTAAAATCATATTTCCAGCTTGAATTTCAATGATGCATTGGGGCAACGATTTTGTGAGAAACATTTTCACCCTTAAATAAAGATTTTCTTAATTCCTTACCTGTGTGCTAATTAGATATCACCTTGTTTTCACATTAAACAGACTTCCACATGAGAAAGCAGCAAGGATGCAGTGGCGTTAATGTTTCCTGGTGTCAACCTGTATTATTTCAGTAGACATTGAAATGAGGATGCATCTTGCTGCCTTTCCAATGAAGCAAGTTTAATTTAGTAATAGGTTAAAAACCATCCTTACAAAGGTGTTAATCAGAGACTTGGCTTTGTGGACACTTTTCAGAGAACAAATTTGTTAGCATAAAAATAAAGCCAGAAAATTAAGAGCTGTTTAATCACTCAATTGGATTTTTTTTGCCAGCATATTTCTTTTTCTCTGCAACCCACTGCTAAATTGTGCTTCCTAACTGATTTTATAAAATCACTGAATCAAATCTAACTCTGATTACATCAGAGAAGGCCAGGTACCCTACACCAGAACAGGGGGATTTGAAATTTTGACTTGTCTACTTAAAGATCACCAAAATCTGATAACAAGGTCAATTACGTCCCTGGGTGGGATTGAACCACCAACCTTTTGGTTAATAGCCGTGCACACTAACTGATTGCGCCACAGAGACACTTTGCAAAAGTCCATACTGACAAAGGCTAATAAGCATTCATCTAAAACGTTTCCTAGAAAAACTTTAAAAAGTCAATAATCTGGAGAGTTTTTGTAAGATGTTTCTTCCATCAACCAACGAAGAAACACATTGGTACTTTCCCATGATGAGTGAGTGCTTCAGGATCTCTTGCACTTACATGTGCAGCAGAGTACAGCAATGGAAGCATGCTGGGCCCATAACCCAGCGGTAGGCAGATTGAAACTATCCTCTGCTATATGCATTTTTTTTTGTTAATTAAAGTAATCCAAAACTGGGATTGATATTTTGGCTCTTTTATTTTTACTTAAAGTACAATAACTTTTACCATTTTAATTTGTTTTAATAGTATATTGACAGTATTGTTTTCTTTTAAAAATCCACTTAATTTTCTTTACCCTATTATTAAAATGGTAATTGACAAAAACAAACTACATTGTCACCAGAAGAGCAATACAAAATGTACAAGTGATATATTAAAATCATCTTTCCAGCTTGAATTTCAATGATGCATTGGGGCAACGATTTTGTGAGAAACATCTTCACCCTTAAATAAAGATTTTCTTAATTCCTTACCTGTGTGCTAATTAGATATCACCTTGTTTTCACATTAAACAGACTTTTACATGAGAAAGCAGCAAGGATGCAGTGGCGTTAATGTTTCCTGGTGTCAACCTGTATTATTTCAGTAGACATTGAAATGAGGATGCATCTTGCTGCCTTTCCAATGAAGCAAGTTTAATTTAGTAATAGGTGAAAAACCATCCTTACAAAGGTGTTAATCAGAGACTTGGCTTTGTGGACACTTTTCAGAGAACAAATTTGTTAGCATAAAAATAAAGCCAGAAAATGAAGAGCTGTTTAATCGCTCAATTGGATTTTTTTGCCAGCATATTTCTTTTTCTCTGCAACCCACTGCTAAATTGTGCTTCCTAGCTGTTTTTATAAAATCACTGAATCAAATCTAACTCTGATTACATCAGAGAAGGCCAGGTACCCTACACCATAAGAGGGGGTTTGAAATTTTGACTTGTCTACTTAAAGATCACCAAAATCTGATAACAAGGTCAATTACGTCCCTGGGTGGGATTGAACCACCAACCTTTTGGTTAATAGCCATACACACTAACTGATTGTGCCACAGAGACACTTTGCAAAAGTACATACTGACAAAGGCTAATAAGCATTCATCTAAAACGTTTCCTAGAAAAACTTTAAAAAGTCAATAATCTGGAGAGTTTTTGTAAGATGTTTCTTCCATCAACCAACGAAGAAACACATTGGTACTTTCCCATGATGAGTGAGTGCTTCAGGATCTATTGCACTTACATGTGCAGCAGAGTACAGCAATGGAAGCATGCTGAGCACATAACCCAGAGGTAGGCAGATTGAAACTATCCTCTGCTATATGCATTTGTTTTTGTTAATTAAAGTATTCCAAAACTGGGATTGATATGTTGGCTCTTTTATTTTTACTTACAGTACAATAACTTTTACCATTTTAATTTGTTTTAATAGTATATTGACAGTATTGTTTTCTTTCAAAAATCCACTTAATTTTCTTTACCCTATTATTAAAATGGTAATTGACAAAAACAAACTACATTGTCACCAGAAGAGCAATACAAAATGTACAAGTGATATATTAAAATCATATTTCCAGCTTGAATTTCAATGATGCATTGGGGCAACGATTTTGTGAGAAACATTTTCACCCTTAAATAAAGATTTTCTTAATTCCTTACCTGTGTGCTAATTAGATATCACCTTGTTTTCACATTAAACAGACTTCCACATGAGAAAGCAGCAAGGATGCAGTGGCGTTAATGTTTCCTGGTGTCAACCTGTATTATTTCAGTAGACATTGAAATGAGGATGCATCTTGCTGCCTTTCCAATGAAGCAAGTTTAATTTAGTAATAGGTTAAAAACCATCCTTACAAAGGTGTTAATCAGAGACTTGGCTTTGTGGACACTTTTCAGAGAACAAATTTGTTAGCATAAAAATAAAGCCAGAAAATTAAGAGCTGTTTAATCACTCAATTGGATTTTTTTTGCCAGCATATTTCTTTTTCTCTGCAACCCACTGCTAAATTGTGCTTCCTAACTGATTTTATAAAATCACTGAATCAAATCTAACTCTGATTACATCAGAGAAGGCCAGGTACCCTACACCAGAACAGGGGGATTTGAAATTTTGACTTGTCTACTTAAAGATCACCAAAATCTGATAACAAGGTCAATTACGTCCCTGGGTGGGATTGAACCACCAACCTTTTGGTTAATAGCCATGCACACTAACTGATTGCGCCACAGAGACACTTTGCAAAAGTCCATACTGACAAAGGCTAATAAGCATTCATCTAAAACGTTTCCTAGAAAAACTTTAAAAAGTCAATAATCTGGAGAGTTTTTGTAAGATGTTTCTTCCATCAACCAACGAAGAAACACATTGGTACTTTCCCATGATGAGTGAGTGCTTCAGGATCTCTTGCACTTACATGTGCAGCAGAGTACAGCAATGGAAGCATGCTGGGCCCATAACCCAGCGGTAGGCAGATTGAAACTATCCTCTGCTATATGCATTTTTTTTTTGTTAATTAAAGTAATCCAAAACTGGGATTGATATTTTGGCTCTTTTATTTTTACTTAAAGTACAATAACTTTTACCATTTTAATTTGTTTTAATAGTATATTGACAGTATTGTTTTCTTTTAAAAATCCACTTAATTTTCTTTACCCTATTATTAAAATGGTAATTGACAAAAACAAACTACATTGTCACCAGAAGAGCAATACAAAATATACAAGTGATATATTAAAATCATCTTTCCAGCTTGAATTTCAATGATGCATTGGGGCAACAATTTTGTGAGAAACATCTTCACCCTTAAATAAAGATTTTCTTAATTCCTTACCTGTGTGCTAATTAGATATCACCTTGTTTTCACATTAAACAGACTTCCACATGAGAAAGCAGCAAGGATACAGTGGCATTAATGTTTCCTGGTGTCAACCTGTATTATTTCAGTAGACATTGAAATGAGGATGCATCTTGCTGCCTTTCCAATGAAGCAAGTTTAATTTAGTAATAGGTGAAAAACCATCCCTACAAAGGTGTTAATCAGAGACTTGGCTTTGTGGACACTTTTCAGAGAACAAATTTGTTAGCATAAAAATAAAGCCAGAAAATGAAGAGCTGTTTAATCACTCAATTGGATTTTTTTTGCCAGCATATTTCTTTTTCTCTGCAACCCACTGCTAAATTGTGCTTCCTAGCTGTTTTTATTAAATCACTGAATCAAATCTAACTCTGATTACATCAGAAAAGGCCAGGTACCCTACACCATAACAAGGGGTTTGAAATTTTGACTTGTCTACTTAAAGATCACCAAAATCTGATAACAAGGTCAATTACGTCCCTGGGTGGGATTGAACCACCAACCTTTTAGCTAGTAGCCGGATACACTAACCGATTGCGCCACAGAGATACTTCACAAAAAGTACATACTGACAAAGGCTAATAAGCATACATCTAGAACGTTTCCTAGAAAAACTTTAAAAAGTCAATAATCTGGAGAGTTTTTGTAAGATGTTTCTTCCATCAACCAAAGAAGAAACACATTGGTACTTTCCCATGATGACTGAGTGCTTCAGGATCTCTTGCACTTACATGTGCAGCAGAGTACTGCAATGGAAGCATGCTGGGCCCATAACCCAGAGGTAGGCAGATTGAAACTATCCTTTGCTATATGCATTTTTTTTTGTTAATTTAAGTAATCAAAACTGGGATTGATATTTTTGCTCTTTTATTTTTACTTAAAGTACAATAACTTTTACCATTTTAATTTGTTTTAATAGTAAATTGACAGTATAGTTTTCTTTAAAAAATCCACTTAATTTTCTTTACCCTATTATTAAAAGGGTAATTGACAAAAACAAACTACATTGTCACCAGAAGAGCAATACAAAATGTACAAGTGATATATTAAAATCATCTTTCCAGCTTGAATTTCAATGATGCATTGGGGCAACGATTTTGTGAGAAACATCTTCACCCTTAAATAAAGATTTTCTTAATTCCTTACCTGTGTGCTAATTAGATATCACCTTGTTTTCACATTAAACAGACTTCTACATGAGAAAGCAGCAAGGATGCAGTGGCGTTAATGTTTCCTGGTGTCAACCTGTATTATTTCAGTAGACATTGAAATGAGGATGCATCTTGCTGCCTTTCCAATGAAGCAAGTTTAATTTAGTAATAGGTGAAAAACCATCCTTACAAAGGTGTTAATCAGAGACTTGGCTTTGTGGACACTTTTCAGAGAACAAATTTGTTAGCATAAAAATAAAGCCAGAAAATGAAGAGCTGTTTAATCACTCAATTTGATTTTTTTTGCCAGCATATTTCTTTTTCTCTGCAACCGACTGCTAAATTGTGCTTCCTAGCTGTTTTTATAAAATCAATGAATCAAATCTAACTCTGATTACATCAGAGAAGGCCAGGTACCCTACACCATAAGAGGGGGTTTGAAATTTTGACTTGTCTACTTAAAGATCACCAAAACCTGATAACAAGGTCAATTACGTCCCTGGGTGGGATTGAACCACCAACCTTTTGGTTAGTAGCCGGACTCACTAACCGATTGCGCCACAGAGACACTTTGCAAAAAGTACATACTGACAAAGGCTAATAAGCATACATCTAGAACGTTTCCTAGAAAAACTTTAAAAAGTCAATAATCTGGAGAGTTTTTGTAAGATGTTTCTTCCATCAACCAACGAAGAAACACATTGGTACTTTCCCATGATGACTGAGTGCTTCAGGATCTCTTGCACTTACATGTGCAGCAAAGTACAGCAATGGAAGCATGCTGGGCCCATAACCCAGAGGTAGGCAGATTGAAACTATCCTTTGCTATATACATTTTTTTTTTGTTAATTTAAGTAATCAAAACTGGGATTGATATTTTTGTTCTTTTATTTTTACTTAAAGTACAATAACTTTTACCATTATAATTTGTTTTAATAGTATATTGACAGTATAGTTTTCTTTAAAAAATCCACTTAATTTTCTTTACCCTATTATTAAAAGGGTAATTGACAAAAACAAACTACATTGTCACCAGAAGAGCAATACAAAATGTACAAGTGATATATTAAAATCATCTTTCCAGCTTGAATTTCAATGATGCATTGGGGCAACGATTTTGTGAGAAACATTTTCACCCTTAAATAAAGATTTTCTTAATTCCTTACCTGTGTGCTAATTAGATATCACCTTGTTTTCACATTAAACAGACTTCCACATGAGAAAGCAGCAAGGATGCAGTGGCGTTAATGTTTCCTGGTGTCAACCTGTATTATTTCAGTAGACATTGAAATGAGGATGCATCTTGCTGCCTTTCCAATGAAGCAAGTTTAATTTAGTAATAGGTTAAAAACCATCCTTACAAAGGTGTTAATCAGATACTTGGCTTTGTGGACATTTTTTAGAGAACAAATTTGTTAGCATAAAAATAAAGCCAGAAAATTAAGAGCTGTTTAATCACTCAATTGGATTTTTTTTGCCAGCATATTTCTTTTTCTCTGCAACCCACTGCTAAATTGTGCTTCCTAGCTGTTTTTATAAAATCACTGAATCAAATCTAACTCTGATTACATCAGAGAAGGCCAGGTACCCTACACCAGAACAGGGGGATTTGAAATTTTGACTTGTCTACTTAAAGATCACCAAAATCTGATAACAAGGTCAATTACGTCCCTGGGTGGGATTGAACCACCAACCTTTTGGTTAATAGCCGTGCACACTAACTGATTGCGCCACAGAGACACTTTGCAAAAGTCCATACTGACAAAGGCTAATAAGCATTCATCTAAAACGTTTCCTAGAAAAACTTTAAAAAGTCAATAATCTGGAGAGTTTTTGTAAGATGTTTCTTCCATCAACCAACGAAGAAACACATTGGTACTTTCCCATGATGAGTGAGTGCTTCAGGATCTCTTGCACTTACATGTGCAGCAGAGTACAGCAATGGAAGCATGCTGGGCCCATAACCCAGCGGTAGGCAGATTGAAACTATCCTCTGCTATATGCATTTTTTTTTGTTAATTAAAGTAATCCAAAACTGGGATTGATATTTTGGCTCTTTTATTTTTACTTAAAGTACAATAACTTTTACCATTTTAATTTGTTTTAATAGTATATTGACAGTATTGTTTTCTTTTAAAAATCCACTTAATTTTCTTTACCCTATTATTAAAATGGTAATTGACAAAAACAAACTACATTGTCACCAGAAGAGCAATACAAAATGTACAAGTGATATATTAAAATCATCTTTCCAGCTTGAATTTCAATGATGCATTGGGGCAACGATTTTGTGAGAAACATCTTCACCCTTAAATAAAGATTTTCTTAATTCCTTACCTGTGTGCTAATTAGATATCACCTTGTTTTCACATTAAACAGACTTTTACATGAGAAAGCAGCAAGGATGCAGTGGCGTTAATGTTTCCTGGTGTCAACCTGTATTATTTCAGTAGACATTGAAATGAGGATGCATCTTGCTGCCTTTCCAATGAAGCAAGTTTAATTTAGTAATAGGTGAAAAACCATCCTTACAAAGGTGTTAATCAGAGACTTGGCTTTGTGGACACTTTTCAGAGAACAAATTTGTTAGCATAAAAATAAAGCCAGAAAATGAAGAGCTGTTTAATCGCTCAATTGGATTTTTTTGCCAGCATATTTCTTTTTCTCTGCAACCCACTGCTAAATTGTGCTTCCTAGCTGTTTTTTATAAAATCACTGAATCAAATCTAACTCTGATTACATCAGAGAAGGCCAGGTACCCTACACCATAAGAGGGGGTTTGAAATTTTGACTTGTCTACTTAAAGATCACCAAAATCTGATAACAAGGTCAATTACGTCCCTGGGTGGGATTGAACCACCAACCTTTTGGTTAATAGCCATACACACTAACTGATTGCGCCACAGAGACACTTTGCAAAAGTCCATACTGACAAAGGCTAATAAGCATTCATCTAAAACGTTTCCTAGAAAAACTTTAAAAAGTCAATAATCTGGAGAGTTTTTGTAAGATGTTTCTTCCATCAACCAACGAAGAAACACATTGGTACTTTCCCATGATGAGTGAGTGCTTCAGGATCTATTGCACTTACATGTGCAGCAGAGTACAGCAATGGAAGCATGCTGAGCACATAACCCAGAGGTAGGCAGATTGAAACTATCCTCTGCTATATGCATTTGTTTTTGTTAATTAAAGTATTCCAAAACTGGGATTGATATGTTGGCTCTTTTATTTTTACTTACAGTACAATAACTTTTACCATTTTAATTTGTTTTAATAGTATATTGACAGTATTGTTTTCTTTCAAAAATCCACTTAATTTTCTTTACCCTATTATTAAAATGGTAATTGACAAAAACAAACTAGATTGTCACCAGAAGAGCAATACAAAATGTACAAGTGATATATTAAAATCATATTTCCAGCTTGAATTTCAATGATGCATTGGGGCAACGATTTTGTGAGAAACATTTTCACCCTTAAATAAAGATTTTCTTAATTCCTTACCTGTGTGCTAATTAGATATCACCTTGTTTTCACATTAAACAGACTTCCACATGAGAAAGCAGCAAGGATGCAGTGGCGTTAATGTTTCCTGGTGTCAACCTGTATTATTTCAGTAGACATTGAAATGAGGATGCATCTTGCTGCCTTTCCAATGAAGCAAGTTTAATTTAGTAATAGGTTAAAAACCATCCTTACAAAGGTGTTAATCAGAGACTTGGCTTTGTGGACACTTTTCAGAGAACAAATTTGTTAGCATAAAAATAAAGCCAGAAAATTAAGAGCTGTTTAATCACTCAATTGGATTTTTTTTGCCAGCATATTTCTTTTTCTCTGCAACCCACTGCTAAATTGTGCTTCCTAACTGATTTTATAAAATCACTGAATCAAATCTAACTCTGATTACATCAGAGAAGGCCAGGTACCCTACACCAGAACAGGGGGATTTGAAATTTTGACTTGTCTACTTAAAGATCACCAAAATCTGATAACAAGGTCAATTACGTCCCTGGGTGGGATTGAACCACCAACCTTTTGGTTAATAGCCGTGCACACTAACTGATTGCGCCACAGAGACACTTTGCAAAAGTCCATACTGACAAAGGCTAATAAGCATTCATCTAAAACGTTTCCTAGAAAAACTTTAAAAAGTCAATAATCTGGAGAGTTTTTGTAAGATGTTTCTTCCATCAACCAACGAAGAAACACATTGGTACTTTCCCATGATGAGTGAGTGCTTCAGGATCTCTTGCACTTACATGTGCAGCAGAGTACAGCAATGGAAGCATGCTGGGCCCATAACCCAGCGGTAGGCAGATTGAAACTATCCTCTGCTATATGCATTTTTTTTTGTTAATTAAAGTAATCCAAAACTGGGATTGATATTTTGGCTCTTTTATTTTTACTTAAAGTACAATAACTTTTACCATTTTAATTTGTTTTAATAGTATATTGACAGTATTGTTTTCTTTTAAAAATCCACTTAATTTTCTTTACCCTATTATTAAAATGGTAATTGACAAAAACAAACTACATTGTCACCAGAAGAGCAATACAAAATATACAAGTAATATATTAAAATCATCTTTCCAGCTTGAATTTCAATGATGCATTGGGGCAACAATTTTGTGAGAAACATCTTCACCCTTAAATAAAGATTTTCTTAATTCCTTACCTGTGTGCTAATTAGATATCACCTTGTTTTCACATTAAACAGACTTCCACATGAGAAAGCAGCAAGGATACAGTGGCATTAATGTTTCCTGGTGTCAACCTGTATTATTTCAGTAGACATTGAAATGAGGATGCATCTTGCTGCCTTTCCAATGAAGCAAGTTTAATTTAGTAATAGGTGAAAAACCATCCCTACAAAGGTGTTAATCAGAGACTTGGCTTTGTGGACACTTTTCAGAGAACAAATTTGTTAGCATAAAAATAAAGCCAGAAAATGAAGAGCTGTTTAATCACTCAATTGGATTTTTTTTGCCAGCATATTTCTTTTTCTCTGCAACCCACTGCTAAATTGTGCTTCCTAGCTGTTTTTATTAAATCACTGAATCAAATCTAACTCTGATTACATCAGAAAAGGCCAGGTACCCTACACCATAACAAGGGGTTTGAAATTTTGACTTGTCTACTTAAAGATCACCAAAATCTGATAACAAGGTCAATTACGTCCCTGGGTGGGATTGAACCACCAACCTTTTAGCTAGTAGCCGGATACACTAACCGATTGCGCCACAGAGATACTTCACAAAAAGTACATACTGACAAAGGCTAATAAGCATACATCTAGAACGTTTCCTAGAAAAACTTTAAAAAGTCAATAATCTGGAGAGTTTTTGTAAGATGTTTCTTCCATCAACCAAAGAAGAAACACATTGGTACTTTCCCATGATGACTGAGTGCTTCAGGATCTCTTGCACTTACATGTGCAGCAGAGTACTGCAATGGAAGCATGCTGGGCCCATAACCCAGAGGTAGGCAGATTGAAACTATCATTTGCTATATGCATTTTTTTTGTTAATTTAAGTAATCAAAACTGGGATTGATATTTTTGCTCTTTTATTTTTACTTAAAGTACAATAACTTTTACCATTTTAATTTGTTTTAATAGTAAATTGACAGTATAGTTTTCTTTAAAAAATCCACTTAATTTTCTTTACCCTATTATTAAAAGGGTAATTGACAAAAACAAACTACATTGTCACCAGAAGAGCAATACAAAATGTACAAGTGATATATTAAAATCATCTTTCCAGCTTGAATTTCAATGATGCATTGGGGCAACGATTTTGTGAGAAACATCTTCACCCTTAAATAAAGATTTTCTTAATTCCTTACCTGTGTGCTAATTAGATATCACCTTGTTTTCACATTAAACAGACTTCTACATGAGAAAGCAGCAAGGATGCAGTGGCGTTAATGTTTCCTGGTGTCAACCTGTATTATTTCAGTAGACATTGAAATGAGGATGCATCTTGCTGCCTTTCCAATGAAGCAAGTTTAATTTAGCAATAGGTGAAAAACCATCCCTACAAAGGTGTTAATCAGAGACTTGGCTTTGTGGACACTTTTCAGAGAACAAATTTGTTAGCATAAAAATAAAGCCAGAAAATGAAGAGCTGTTTAATCACTCAATTTGATTTTTTTTGCCAGCATATTTCTTTTTCTCTGCAACCGACTGCTAAATTGTGCTTCCTAGCTGTTTTTATAAAATCAATGAATCAAATCTAACTCTGATTACATCAGAGAAGGCCAGGTACCCTACACCATAAGAGGGGGTTTGAAATTTTGACTTGTCTACTTAAAGATCACCAAAATCTGATAACAAGGTCAATTACGTCCCTGGGTGGGATTGAACCACCAACCTTTTGGTTAGTAGCCGGACTCACTAACCGATTGCGCCACAGAGACACTTTGCAAAAAGTACATACTGACAAAGGCTAATAAGCATACATCTAGAACGTTTCCTAGAAAAACTTTAAAAAGTCAATAATCTGGAGAGTTTTTGTAAGATGTTTCTTCCATCAACCAACGAAGAAACACATTGGTACTTTCCCATGATGACTGAGTGCTTCAGGATCTCTTGCACTTACATGTGCAGCAAAGTACTGCAATGGAAGCATGCTGGGCCCATAACCCAGAGGTAGGCAGATTGAAACTATCCTTTGCTATATACATTTTTTTTTTGTTAATTTAAGTAATCAAAACTGGGATTGATATTTTTGTTCTTTTATTTTTACTTAAAGTACAATAACTTTTACCATTATAATTTGTTTTAATAGTATATTGACAGTATAGTTTTCTTTAAAAAATCCACTTAATTTTCTTTACCCTATTATTAAAAGGGTAATTGACAAAAACAAACTACATTGTCACCAGAAGAGCAATACAAAATGTACAAGTGATATATTAAAATCATCTTTCCAGCTTGAATTTCAATGATGCATTGGGGCAACGATTTTGTGAGAAACATTTTCACCCTTAAATAAAGATTTTCTTAATTCCTTACCTGTGTGCTAATTAGATATCACCTTGTTTTCACATTAAACAGACTTCCACATGAGAAAGCAGCAAGGATGCAGTGGCGTTAATGTTTCCTGGTGTCAACCTGTATTATTTCAGTAGACATTGAAATGAGGATGCATCTTGCTGCCTTTCCAATGAAGCAAGTTTAATTTAGTAATAGGTGAAAAACCATCCTTACAAAGGTGTTAATCAGAGACTTGGCTTTGTGGACACTTTTCAGAGAACAAATTTGTTAGCATAAAAATAAAGCCAGAAAATGAAGAGCTGTTTAATCACTCAATTGGATTTTTTTGCCAGCATATTTCTTTTTCTCTGCAACCCACTGCTAAATTGTGCTTCCTAGCTGTTTTTATAAAATCACTGAATCAAATCTAACTCTGATTACATCAGAGAAGGCCAGGTACCCTACACCATAAGAGGGGGTTTGAAATTTTGACTTGTCTACTTAAAGATCACCAAAATCTGATAACAAGGTCAATTACGTCCCTGGGTGGGATTGAACCACCAACCTTTTGGTTAATAGCCATACACACTAACTGATTGCGCCACAGAGACACTTTGCAAAAGTACAAACTGACAAAGGCTAATAAGCATTCATCTAAAACTTTTCCTAGAAAAACTTTAAAAAGTCAATAATCTGGAGAGTTTTTGTAAGATGTTTCTTCCATCAACCAACGAAGAAACACATTGGTACTTTCCCATGATGAGTGAGTGCTTTAGGATCTATTGCACTTACATGTGCAGCAGAGTACAGCAATGGAAGCATGCTGGGCACATAACCCAGAGGTAGGCAGATTGAAACTATCCTCTGCTATATGCATTTTTTTTTTGTTAATTTTAGTAATCAAAACTGGGATTGATATTTTTGCTTTTTTATTTTTACTTAAAGTACAATAACTTTTACCATTTTAATTTGTTTTAATAGTATATTGACAGTATAGTTTTCTTTAAAAAATCCACTTAATTTTCTTTACCCTATTATTAAAAGGGTAATTGACAAAAACAAACTACATTGTCACCAGAAGAGCAATACAAAATGTACAAGTGATATATTAAAATCATCTTTCCAGCTTGAATTTCAATGATGCATTGGGGCAACGATTTTGTGAGAAACATCTTCACCCTTAAATAAAGATTTTCTTAATTCCTTACCTGTGTGCTAATTAGATATCACCTTGTTTTCACATTAAACAGACTTCTACATGAGAAAGCAGCAAGGATGCAGTGGCGTTAATGTTTCCTGGTGTCAACCTGTATTATTTCAGTAGACATTGAAATGAGGATGCATCTTGCTGCCTTTCCAATGAAGCAAGTTTAATTTAGTAATAGGTGAAAAACCATCCCTACAAAGGTGTTAATCAGAGACTTGGCTTTGTGGACACTTTTCAGAGAACAAATTTGTTAGCATAAAAATAAAGCCAGAAAATGAAGAGCTGTTTAATCACTCAATTGGATTTTTTTTGCCAGCATATTTCTTTATCTCTGCAACCCACTGCTAAATTGTGCTTCCTAGCTGTTTTTATAAAATCAATGAATCAAATCTAACTCTGATTACATCAGAGAAGGCCAGGTACCCTACACCATAACAGGGGGTTTTAAATTTTGACTTGTCTACTTAAAGATCACCAAAATCTGATAACAAGGTCAATTACGTCCCTGGGTGGGATTGAACCACCAACCTTTTGATTAGTAGCCGGACACACTAACCGATTGCGCCACAGAGACACTTTGCAAAAAGTACATACTGACAAAGGCTAATAAGCATACATCTAGAACGTTTCCTAGAAAAACTTTAAAAAGTCAATAATCTGGAGAGTTTTTGTAAGATGTTTCTTCCATCAACCAACGAAGAAACACATTGGTACTTTCCATTGATGACTGAGTGCTTCAGGATCTCTTGCACTTACATGTGCAGCAAAGTACTGCAATGGAAGCATGCTGGGCCCATAACCCAGAGGTAGGCAGATTAAAACTATCCTCTGCTATATGCATTTTTTTTTGTTAATTAAAGTAATCCAAAACTGGGATTGATATTTTTGCTCTTTTATTTTTCATTAAAGTACAATAATTTTTACCATTTTAATTTGTTTTAATAGTATATTGAAAGTATTGTTTTCTTTTAAAAATCCACTTAATTTTCTTTACCCTATTATTAAAATGGTAATTGACAAAAACAAACTACATTGTCACCAGAAGAGCAATACAAAATGTACAAGTGATATATTAAAATCATCTTTCCAGCTTGAATTTCAATGATGCATTGGGGCAACGATTAATAATCTGGAGAGTTTTTGTAAGATGTTTCTTCCATCAACCAATGAAGAAACACATTGGTACTTTCCCATGATGAGTGAGTGCTTCAGGATCTCTTGCACTTACATGTGCAGCAGAGTACTGCAATGGAAGCATACAGGGCCCATAACCCAGAGGTAGGCAGATTGAAACTATCCTTTGCTATATGCATTTTTTTTGTTAATTTAAGTAATCAAAACTGGGATTGATATTTTTGCTCTTTTATTTTTACTTAAAGTACAATAACTTTTACCATTTTAATTTGTTTGAATAGTATATTGACAGTATAGTTTTCTTTAAAAAATCCACTTAATTTTCTTTACCCTATTATTAAAAGGGTAATTGACAAAAACAAACTACATTGTCACCAGAAGAGCAATACAAAATGTACAAGTGATATATTAAAATCATCTTTCCAGCTTGAATTTCAATGATGCATTGGGGCAACGATTTTGTGAGAAACATCTTCACCCTTAAATAAAGATTTTCTTAATTCCTTACCTGTGTGCTAATTAGATATCACCTTGTTTTCACATTAAACAGACTTCCACATGAGAAAGCAGCAAGGATGCAGTGGCGTTAATGTTTCCTGGTGTCAACCTGTATTATTTCAGTAGAAATTGAAATGAGGATGCATCTTGCTGCCTTTCCAATGAAGCAAGTTTAATTTAGTAATAGGTGAAAAACCATCCCTACAAAGGTGTTAATCAGAGACTTGGCTTTGTGGACACTTTTCAGAGAACAAATTTGTTAGCATAAGAATAAAGCCAGAAAATGAAGAGCTGTTTAATCACTCAATTGGATTTTTTTTGCCAGCATATTTCTTTTTCTCTGCAACCCACTGCTAAATTGTGCTTCCTATCTGTTTTTATAAAATCACTGAATCAAATCTAACTCTGATTACATCAGAGAAGGCCAGGTACCCTACACCATAACGGGGGGTTTGAAATTTTGACTTGTCTACTTAAAGATCACCAAAATCTGATAACAAGGTCAATTACGTCCCTGGGTGGGATTGATCCACCAACCTTTCGGTTAGTAGCCAGACACACTAACCAATTGCGCCACAGAGACACTTTGTAAAAAGTACATACTGACAAAGGCTAATAAGCATACATCTGGAACGTTTCCTAGAAAAACTTTAAAAAGTCAATAATCTGGAGAGTTTTTGTAAGATGTTTCTTCCATCAACCAATGAAGAAACACATTGGTACTTTCCCATGATGAGTGAGTGCTTCAGGATCTCTTGCACTTACATGTGCAGCAGAGTACTGCAATGGAAGCATGCTGGGCCCATAACCCAGAGGTAGGCAGATTGAAACTATCCTTTGCTATATGCATTTTTTTTGTTAATTTAAGTAATCAAAACTGGGATTGATATTTTTGCTCTTTTATTTTTACTTAAAGTACAATAACTTTTACCATTTTAATTTGTTTTAATAGTATATTGACAGTATAGTTTTCTTTAAAAAATCCACTTAATTTTCTTTACCCTATTATTAAAAGGGTAATTGACAAAAACAAACTACATTGTCACCAGAAGAGCAATACAAAATGTACAAGTGATATATTAAAATCATCTTTCCAGCTTGAATTTCAATGATGCATTGGGGCAACAATTTTGTGAGAAACATCTTCACCCTTAAATAAAGATTTTCTTAATTCCTAACCTGTGTGCTAATTAGATATCACCTTGTTTTCACATTAAACAGACTTCTACATGAGAAAGCAGCAAGGATGCAGTGGCGTTAATGTTTCCTGGTGTCAACCTGTATTATTTCAGTAGACATTGAAATGAGGATGCATCTTGCTGCCTTTCCAATGAAGCAAGTTTAATTTAGTAATAGGTGAAAAACCATCCCTACAAAGGTGTTAATCAGAGACTTGGCTTTGTGGACACTTTTCAAAGAACAAATTTGTTAGCATAAAAATAAAGCCAGAAAATGAAGAGCTGTTTAATCACTCAATTGGATTTTTTTTGCCAGCATATTTCTTTTTCTCTGCAACCCACTGCTAAATTGTGCTTCCTAGCTGTTTTTATAAAATCACTGAATCAAATCTAACTCTGATTACATCAGAGAAGGCCAGGTACCCTACACCATAACAGGGGGTTTGAAATTTTGACTTGTCTACTTAAAGATCACCAAAATCTGATAACAATGTCAATTACGTCCCTGGTTGGGATTGAACCACCAACCTTTTGGTTAGTAGCCGGACACACTAACCGATTGCGCCACAGAGACACTTTGCAAAAAGTACATACTGACAAAGTCTAATAAGCATACATCTAGAACGTTTCCTAGAAAAACTTTAAAAAGTCAATAATCTGGAGAGTTTTTGTAAGATGTTTCTTCCATCAACCAATGAAGAAACACATTGGTACTTTCCCATGATGAGTGAGTGCTTCAGGATCTCTTGCACTTACATGTGCAGCAGAGTACTGCAATGGAAGCATACAGGGCCCATAACCCAGAGGTAGGCAGATTGAAACTATCCTTTGCTATATGCATTTTTTTTTGTTAATTTAAGTAATCAAAACTGGGATTGATATTTTTGCTCTTTTATTTTTACTTAAAGTACAATAACTTTTACCATTTTAATTTGTTTTAATAGTATATTGACAGTATAGTTTTCTTTAAAAAATCCACTTAATTTTCTTTACCCTATTATTAAAAGGGTAATTGACAAAAACAAACTACATTGTCACCAGAAGAGCAATACAAAATGTACAAGTGATATATTAAAATCATCTTTCCAGCTTGAATTTCAATGATGCATTGGGGCAACGATTTTGTGAGAAACATCTTCACCCTTAAATAAAGATTTTCTTAATTCCTTACCTGTGTGCTAATTAGATATCACCTTGTTTTCACATTAAACAGACTTCTACATGAGAAAGCAGCAAGGATGCAGTGGCGTTAATGTTTCCTGGTGTCAACCTGTATTATTTCAGTAGACATTGAAATGAGGATGCATCTTGCTGCCTTTCCAATGAAGCAAGTTTAATTTAGTAATAGGTGAAAAACCATCCCTACAAAGGTGTTAATCAGAGACTTGGTTTTGTGGACACTTTTCAGAGAACAAATTTGTTAGCATAAAAATAAAGCCAGAAAATGAAGAGCTGTTTAATCACTCAATTGGATTTTTTTTGCCAGCATATTTCTTTTTCTCTGCAACCCACTGCTAAATTGTGCTTCCTAGCTGTTTTTATTAAATCACTGAATCAAATCTAACTCTGATTACATCAGAAAAGGCCAGGTACCCTACACCATAACAGGGGGTTTGAAATTTTGACATGTCTACTTAAAGATCACCAAAATCTGATAACAAGGTCAATTACGTCCCTGGGTGGGATTGAACCACCAACCTTTTGGTTAGTAGCCGGATACACTAACCGATTGCGCCACAGAGACACTTCGCTAAAAATGCATTCTGACAAAGGCTAATAAGCATACATCTAGAACGTTTCCTAGAAAAACTTTAAAAAGTCAATAATCTGGAGAGTTTTTGTAAAATGTTTCTTCCATCAACCAACGAAGAAACACATTGGTACTTTCCCATGATGAGTGAGTGCTTCAGGATCTCTTGCACTTACATGTGCAGCAGAGTACTGCAATGGAAGCATGCTGGGCCCATAACCCAGAGGTAGGCAGATTGAAACTATCCTTTGCTATATGCATTTTTTTTGTTAATTTAAGTAATCAAAACTGGGATTGATATTTTTGCTCTTTTATTTTTACTTGAAGTACAATAACTTTTACCATTTTAATTTGTTTGAATAGTATATTGACAGTATAGTTTTCTTTAAAAAATCCACTTAATTTTCTTTACCCTATTATTAAAAGGGTAATTGACAAAAACAAACTACATTGTCACCAGAAGAGCAATACAAAATGTACAAGTGATATATTAAAATCATCTTTCCATCTTGAATTTCAATGATGCATTGGGGCAACGATTTTGTGAGAAACATCTTCATCCTTAAATAAAGATTTTCTTAATTCCTTACCTGTGTGCTAATTAGATATCACCTTGTTTTCACATTAAACAGACTTCCACATGAGAAAGCAGCAAGGATGCAGTGGCGTTAATGTTTCCTGGTGTCAACCTGTATTATTTCAGTAGAAATTGAAATGAGGATGCATCTTGCTGCCTTTCCAATGAAGCAAGTTTAATTTAGTAATAGGTGAAAAACCATCCCTACAAAGGTGTTAATCAGAGACTTGGCTTTGTGGACACTTTTCAGAGAACAAATTTGTTAGCATAAAAATAAAGCCAGAAAATGAAGAGCTGTTTAATCACTCAATTGGATTTTTTTTGCCAGCATATTTCTTTTTCTCTGCAACCAACTGCTAAATTGTGCTTCCTATCTGTTTTTATAAAATCACTGAATCAAATCTAACTCTGATTACATCAGAGAAGGCCAGGTACCCTACACCATAACGGGGGGTTTGAAATTTTGACTTGTCTACTTAAAGATCACCAAAATCTGATAACAAGGTCAATTTCGTCCCTGGGTGGGATTGAACCACCAACCTTTCGGTTAGTAGCCAGACACACTAACCGATTGCGCCACAGAGACACTTTGTAAAAAGTACATACTGACAAAGGCTAATAAGCATACATCTGGAACGTTTCCTAGAAAAACTTTAAAAAGTCAATAATCTGGAGAGTTTTTGTAAGATGTTTCTTCCATCAACCAACGAAGAAACACATTGGTACTTTCCCATGATGAGTGAGTGCTTCAGGATCTCTTGCACTTACATGTGCAGCAGAGTACTGCAATGGAAGCATGCTGGGCCCATAACCCAGAGGTAGGCAGATTGAAACTATCCTTTGCTATATGCATTTTTTTTTTGTTAATTTAAGTAATCAAAACTGGGATTGATATTTTTGCTCTTTTATTTTTACTTAAAGTACAATAACTTTTACCATTTTAATTTGTTTTAATAGTATATTGACAGTATAGTTTTCCTTAAAAAAATCCACTTAATTTTCTTTACCCTATTATTAAAAGGGTAATTGACAAAAACAAACTACATTGTCACCAGAAGAGCAATACAAAATGTACAAGTGATATATTAAAATCATCTTTCCAGCTTGAATTTCAATGATGCATTGGGGCAACAATTTTGTGAGAAACATCTTCACCCTTAAATAAAGATTTTCTTAATTCCTAAACTGTGTGCTAATTAGATATCACCTTGTTTTCACATTAAACAGACTTCTACATGAGAAAGCAGCAAGGATGCAGTGGCGTTAATGTTTCCTGGTGTCAACCTGTCTTATTTCAGTAGACATTGAAATGAGGATGCATCTTGCTGCCTTTCCAATGAAGCAAGTTTAATTTAGTAATAGGTGAAAAACCATCCCTACAAAGGTGTTAATCAGAGACTTGGCTTTGTGGACACTTTTCAGAGAACAAATTTGTTAGCATAAAAATAAAGCCAGAAAATGAAGAGCTGTTTAATCACTCAATTGGATTTTTTTTGCCAGCATATTTCTTTTTCTCTGCAACCCACTGCTAAATTGTGCTTCCTAGCTGTTTTTATAAAATCACTGAATCAAATCTAACTCTGATTACATCAGAGAAGGCCAGGTACCCTACACCATAACAGGGGATTTGAAATTTTGACTTGTCTACTTAAAGATCACCAAAATCTGATAACAATGTCAATTACGTCCCTGGTTGGGATTGAACCACCAACCTTTTGGTTAGTAGCTGGACACACTAACCGATTGCGCCACAGAGACACTTTGAAAAAAGTACTTACTGACAAAGTCTAATAAGCATACATCTAGAACGTTTCCTAGAAAAACTTTAAAAAGTCAATAATCTGGAGAGTTTTTGTAAAATGTTTCTTCCATCAACCAATGAAGAAACACATTGGTACTTTCCCATGATGAGTGAGTGCTTCAGGATCTCTTGCACTTACATGTGCAGCAGAGTACTGCAATGGAAGCATACAGGGCCCATAACCCAGAGGTAGGCAGATTGAAACTATCCTTTGCTATATGCATTTTTTTTGTTAATTTAAGTAATCAAAACTGGGATTGATATTTTTGCTCTTTTATTTTTACTTAAAGTACAATAACTTTTACCATTTTAATTTGTTTTAATAGTATATTGACAGTATAGTTTTCTTTAAAAAATCCACTTAATTTTCTTTACCCTATTATTAAAAGGGTAATTGACAAAAACAAACTACATTGTCACCAGAAGAGCAATACAAAATGTACAAGTGATATATTAAAATCATCTTTCCAGCTTGGATTTCAATGATGCATTGGGGCAACGATTTTGTGAGAAACATCTTCACCCTTAAATAAAGATTTTCTTAATTCCTTACCTGTGTGCTAATTAGATATCACCTTGTTTTCACATTAAACAG
Organism: Pseudophryne corroboree; assembly: GCF_028390025.1. Taxonomy (NCBI): domain Eukaryota; kingdom Metazoa; phylum Chordata; class Amphibia; order Anura; family Myobatrachidae; genus Pseudophryne; species Pseudophryne corroboree. The sequence goes on from NW_026967614.1 coordinate 89,617, forward strand.
ACTTCTACATGAGAAAGCAGCAAGGATGCAGTGGCGTTAATGTTTCCTGGTGTCAACCTGTATTATTTCAGTAGACATTGAAATGAGGATGCATCTTGCTGCCTTTCCAATGAAGCAAGTTTAATTTAGTAATAGGTGAAAAACCATCCCTACAAAGGTGTTAATCAGAGACTTGGCTTTGTGGACACTTTTCAGAGAACAAATTTGTTAGCATAAAAATAAAGCCAGAAAATGAAGAGCAGTTTCATCACTCAATTGGATTTTTTTTGCCAGCATATTTCTTTTTCTCTGCAACCCACTGCTAAATTGTGCTTCCTAGCTGTTTTTATAAAATCAATGAATCAAATCTAACTCTGATTACATCAGAGAAGGCCAGGTACCCTACACCATAACAGGGGGTTTGAAATTTTGACTTGTCTACTTAAAGATCACCAAAATCTGATAACAAGGTCAATTACGTCCCTGGGTGGGATTGAGCCTCCAACCTTTTGGTTTATAGCCGTACACACTAACTGATTACGCCACAGAGACACTTTGCAAAAGTACATACTGACAAAGTCTAATAAGCATTCATCTAAAACGTTTCCTAGAAAAACTTTAAAAAATCAATAATCTGGAGAGTTTTTGTAAGATGTTTCTTCCATCCACCAATGAAGAAACACATTGGTACTTTCCCATGATGAGTGAGTGCTTCAGGATCTCTTGCACTTACAAGTGCAGCAGAGTACTGCAATGGAAGCATGCTGGGCCCATAACCCAGAGGTAGGCAGATTAAAACTATCCTCTGCTATATGCATTTTTTTTGTTAAAGTAATCCAAAACTGGGATTGATATTTTTGCTCTTTTATTTTTCATTAAAGTACAATAACTTTTACAATTTTAATTTGTTTTAATAGTATATTGAAAGTATTGTTTTCTTTTAAAAATCCACTTAATTTTCTTTACCCTATTATTAAAATGGTAATTGACAAAAACAAACTACATTGTCACCAGAAGAGCAATACAAAATGTACAAGTGATATATTAAAATCATCTTTCCAGCTTGAATTTCAATGATGCATTGGGGCAACGATTTTGTGAGAAACATCTTCACCCTTAAATAAAGATTTTCTTAATTCCTTACCTGTGTGCTAATTAGATATCACCTTGTTTTCACATTAAACAGACTTCTACATGAGAAAGCAGCAAGGATGCAGTGGCGTTAATGTTTCCTGGTGTCAACCTGTATTATTTCAGTAGACATTGAAATGAGGATGCATCTTGCTGCCTTTCCAATGAAGCAAGTTTAATTTAGTAATAGGTGAAAAACCATCCCTACAAAGGTGTTAATCAGAGACTTGGCTTTGTGGACACTTTTCAGAGAACAAATTTGTTAGCATAAAAATAAAGCCAGAAAATGAAGAGCTGTTTCATCACTCAATTGGATTTTTTTTGCCAGCATATTTCTTTTTCTCTGCAACCCACTGCTAAATTGTGCTTCCTAGCTGTTTTTATAAAATCAATGAATCAAATCTAACTCTGATTACATCAGAGAAGGCCAGGTACCCTACACCATAACAGGGGGTTTGAAATTTTGACTTGTCTACTTAAAGATCACCAAAATCTGATAACAAGGTCAATTACATCCCTGGGTGTGATTGAACCATCAACCTTTTGGTTAGTAGCCAGACACACTAACCGATTGCGCCACAGAGACACTTTGCAAGAAGTACGTACTGACAAAGTCTAAAGTTTTTCCTAGAAAAACTTTAAAAAGTCAATAATCTGGAGAGTTTTTGTAAGATGTTTCTTCCATCAATCAACGAAGAAACACATTGGTACTTTCCCATGATGAGTGAGTGCTTCAGGATCTCTTGCACTTACATGTGCAGCAGAGTACTGCAATGGAAGCATGCTGGGCCCATAACCCAGAGGTAGGCAGATTGAAACTATCCTTTGCTATATGCATTTTTTTTTGTTAATTTAAGTAATCAAAACTGGGATTGATATTTTTGCTCTTTTATTTTTACTTAAAGTACAATAACTTTTACCATTTTAATTTGTTTTAATAGTATATTGACAGTATAGTTTTCCTTAAAAAAATCCACTTAATTTTCTTTACCCTATTATTAAAAGGGTAATTGACAAAAACAAACTACATTGTCACCAGAAGAGCAATACAAAATGTACAAGTGATATATTAAAATCATCTTTCCAGCTTGAATTTCAATGATGCATTGCGGCAACAATTTTGTGAGAAACATCTTCACCCTTAAATAAAGATTTTCTTAATTCCTAAACTGTGTGCTAATTAGATATCACCTTGTTTTCACATTAAACAGACTTCTACATGAGAAAGCAGCAAGGATGCAGTGGCGTTAATGTTTCCTGGTGTCAACCTGTATTATTTCAGTAGACATTGAAATGAGGATGCATCTTGCTGCCTTTCCAATGAAGCAAGTTTAATTTAGTAATAGGTGAAAAACCATCCCTACAAAGGTGTTAATCAGAGACTTGGCTTTGTGGACACTTTTCAGAGAACAAATTTGTTAGCATAAAAATAAAGCCAGAAAATGAAGAGCTGTTTAATCACTCAATTGGATTTTTTTTGCCAGCATATTTCTTTTTCTCTGCAACCCACTGCTAAATTGTGCTTCCTAGCTGTTTTTATAAAATCACTGAATCAAATCTAACTCTGATTACATCAGAGAAGGCCAGGTACCCCTCACCAGAACAGGGGGATTTGAAATTTTGACTTGTCTACTTAAAGATCACCAAAATCTGATAACAAGGTCAATTACGTCCCTGGGTGGGATTGAACCCCCAACCTTTTGGTTAGTAGCTGGACACACTAACCGATTGCGCCACAGAGACACTTTGAAAAAAGTACATACTGACAAAGTCTAATAAGCATACATCTAGAACGTTTCCTAGAAAAACTTTAAAAAGTCAATAATCTGGAGAGTTTTTGTAAGATGTTTCTTCCATCAACCAATGAAGAAACACATTGGTACTTTCCCATGATGAGTGAGTGCTTCAGGATCTCTTGCACTTACATGTGCAGCAGAGTACTGCAATGGAAGCATACAGGGCCCATAACCCAGAGGTAGGCAGATTGAAACTATCCTTTGCTATATGCATTTTTTTTGTTAATTTAAGTAATCAAAACTGGGATTGATATTTTTGCTCTTTTATTTTTACTTAAAGTACAATAACTTTTACCATTTTAATTTGTTTTAATAGTATATTGACAGTATAGTTTTCTTAAAAAAATCCACTTAATTTTCTTTACCCTATTATTAAAAGGGTAATTGACAAAAACAAACTACATTGTCACCAGAAGAGCAATACAAAATGTACAAGTGATATATTAAAATCATCTTTCCAGCTTGAATTTCAATGATGCATTGGGGCAACGATTTTGTGAGAAACATCTTCACCCTTAAATAAAGATTTTCTTAATTCCTTACCTGTGTGCTAATTAGATATCACCTTGTTTTCACATTAAACAGACTTCTACATGAGAAAGCAGCAAGGATGCAGTGGCGTTAATGTTTCCTGGTGTCAACCTGTATTATTTCAGTAGACATTGAAATGAGGATGCATCTTGCTGCCTTTCCAATGAAGCAAGTTTAATTTAGTAATAGGTGAAAAACCATCCCTACAAAGGTGTTAATCAGAGACTTGGCTTTGTGGACACTTTTCAGAGAACAAATTTGTTAGCATAAAAATAAAGCCAGAAAATGAAGAGCTGTTTAATCACTCAATTGGATTTTTTTTGCCAGCATATTTCTTTTTCTCTGCAACCCACTGCTAAATTGTGCTTCCTATCTGTTTTTATAAAATCACTGAATCAAATCTAACTCTGATTACATCAGAGAAGGCCAGGTACCCTACACCATAACGGGGGGGTTTGAAATTTTGACTTGTCTACTTAAAGATCACCAAAATCTGATAACAAGGTCAATTACGTCCCTGGGTGGGATTGAACCACCAACCTTTCGGTTAGTAGCCAGACACACTAACCGATTGCGCCACAGAGACACTTTGTAAAAAGTACATACTGACAAAGGCTAATAAGCATACATCTGGAACGTTTCCTAGAAAAACTTTAAAAAGTCAATAATCTGGAGAGTTTTTGTAAGATGTTTCTTCCATCAACCAACGAAGAAACACATTGGTACTTTCCCATGATGAGTGAGTGCTTCAGGATCTCTTGCACTTACATGTGCAGCAGAGTACTGCAATGGAAGCATGCTGGGCCCATAACCCAGAGGTAGGCAGATTAAAACTATCCTCTGCTATATGCATTTTTTTTGTTAAAGTAATCCAAAACTGGGATTGATATTTTTGCTCTTTTATTTTTCATTAAAGTACAATAACTTTTACCATTTTAATTTGTTTTAATAGTATATTGAAAGTATTGTTTTCTTTTAAAAATCCACTTAATTTTCTTTACCCTATTATTAAAATGGTAATTGACAAAAACAAACTACATTGTCACCAGAAGAGCAATACAAAATGTACAAGTGATATATTAAAATCATCTTTCCTGCTTGAATTTCAATGATGCATTGGGGCAACGATTTTGTGAGAAACATTTTCACCCTTAAATAAAGATTTTCTTAATTCCTTACCTGTGTGCTAATTAGATATCACCTTGTTTTCACATTAAACAGACTTCCACATGAGAAAGCAGCAAGGATGCAGTGGCGTTAATGTTTCCTGGTGTCAACCTGTATTATTTCAGTAGACATTGAAATGAGGATGCATCTTGCTGCCTTTCCAATGAAGCAAGTTTAATTTAGTAATAGGTGAAAAACCATCCTTACAAAGGTGTTAATCAGAGACTTGGCTTTGTGGACACTTTTCAGAGAACAAATTTGTTAGCATAAAAATAAAGCCAGAAAATGAAGAGCTGTTTAATCACTCAATTGGATTTTTTTTGCCAGCATATTTCTTTTTCTCTGCAACCCACTGCTAAATTGTGCTTCCTAGCTGTTTTTATAAAATCACTGAATCAAATCTAACTCTGATTACATCAGAGAAGGCCAGGTACCCTACACCATAAGAGAGGGTTTGAAATTTTGACTTGTCTACTTAAAGATCACCAAAATCTGATAACAAGGTCAATTACGTCCCTGGGTGGGATTGAACCACCAACCTTTTGGTTAATAGCCATACACACTAACTGATTGCGCCACAGAGACACTTTGCAAAAGTACATACTGGCAAAGGCTAATAAGCATTCATCTAAAACGTTTCCTAGAAAAACTTTAAAAAGTCAATAATCTGGAGAGTTTTTGTAAGATGTTTCTTCCATCAACCAATGAAGAAACACATTGGTACTTTCCCATGATGAGTGAGTGCTTCAGGATCTATTACACTTACATGTGCAGCAGAGTACAGCAATGGAAGCATGCTGGGCACATAACCCAGAGGTAGGCAGATTGAAACTATCCTCTGCTATATGCATTTTTTTTTGTTAAAGTAATCCAAAACTGGGATTGATATGTTGGCTCTTTTATTTTTACTTACAGTACAATAACTTTTACCATTTTAATTTGTTTTAATAGTATATTGACAGTATTGTTTTCTTTCAAAAATCCTCTTAATTTTCATTACCCTATTATTAAAATGGTAATTGACAAAAACAAACTACATTGTCACCAGAAGAGCAATACAAAATGTACAAGTGATATATTAAAATCATCTTTCCAGCTTGAATTTCAATGATGCATTGGGGCAACGATTTTGTGAGAAACATTTTCACCCTTAAATAAAGATTTTCTTAATTCCTTACCTGTGTGCTAATTAGATATCACCTTGTTTTCACATTAAACAGACTTCCACATGAGAAAGCAGCAAGGATGCAGTGGCGTTAATGTTTCCTGGTGTCAACCTGTATTATTTCAGTAGACATTGAAATGAGGATGCATCTTGCTGCCTTTCCAATGAAGCAAGTTTAATTTAGTAATAGGTTAAAAACCATCCTTACAAAGGTGTTAATCAGAGACTTGGCTTTGTGGACACTTTTCAGAGAACAAATTTGTTAGCATAAAAATAAAGCCAGAAAATTAAGAGCTGTTTAATCACTCAATTTGATTTTTTTTGCCAGCATATTTCTTTTTCTCTGCAACCCACTGCTAAATTGTGCTTCCTAGCTGTTTTTATAAAATCACTGAATCAAATCTAACTCTGATTACATCAGAGAAGGCCAGGTACCCTACACCAGAACAGGGGGATTTGAAATTTTGACTTGTCTACTTAAAGATCACCAAAATCTGATAACAAGGTCAATTACGTCCCTGGGTGGGATTGAACCACCAACCTTTTGGTTAATCGCCGTGCACACTAAATGATTGCACCACAGAGACACTTTGCAAAAGTCCATACTGACAAAGGCTAATAAGCATTCATCTAAAACGTTTCCTAGAAAAACTTTAAAAAGTCAATAATCTGGAGAGTTTTTGTAAGATGTTTCTTCCATCAACCAACGAAGAAACACATTGGTACTTTCCCATGATGAGTGAGTGCTTCAGGATCTCTTGCACTTACATGTGCAGCAGAGTACAGCAATGGAAGCATGCTGGGCCCATAACCCAGCGGTAGGCAGATTGAAACTATCCTCTGCTATATGCATTTTTTTTTGTTAATTAAAGTAATCCAAAACTGAGATTGATATTTTGGCTCTTTTATTTTCACTTAAAGTACAATAACTTTTACCATTTTAATTTGTTTTAATAGTATATTGACAATATTGTTTTCTTTCAAAAATCCACTTAATTTTCTTAACCCTATTATTAAAATGGTAATTGACAAAAACAAACTACATTGTCACCAGAAGAGCAATACAAAATGTACAAGTGATATATTAAAATCATCTTTCCAGCTTGAATTTCAATGATGCATTGGGGCAACGATTTTGTGAGAAACATCTTCACCCTTAAATAAAGATTTTCTTAATTCCTTACCTGTGTGCTAATTAGATATCACCTTGTTTTCACATTAAACAGACTTCCACATGAGAAAGCAGCAAGGATGCAGTGGCGTTAATGTTTCCTGGTGTCAACCTGTATTATTTCAGTAGACATTGAAATGAGGATGCATCTTGCTGCCTTTCCAATGAAGCGTTTAATTTAGTAATAGGTGAAAAACCATCCCTACAAAGGTGTTAATCAGAGACTTGGCTTTGTGGACACTTTTCAGAGAACAAATTTGTTAGCATAAAAATAAAGCCAGAAAATGAAGAGCTGTTTAATCACTCAATTGGATTTTTTTTGCCAGCATATTTCTTTTTCTCTGAAACCCACTGCTAAATTGTGCTTCCTAGCTGTTTTTATTAAATCACTGAATCAAATCTAACTCTGATTACATCAGAAAAGGCCAGGTACCCTACACCATAACAAGGGGTTTGAAATTTTGACTTGTCTACTTAAAGATCACCAAAATCTGATAACAAGGTCAATTACGTCCCTGGGTGGGATTGAACCACCAACCTTTTGGTTAGTAGCCGGACACACTAACCGATTGCGCCACAGAGACACTTCACAAAAAGTACATACTGACAAAGGCTAATAAGCATACATCTAGAACGTTTCCTAGAAAAACTTTAAAAAGTCAATAATCTGGAGAGTTTTTGTAAAATGTTTCTTCCATCAACCAACGAAGAAACACATTGGTACTTTCCCATGATGAGTGAGTGCTTCAGGATCTCTTGCACTTACATGTGCAGCAGAGTACTGCAATGGAAGCATACAGGGCCCATAACCCAGCGGTAGGCAGATTGAAACTATCCTCTGCTATATGCATTTTTTTTTGTTAATTAAAGTAATCCAAAACTGGGATTGATATTTTGGCTCTTTTATTTTCACTTAAAGTACAATAACTTTTACCATTTTAATTTGTTTTAATAGTATATTGACAGTATTGTTTTCTTTCAAAAATCCACTTAATTTTCTTAACCCTATTATTAAAATGGTAATTGACAAAAACAAACTACATTGTCACCAGAAGAGCAATACAAAATGTACAAGTGATATATTAAAATCATCTTTCCAGCTTGAATTTCAATGATGCATTGGGGTAACGATTTTGTGAGAAACATCTTCACCCTTAAATAAAGATTTTCTTAATTCCTTACCTGTGTGCTAATTAGATATCACCTTGTTTTCACATTAAACAGACTTCCACATGAGAAAGCAGCAAGGATGCAGTGGTGTTAATGTTTCCTGGTGTCAACCTGTATTATTTCAGTAGACATTGAAATGAGGATGCGTCTTGCTGCCTTTCCAATGAAGCGTTTAATTAAGTAATAGGTGAAAAACCATCCCTACAAAGGTGTTAATCAGAGACTTGGCTTTGTGGACACTTTTCAGAGAACAAATTTGTTAGCATAAAAATAAAGCCAGAAAATGAAGAGCTGTTTAATCACTCAATTGGATTTTTTTGCCAGCATATTTCTTTTTCTCTGCAACCCACTGCTAAATTGTGCTTCCTAGCTGTTTTTATTAAATCACTGAATCAAATCTAACTCTGATTACATCAGAAAAGGCCAGGTACCCTACACCATAACAGGGGGTTTGAAATTTTGACTTGTCTACTTAAAGATCACCAAAATCTGATAACAAGGTCAATTATGTCCCTGGGTGGGATTGAACCACCAACCTTTTGGTTAGTAGCTGGACACACTAACCGATTGCGCCACAGAGACACTTCACGAAAAGTACATACTGACAAAGGCTAATAAGCATACATCTAGAACGTTTCCTAGAAAAACTTTAAAAAGTCAATAATCTGGAGAGTTTTTGTAAAATGTTTCTTCCATCAACCAACGAAGAAACACATTGGTACTTTCCCATGATGAGTGAGTGCTTCAGGATCTCTTGCACTTACATGTGCAGCAGAGTACTGCAATGGAAGCATACAGGGCCCATAACCCAGCGGTAGGCAGATTGAAACTATCCTTTGCTATATGCATTTTTTTTGTTAATTTAAGTAATCAAAACTGGGATTGATATTTTTGCTCTTTTATTTTACCTTGAAGTACAATAATTTTTACCATTTTAATTTGTTTAAATCCACTTAATTTTCTTTACCCTATTATTAAAAGGGTAATTGACAAAAACAAACTACATTGTCACCAGAAGAGCAATACAAAATGTACACGTGATATATTAAAATCATCTTTCCAGCTTGAATTTCAATGATGCATTGGGGCAACGATTTTGTGAGAAACATCTTCACCCTTAAATAAAGATTTTCTTAATTCCTTACCTGTGTGCTAATTAGATATCACCTTGTTTTCACATTAAACAGACTTCCACATGAGAAAGCAGCAAGGATGCAGTGGCGTTAATGTTTCCTGGTGTCAACCTGTATTATTTCAGTAGAAATTGAAATGAGGATGCATCTTGCTGCCTTTCCAATGAAGCAAGTTTAATTTAGTAATAGGTGAAAAACCATCCCTACAAAGGTGTTAATCAGAGACTTGGCTTTGTGGACACTTTTCAGAGAACAAATTTGTTAGCATAAAAATAAAGCCAGAAAATGAAGAGCTGTTTAATCACTCAATTGGATTTTTCTGCCAGCATATTTCTTTTTCTCTGCAACCCACTGCTAAATTGTGATTCCTAGCTGTTTTTATTAAATCACTGAATCAAATCTAACTCTGAATACATCAGAAAAGGCCAGGTACCCTACACCATAACAGGGGGTTTGAAATTTTGACTTGTCTACTTAAAGATCACCAAAATCTGATAACAAGGTCAATTACGTCCCTGGGTGGGATTGAACCACCAACCTTTTGGCTAGTAGCCGGACACACTAACCGATTGCGCCACAGAGACACTTCACAAAAAGTACATACTGACAAAGGCTAATAAGCATACATCTAGAACGTTTCCTAGAAAAACTTTAAAAAGTCAATAATCTGGAGAGTTTTTGTAAAATGTTTCTTCCATCAACCAACAAAGAAACACATTGGTACTTTCCCATGATGAGTGAGTGCTTCAGGATCTCTTGCACTTACATGTGCAGCAGAGTACTGCAATGGAAGCATACAGGGCCCATAACCCAGAGGTAGGCAGATTAAACTATCCTTTGCTATATGCATTTTTTTTGTTAATTTAAGTAATCAAAACTGGGATTGATATTTTTGCTCTTTTATTTTTACTTGAAGTACAATAATTTTTACCATTTTAATTTGTTTAAATCCACTTAATTTTCTTTACCCTATTATTAAAAGGGTAATTGACAAAAACAAACTACATTGTCACCAGAAGAGCAATACAAAATGTACACGTGATATATTAAAATCATCTTTCCAGCTTGAATTTCAATGATGCATTGGGGCAACGATTTTGTGAGAAACATCTTCACCCTTAAATAAAGATTTTCTTAATTCCTTACCTGTGTGCTAATTAGATATCACCTTGTTTTCACATTAAACAGACTTCCACATGAGAAAGCAGCAAGGATGCAGTGGCGTTAATGTTTCCTGGTGTCAACCTGTATTATTTCAGTAGAAATTGAAATGAAGATGCATCTTGCTGCCTTTCCAATGAAGCAAGTTTAATTTAGTAATAGGTGAAAAACCATCCCTACAAAGGTGTTAATCAGAGACTTGGCTTTGTGGACACTTTTCAGAGAACAAATTTGTTAGCATAAAAATAAAGCCAGAAAATGAAGAGCTGTTTAATCACTCAATTGGATTTTTCTGCCAGCATATTTCTTTTTCTCTGCAAACCACTGCTAAATTGTGCTTCCTATCTGTTTTTATAAAATCACTGAATCAAATCTAACTCTGATTACATCAGAGAAGGCCAGGTACCCTACACCATAACAGGGGGTTTGAAATTTTGACTTGTCTACTTAAAGATCACCAAAATCTGATAACAAGGTCAATTACGTCCCTGGGTGGGATTAAGCCACCAACCTTTTGGTTAGTAGCCAGACACACTAACCGATTGCGCCACAGAGACACTTAGTAAAAAGTACATACTGACAAAGGCTAATAAGCATACATCTAGAACGTTTCCTAGAAAAACTTTAAAAAGTCAATAATCTGGAGAGTTTTTGTAAGATGTTTCTTCCATCAACCAACGAAGAAACACATTGGTACTTTCCCATGATGAGTGAGTGCTTCAGGATCTCTTGCACTTACATGTGCAGCAGAGTACTGCAATGGAAGCATGCTGGGCCCATAACCCAGAGGTAGGCAGATTGAAACTATCCTTTGCTATATGCATTTTTTTTTTGTTAATTTAAGTAATCAAAACTGGGATTGATATTTTTGCTCTTTTATTTTTACTTAAAGTACAAAAACTTTTACCATTTTAATTTGTTTTAATAGTATATTGACAGTATAGTTTTCTTTAAAAAATCCACTTAATTTTCTTTACCCTATTATTAAAATGGTAATTGACAAAAACAAACTACATTGTCACCAGAAGAGCAATACAAAATGTACAAGTGATATATTAAAATCATCTTTCCAGCTTGAATTTCAATGATGCATTGGGGCAACGATTTTGTGAGAAACATCTTCACCCTTAAATAAAGATTTTCTTAATTCCTTACCTGTGTGCTTATTAGATATCACCTTGTTTTCACATTAAACAGACTTCTACATGAGAAAGCAGCAAGGATGCAGTGGTGTTAATGTTTCCTGGTGTCAACCTGTATTATTTCAGTAGACATTGAAATGAGGATGCATCTTGCTGCCTTTCCAATGAAGCAAGTTTAATTTAGTAATAGGTGAAAAACCATCTCTACAAAGGTGTTAATCAGAGACTTGGCTTTGTGGACACTTTTCAGAGAACAAATTTGTTAGTATAAAAATAAAGCCAGAAAATGAAGAGCTGTTTAATCACTCAATTGGATTTTTTTTTGCCAGCATATTTCTTTTTCTCTGCAACCCACTGCTAAATTGTGCTTCCTAGCTGTTTTTATAAAATCACTGAATCAAATCTAACTCTGATTACATCAGAGAAGGCCAGGTACCCTACACCAGAACAGGGGTTTTGAAATTTTGACTTGTCTACTTAAAGATCACCAAAATCTGATAACAAGGTCAATTACGTCCCTGGGTGGGATTGAACCACCAACCTTTTGGTTAGTAGCCGGACACACTAACCGATTGCGCCACAGAGACACTTTGCAAAAAGTACATACTGACAAAGTCTAATAAGCATATATCTAGAACGTTTCCTAGAAAAACTTTAAAAAGTCAATAATCTGGAGAGTTTTTGTAAGATGTTTCTTCCATTAACCAATGAAGAAACACATTGGTACTTTCCCATGATGAGTGAGTGCTTCAGGATCTCTTGCACTTACATGTGCAGCAGAGTACTGCAATGGAAGCATGCTGGGCCCATTACCCAGAGGTAGGCAGATTGAAACTATCCTCTGCTATATGCATTTTTTTTGTTAATTAAAGTAATCCAAAACTGGGATTGATATGTTAGCTCTTTTATGTTTACTTAAAGTACAATAACTTTTACCATTTTAATTTGTTTTAATAGTATATTGACAGTATTGTTTTCTTTCAAAAATCCACTTAATTTTTTTTACCCTATTATTAAAATGGTAATTGACAAAAACAAACTACATTGTCACCAGAAGAGCAATACAAAATGTACAAGTGATATATTAAAATCATCTTTCCAGCTTGAATTTCAATGATGCATTGGGGCAACGATTTTGTGAGAAACATTTTCACCCTTAAATAAAGATTTTCTTAATTCCTTACCTGTGTGCTAATTAGATATCACCTTGTTTTCACATTAAACAGACTTCCACATGAGAAAGCAGCAAGGATGCAGTGGCGTTAATGTTTCCTGGTGTCAACCTGTATTATTTCAGTAGACATTGAAATGAGGATGCATCTTGCTGCCTTTCCAATGAAGCAAGTTTAATTTAGTAATAGGTGAAAAACCATCCTTACAAAGGTGTTAATCAGAGACTTGGCTTTGTGGACACTTTTCAGAGAACAAATTTGTTAGCATAAAAATAAAGCCAGAAAATGAAGAGCTGTTTAATCACTCAATTGGATTTTTTTTGCCAGCATATTTCTTTTTCTCTGCAACCCACTGCTAAATTGTGCTTCCTAGCTGTTTTTATAAAATCACTGAATCAAATCTAACTCTGATTACATCAGAGAAGGCCAGGTACCCTACACCATAAGAGAGGGTTTGAAATTTTGACTTGTCTACTTAAAGATCACCAAAATCTGATAACAAGGTCAATTACGTCCCTGGGTGGGATTGAACCACCAACCTTTTGGTTAATAGCCATACACACTAACTGATTGCGCCACAGAGACACTTTGCAAAAGTACATACTGGCAAAGGCTAATAAGCATTCATCTAAAACGTTTCCTAGAAAAACTTTAAAAAGTCAATAATCTGGAGAGTTTTTGTAAGATGTTTCTTCCATCAACCAATGAAGAAACACATTGGTACTTTCCCATGATGAGTGAGTGCTTCAGGATCTATTACACTTACATGTGCAGCAGAGTACAGCAATGGAAGCATGCTGGGCACATAACCCAGAGGTAGGCAGATTGAAACTATCCTCTGCTATATGCATTTTTTTTTGTTAAAGTAATCCAAAACTGGGATTGATATGTTGGCTCTTTTATTTTTACTTACAGTACAATAACTTTTACCATTTTAATTTGTTTTAATAGTATATTGACAGTATTGTTTTCTTTCAAAAATCCTCTTAATTTTCATTACCCTATTATTAAAATGGTAATTGACAAAAACAAACTACATTGTCACCAGAAGAGCAATACAAAATGTACAAGTGATATATTAAAATCATCTTTCCAGCTTGAATTTCAATGATGCATTGGGGCAACGATTTTGTGAGAAACATTTTCACCCTTAAATAAAGATTTTCTTAATTCCTTACCTGTGTGCTAATTAGATATCACCTTGTTTTCACATTAAACAGACTTCCACATGAGAAAGCAGCAAGGATGCAGTGGCGTTAATGTTTCCTGGTGTCAACCTGTATTATTTCAGTAGACATTGAAATGAGGATGCATCTTGCTGCCTTTCCAATGAAGCAAGTTTAATTTAGTAATAGGTTAAAAACCATCCTTACAAAGGTGTTAATCAGAGACTTGGCTTTGTGGACACTTTTCAGAGAACAAATTTGTTAGCATAAAAATAAAGCCAGAAAATTAAGAGCTGTTTAATCACTCAATTTGATTTTTTTTGCCAGCATATTTCTTTTTCTCTGCAACCCACTGCTAAATTGTGCTTCCTAGCTGTTTTTATAAAATCACTGAATCAAATCTAACTCTGATTACATCAGAGAAGGCCAGGTACCCTACACCAGAACAGGGGGATTTGAAATTTTGACTTGTCTACTTAAAGATCACCAAAATCTGATAACAAGGTCAATTACGTCCCTGGGTGGGATTGAACCACCAACCTTTTGGTTAATCGCCGTGCACACTAAATGATTGCGCCACAGAGACACTTTGCAAAAGTCCATACTGACAAAGGCTAATAAGCATTCATCTAAAACGTTTCCTAGAAAAACTTTAAAAAGTCAATAATCTGGAGAGTTTTTGTAAGATGTTTCTTCCATCAACCAACGAAGAAACACATTGGTACTTTCCCATGATGAGTGAGTGCTTCAGGATCTCTTGCACTTACATGTGCAGCAGAGTACAGCAATGGAAGCATGCTGGGCCCATAACCCAGCGGTAGGCAGATTGAAACTATCCTCTGCTATATGCATTTTTTTTTGTTAATTAAAGTAATCCAAAACTGAGATTGATATTTTGGCTCTTTTATTTTCACTTAAAGTACAATAACTTTTACCATTTTAATTTGTTTTAATAGTATATTGACAATATTGTTTTCTTTCAAAAATCCACTTAATTTTCTTAACCCTATTATTAAAATGGTAATTGACAAAAACAAACTACATTGTCACCAGAAGAGCAATACAAAATGTACAAGTGATATATTAAAATCATCTTTCCAGCTTGAATTTCAATGATGCATTGGGGCAACGATTTTGTGAGAAACATCTTCACCCTTAAATAAAGATTTTCTTAATTCCTTACCTGTGTGCTAATTAGATATCACCTTGTTTTCACATTAAACAGACTTCCACATGAGAAAGCAGCAAGGATGCAGTGGCGTTAATGTTTCCTGGTGTCAACCTGTATTATTTCAGTAGACATTGAAATGAGGATGCATCTTGCTGCCTTTCCAATGAAGCGTTTAATTTAGTAATAGGTGAAAAACCATCCCTACAAAGGTGTTAATCAGAGACTTGGCTTTGTGGACACTTTTCAGAGAACAAATTTGTTAGCATAAAAATAAAGCCAGAAAATGAAGAGCTGTTTAATCACTCAATTGGATTTTTTTTGCCAGCATATTTCTTTTTCTCTGAAACCCACTGCTAAATTGTGCTTCCTAGCTGTTTTTATTAAATCACTGAATCAAATCTAACTCTGATTACATCAGAAAAGGCCAGGTACCCTACACCATAACAAGGGGTTTGAAATTTTGACTTGTCTACTTAAAGATCACCAAAATCTGATAACAAGGTCAATTACGTCCCTGGGTGGGATTGAACCACCAACCTTTTGGTTAGTAGCCGGACACACTAAACGATTGCGCCACAGAGACACTTCACAAAAAGTACATACTGACAAAGGCTAATAAGCATACATCTAGAACGTTTCCTAGAAAAACTTTAAAAAGTCAATAATCTGGAGAGTTTTTGTAAAATGTTTCTTCCATCAACCAACGAAGAAACACATTGGTACTTTCCCATGATGAGTGAGTGCTTCAGGATCTCTTGCACTTACATGTGCAGCAGAGTACTGCAATGGAAGCATACAGGGCCCATAACCCAGCGGTAGGCAGATTGAAACTATCCTCTGCTATATGCATTTTTTTTTGTTAATTAAAGTAATCCAAAACTGGGATTGATATTTTGGCTCTTTTATTTTCACTTAAAGTACAATAACTTTTACCATTTTAATTTGTTTTAATAGTATATTGACAGTATTGTTTTCTTTCAAAAATCCACTTAATTTTCTTAACCCTATTATTAAAATGGTAATTGACAAAAACAAACTACATTGTCACCAGAAGAGCAATACAAAATGTACAAGTGATATATTAAAATCATCTTTCCAGCTTGAATTTCAATGATGCATTGGGGTAACGATTTTGTGAGAAACATCTTCACCCTTAAATAAAGATTTTCTTAATTCCTTACCTGTGTGCTAATTAGATATCACCTTGTTTTCACATTAAACAGACTTCCACATGAGAAAGCAGCAAGGATGCAGTGGTGTTAATGTTTCCTGGTGTCAACCTGTATTATTTCAGTAGACATTGAAATGAGGATGCATCTTGCTGCCTTTCCAATGAAGCGTTTAATTAAGTAATAGGTGAAAAACCATCCCTACAAAGGTGTTAATCAGAGACTTGGCTTTGTGGACACTTTTCAGAGAACAAATTTGTTAGCATAAAAATAAAGCCAGAAAATGAAGAGCTGTTTAATCACTCAATTGGATTTTTTTGCCAGCATATTTCTTTTTCTCTGCAACCCACTGCTAAATTGTGCTTCCTAGCTGTTTTTATTAAATCACTGAATCAAATCTAACTCTGATTACATCAGAAAAGGCCAGGTACCCTACACCATAACAGGGGGTTTGAAATTTTGACTTGTCTACTTAAAGATCACCAAAATCTGATAACAAGGTCAATTATGTCCCTGGGTGGGATTGAACCACCAACCTTTTGGTTAGTAGCTGGACACACTAACCGATTGCGCCACAGAGACACTTCACGAAAAGTACATACTGACAAAGGCTAATAAGCATACATCTAGAACGTTTCCTAGAAAAACTTTAAAAAGTCAATAATCTGGAGAGTTTTTGTAAAATGTTTCTTCCATCAACCAACGAAGAAACACATTGGTACTTTCCCATGATGAGTGAGTGCTTCAGGATCTCTTGCACTTACATGTGCAGCAGAGTACTGCAATGGAAGCATACAGGGCCCATAACCCAGCGGTAGGCAGATTGAAACTATCCTTTGCTATATGCATTTTTTTTGTTAATTTAAGTAATCAAAACTGGGATTGATATTTTTGCTCTTTTATTTTACCTTGAAGTACAATAATTTTTACCATTTTAATTTGTTTAAATCCACTTAATTTTCTTTACCCTATTATTAAAAGGGTAATTGACAAAAACAAACTACATTGTCACCAGAAGAGCAATACAAAATGTACACGTGATATATTAAAATCATCTTTCCAGCTTGAATTTCAATGATGCATTGGGGCAACGATTTTGTGAGAAACATCTTCACCCTTAAATAAAGATTTTCTTAATTCCTTACCTGTGTGCTAATTAGATATCACCTTGTTTTCACATTAAACAGACTTCCACATGAGAAAGCAGCAAGGATGCAGTGGCGTTAATGTTTCCTGGTGTCAACCTGTATTATTTCAGTAGAAATTGAAATGAGGATGCATCTTGCTGCCTTTCCAATGAAGCAAGTTTAATTTAGTAATAGGTGAAAAACCATCCCTACAAAGGTGTTAATCAGAGACTTGGCTTTGTGGACACTTTTCAGAGAACAAATTTGTTAGCATAAAAATAAAGCCAGAAAATGAAGAGCTGTTTAATCACTCAATTGGATTTTTCTGCCAGCATATTTCTTTTTCTCTGCAACCCACTGCTAAATTGTGATTCCTAGCTGTTTTTATTAAATCACTGAATCAAATCTAACTCTGATTACATCAGAGAAGGCCAGGTACCCTACACCATAACAAGGGGTTTGAAATTTTGACTTGTCTACTTAAAGATCACCAAATCTGATAACAAGGTCAATTACGTCCCTGGGTGGGATTGAACCACCAACCTTTTGGTTAGTAGCCGGACACACTAACCGATTGCGCCACAGAGACACTTCACAAAAAGTACATACTGACAAAGGCTAATAAGCATACATCTAGAACGTTTCCTAGAAAAACTTTAAAAAGTCAATAATCTGGAGAGTTTTTGTAAAATGTTTCTTCCATCAACCAACAAAGAAACACATTGGTACTTTCCCATGATGAGTGAGTGCTTCAGGATCTCTTGCACTTACATGTGCAGCAGAGTACTGCAATGGAAGCATACAGGGCCCATAACCCAGAGGTAGGCAGATTAAACTATCCTTTGCTATATGCATTTTTTTTGTTAATTTAAGTAATCAAAACTGGGATTGATATTTTTGCTCTTTTATTTTTACTTGAAGTACAATAATTTTTACCATTTTAATTTGTTTAAATCCACTTAATTTTCTTTACCCTATTATTAAAAGGGTTATTGACAAAAACAAACTACATTGTCACCAGAAGAGCAATACAAAATGTACACGTGATATATTAAAATCATCTTTCCAGCTTGAATTTCAATGATGCATTGGGGCAACGATTTTGTGAGAAACATCTTCACCCTTAAATAAAGATTTTCTTAATTCCTTACCTGTGTGCTAATTAGATATCACCTTGTTTTCACATTAAACAGACTTCCACATGAGAAAGCAGCAAGGATGCAGTGGCGTTAATGTTTCCTGGTGTCAACCTGTATTATTTCAGTAGAAATTGAAATGAAGATGCATCTTGCTGCCTTTCCAATGAAGCAAGTTTAATTTAGTAATAGGTGAAAAACCATCCCTACAAAGGTGTTAATCAGAGACTTGGCTTTGTGGACACTTTTCAGAGAACAAATTTGTTAGCATAAAAATAAAGCCAGAAAATGAAGAGCTGTTTAATCACTCAATTGGATTTTTCTGCCAGCATATTTCTTTTTCTCTGCAAACCACTGCTAAATTGTGCTTCCTATCTGTTTTTATAAAATCACTGAATCAAATCTAACTCTGATTACATCAGAGAAGGCCAGGTACCCTACACCATAACAGGGGGTTTGAAATTTTGACTTGTCTACTTAAAGATCACCAAAATCTGATAACAAGGTCAATTACGTCCCTGGGTGGGATTAAGCCACCAACCTTTTGGTTAGTAGCCAGACACACTAACCGATTGCGCCACAGAGACACTTAGTAAAAAGTACATACTGACAAAGGCTAATAAGCATACATCTAGAACGTTTCCTAGAAAAACTTTAAAAAGTCAATAATCTGGAGAGTTTTTGTAAGATGTTTCTTCCATCAACCAACGAAGAAACACATTGGTACTTTCCCATGATGAGTGAGTGCTTCAGGATCTCTTGCACTTACATGTGCAGCAGAGTACTGCAATGGAAGCATGCTGGGCCCATAACCCAGAGGTAGGCAGATTGAAACTATCCTTTGCTATATGCATTTTTTTTTTGTTAATTTAAGTAATCAAAACTGGGATTGATATTTTTGCTCTTTTATTTTTACTTAAAGTACAAAAACTTTTACCATTTTAATTTGTTTTAATAGTATATTGACAGTATAGTTTTCTTTAAAAAATCCACTTAATTTTCTTTACCCTATTATTAAAATGGTAATTGACAAAAACAAACTACATTGTCACCAGAAGAGCAATACAAAATGTACAAGTGATATATTAAAATCATCTTTCCAGCTTGAATTTCAATGATGCATTGGGGCAACGATTTTGTGAGAAACATCTTCACCCTTAAATAAAGATTTTCTTAATTCCTTACCTGTGTGCTTATTAGATATCACCTTGTTTTCACATTAAACAGACTTCTACATGAGAAAGCAGCAAGGATGCAGTGGTGTTAATGTTTCCTGGTGTCAACCTGTATTATTTCAGTAGACATTGAAATGAGGATGCATCTTGCTGCCTTTCCAATGAAGCAAGTTTAATTTAGTAATAGGTGAAAAACCATCCTTACAAAGGTGTTAATCAGAGACTTGGCTTTGTGGACACTTTTCAGAGAACAAATTTGTTAGTATAAAAATAAAGCCAGAAAATGAAGAGCTGTTTAATCACTCAATTGGATTTTTTTTTGCCAGCATATTTCTTTTTCTCTGCAACCCACTGCTAAATTGTGCTTCCTAGCTGTTTTTATAAAATCACTGAATCAAATCTAACTCTGATTACATCAGAGAAGGCCAGGTACCCTACACCAGAACAGGGGTTTTGAAATTTTGACTTGTCTACTTAAAGATCACCAAAATCTGATAACAAGGTCAATTACGTCCCTGGGTGGGATTGAACCACCAACCTTTTGGTTAGTAGCCGGACACACTAACCGATTGCGCCACAGAGACACTTTGCAAAAAGTACATACTGACAAAGTCTAATAAGCATATATCTAGAACGTTTCCTAGAAAAACTTTAAAAAGTCAATAATCTGGAGAGTTTTTGTAAGATGTTTCTTCCATTAACCAATGAAGAAACACATTGGTACTTTCCCATGATGAGTGAGTGCTTCAGGATCTCTTGCACTTACATGTGCAGCAGAGTACTGCAATGGAAGCATGCTGGGCCCATTACCCAGAGGTAGGCAGATTGAAACTATCCTCTGCTATATGCATTTTTTTTGTTAATTAAAGTAATCCAAAACTGGGATTGATATGTTAGCTCTTTTATGTTTACTTAAAGTACAATAACTTTTACCATTTTAATTTGTTTTAATAGTATATTGACAGTATTGTTTTCTTTCAAAAATCCACTTAATTTTTTTTACCCTATTATTAAAATGGTAATTGACAAAAACAAACTACATTGTCACCAGAAGAGCAATACAAAATGTACAAGTGATATATTAAAATCATCTTTCCAGCTTGAATTTCAATGATGCATTGGGGCAACGATTTTGTGAGAAACATTTTCACCCTTAAATAAAGATTTTCTTAATTCCTTACCTGTGTGCTAATTAGATATCACCTTGTTTTCACATTAAACAGACTTCCACATGAGAAAGCAGCAAGGATGCAGTGGCGTTAATGTTTCCTGGTGTCAACCTGTATTATTTCAGTAGACATTGAAATGAGGATGCATCTTGCTGCCTTTCCAATGAAGCAAGTTTAATTTAGTAATAGGTGAAAAACCATCCTTACAAAGGTGTTAATCAGAGACTTGGCTTTGTGGACACTTTTCAGAGAACAAATTTGTTAGCATAAAAATAAAGCCAGAAAATGAAGAGCTGTTTAATCACTCAATTGGATTTTTTTTGCCAGCATATTTCTTTTTCTCTGCAACCCACTGCTAAATTGTGCTTCCTAGCTGTTTTTATAAAATCACTGAATCAAATCTAACTCTGATTACATCAGAGAAGGCCAGGTACCCTACACCATAAGAGAGGGTTTGAAATTTTGACTTGTCTACTTAAAGATCACCAAAATCTGATAACAAGGTCAATTACGTCCCTGGGTGGGATTGAACCACCAACCTTTTGGTTAATAGCCATACACACTAACTGATTGCGCCACAGAGACACTTTGCAAAAGTACATACTGGCAAAGGCTAATAAGCATTCATCTAAAACGTTTCCTAGAAAAACTTTAAAAAGTCAATAATCTGGAGAGTTTTTGTAAGATGTTTCTTCCATCAACCAATGAAGAAACACATTGGTACTTTCCCATGATGAGTGAGTGCTTCAGGATCTATTACACTTACATGTGCAGCAGAGTACAGCAATGGAAGCATGCTGGGCACATAACCCAGAGGTAGGCAGATTGAAACTATCCTCTGCTATATGCATTTTTTTTTGTTAAAGTAATCCAAAACTGGGATTGATATGTTGGCTCTTTTATTTTTACTTACAGTACAATAACTTTTACCATTTTAATTTGTTTTAATAGTATATTGACAGTATTGTTTTCTTTCAAAAATCCTCTTAATTTTCATTACCCTATTATTAAAATGGTAATTGACAAAAACAAACTACATTGTCACCAGAAGAGCAATACAAAATGTACAAGTGATATATTAAAATCATCTTTCCAGCTTGAATTTCAATGATGCATTGGGGCAACGATTTTGTGAGAAACATTTTCACCCTTAAATAAAGATTTTCTTAATTCCTTACCTGTGTGCTAATTAGATATCACCTTGTTTTCACATTAAACAGACTTCCACATGAGAAAGCAGCAAGGATGCAGTGGCGTTAATGTTTCCTGGTGTCAACCTGTATTATTTCAGTAGACATTGAAATGAGGATGCATCTTGCTGCCTTTCCAATGAAGCAAGTTTAATTTAGTAATAGGTTAAAAACCATCCTTACAAAGGTGTTAATCAGAGACTTGGCTTTGTGGACACTTTTCAGAGAACAAATTTGTTAGCATAAAAATAAAGCCAGAAAATTAAGAGCTGTTTAATCACTCAATTTGATTTTTTTTGCCAGCATATTTCTTTTTCTCTGCAACCCACTGCTAAATTGTGCTTCCTAGCTGTTTTTATAAAATCACTGAATCAAATCTAACTCTGATTACATCAGAGAAGGCCAGGTACCCTACACCAGAACAGGGGGATTTGAAATTTTGACTTGTCTACTTAAAGATCACCAAAATCTGATAACAAGGTCAATTACGTCCCTGGGTGGGATTGAACCACCAACCTTTTGGTTAATCGCCGTGCACACTAAATGATTGCGCCACAGAGACACTTTGCAAAAGTCCATACTGACAAAGGCTAATAAGCATTCATCTAAAACGTTTCCTAGAAAAACTTTAAAAAGTCAATAATCTGGAGAGTTTTTGTAAGATGTTTCTTCCATCAACCAACGAAGAAACACATTGGTACTTTCCCATGATGAGTGAGTGCTTCAGGATCTCTTGCACTTACATGTGCAGCAGAGTACAGCAATGGAAGCATGCTGGGCCCATAACCCAGCGGTAGGCAGATTGAAACTATCCTCTGCTATATGCATTTTTTTTTGTTAATTAAAGTAATCCAAAACTGAGATTGATATTTTGGCTCTTTTATTTTCACTTAAAGTACAATAACTTTTACCATTTTAATTTGTTTTAATAGTATATTGACAATATTGTTTTCTTTCAAAAATCCACTTAATTTTCTTAACCCTATTATTAAAATGGTAATTGACAAAAACAAACTACATTGTCACCAGAAGAGCAATACAAAATGTACAAGTGATATATTAAAATCATCTTTCCAGCTTGAATTTCAATGATGCATTGGGGCAACGATTTTGTGAGAAACATCTTCACCCTTAAATAAAGATTTTCTTAATTCCTTACCTGTGTGCTAATTAGATATCACCTTGTTTTCACATTAAACAGACTTCCACATGAGAAAGCAGCAAGGATGCAGTGGCGTTAATGTTTCCTGGTGTCAACCTGTTTTATTTCAGTAGACATTGAAATGAGGATGCATCTTGCTGCCTTTCCAATGAAGCGTTTAATTTAGTAATAGGTGAAAAACCATCCCTACAAAGGTGTTAATCAGAGACTTGGCTTTGTGGACACTTTTCAGAGAACAAATTTGTTAGCATAAAAATAAAGCCAGAAAATGAAGAGCTGTTTAATCACTCAATTGGATTTTTTTTGCCAGCATATTTCTTTTTCTCTGAAACCCACTGCTAAATTGTGCTTCCTAGCTGTTTTTATTAAATCACTGAATCAAATCTAACTCTGATTACATCAGAAAAGGCCAGGTACCCTACACCATAACAAGGGGTTTGAAATTTTGACTTGTCTACTTAAAGATCACCAAAATCTGATAACAAGGTCAATTACGTCCCTGGGTGAGATTGAACCACCAACCTTTTGGTTAGTAGCCGGACACACTAACCGATTGCGCCACAGAGACACTTCACAAAAAGTACATACTGACAAAGGCTAATAAGCATACATCTAGAACGTTTCCTAGAAAAACTTTAAAAAGTCAATAATCTGGAGAGTTTTTGTAAAATGTTTCTTCCATCAACCAACGAAGAAACACATTGGTACTTTCCCATGATGAGTGAGTGCTTCAGGATCTCTTGCACTTACATGTGCAGCAGAGTACTGCAATGGAAGCATACAGGGCCCATAACCCAGCGGTAGGCAGATTGAAACTATCCTCTGCTATATGCATTTTTTTTTGTTAATTAAAGTAATCCAAAACTGGGATTGATATTTTGGCTCTTTTATTTTCACTTAAAGTACAATAACTTTTACCATTTTAATTTGTTTTAATAGTATATTGACAGTATTGTTTTCTTTCAAAAATCCACTTAATTTTCTTAACCCTATTATTAAAATGGTAATTGACAAAAACAAACTACATTGTCACCAGAAGAGCAATACAAAATGTACAAGTGATATATTAAAATCATCTTTCCAGCTTGAATTTCAATGATGCATTGGGGTAACGATTTTGTGAGAAACATCTTCACCCTTAAATAAAGATTTTCTTAATTCCTTACCTGTGTGCTAATTAGATATCACCTTGTTTTCACATTAAACAGACTTCCACATGAGAAAGCAGCAAGGATGCAGTGGTGTTAATGTTTCCTGGTGTCAACCTGTATTATTTCAGTAGACATTGAAATGAGGATGCATCTTGCTGCCTTTCCAATGAAGCGTTTAATTTAGTAATAGGTGAAAAACCATCCCTACAAAGGTGTTAATCAGAGACTTGGCTTTGTGGACACTTTTCAGAGAACAAATTTGTTAGCATAAAAATAAAGCCAGAAAATGAAGAGCTGTTTAATCACTCAATTGGATTTTTTTTGCCAGCATATTTCTTTTTCTCTGCAACCCACTGCTAAATTGTGCTTCCTAGCTGTTTTTATTAAATCACTGAATCAAATCTAACTCTGATTACATCAGAAAAGGCCAGGTACCCTACACCATAACAGGGGGTTTGAAATTTTGACTTGTCTACTTAAAGATCACCAAAATCTGATAACAAAGTCAATTATGTCCCTGGGTGGGATTGAACCACCAACCTTTTGGTTAGTAGCCGGACACACTAACCGATTGCGCCACAGAGACACTTCACGAAAAGTACATACTGACAAAGGCTAATAAGCATACATCTAGAACGTTTCCTAGAAAAACTTTAAAAAGTCAATAATCTGGAGAGTTTTTGTAAAATGTTTCTTCCATCAACCAACGAAGAAACACATTGGTACTTTCCCATGATGAGTGAGTGCTTCAGGATCTCTTGCACTTACATGTGCAGCAGAGTACTGCAATGGAAGCATACAGGGCCCATAACCCAGCGGTAGGCAGATTGAAACTATCCTTTGCTATATGCATTTTTTTTGTTAATTTAAGTAATCAAAACTGGGATTGATATTTTTGCTCTTTTATTTTACCTTGAAGTACAATAATTTTTACCATTTTAATTTGTTTAAATCCACTTAATTTTCTTTACCCTATTATTAAAAGGGTAATTGACAAAAACAAACTACATTGTCACCAGAAGAGCAATACAAAATGTACACGTGATATATTAAAATCATCTTTCCAGCTTGAATTTCAATGATGCATTGGGGCAACGATTTTGTGAGAAACATCTTCACCCTTAAATAAAGATTTTCTTAATTCCTTACCTGTGTGCTAATTAGATATCACCTTGTTTTCACATTAAACAGACTTCCACATGAGAAAGCAGCAAGGATGCAGTGGCGTTAATGTTTCCTGGTGTCAACCTGTATTATTTCAGTAGAAATTGAAATGAGGATGCATCTTGCTGCCTTTCCAATGAAGCAAGTTTAATTTAGTAATAGGTGAAAAACCATCCCTACAAAGGTGTTAATCAGAGACTTGGCTTTGTGGACACTTTTCAGAGAACAAATTTGTTAGCATAAAAATAAAGCCAGAAAATGAAGAGCTGTTTAATCACTCAATTGGATTTTTCTGCCAGCATATTTCTTTTTCTCTGCAACCCACTGCTAAATTGTGATTCCTAGCTGTTTTTATTAAATCACTGAATCAAATCTAACTCTGATTACATCAGAAAAGGCCAGGTACCCTACACCATAACAGGGGGTTTGAAATTTTGACTTGTCTACTTAAAGATCACCAAAATCTGATAACAAGGTCAATTACGTCCCTGGGTGGGATTGAACCACCAACCTTTTGGCTAGTAGCCGGACACACTAACCGATTGCGCCACAGAGACACTTCACAAAAAGTACATACTGACAAAGGCTAATAAGCATACATCTAGAACGTTTCCTAGAAAAACTTTAAAAAGTCAATAATCTGGAGAGTTTTTGTAAAATGTTTCTTCCATCAACCAACAAAGAAACACATTGGTACTTTCCCATGATGAGTGAGTGCTTCAGGATCTCTTGCACTTACATGTGCAGCAGAGTACTGCAATGGAAGCATACAGGGCCCATAACCCAGAGGTAGGCAGATTAAACTATCCTTTGCTATATGCATTTTTTTTGTTAATTTAAGTAATCAAAACTGGGATTGATATTTTTGCTCTTTTATTTTTACTTGAAGTACAATAATTTTTACCATTTTAATTTGTTTAAATCCACTTAATTTTCTTTACCCTATTATTAAAAGGGTAATTGACAAAAACAAACTACATTGTCACCAGAAGAGCAATACAAAATGTACACGTGATATATTAAAATCATCTTTCCAGCTTGAATTTCAATGATGCATTGGGGCAACGATTTTGTGAGAAACATCTTCACCCTTAAATAAAGATTTTCTTAATTCCTTACCTGTGTGCTAATTAGATATCACCTTGTTTTCACATTAAACAGACTTCCACATGAGAAAGCAGCAAGGATGCAGTGGCGTTAATGTTTCCTGGTGTCAACCTGTATTATTTCAGTAGAAATTGAAATGAAGATGCATCTTGCTGCCTTTCCAATGAAGCAAGTTTAATTTAGTAATAGGTGAAAAACCATCCCTACAAAGGTGTTAATCAGAGACTTGGCTTTGTGGACACTTTTCAGAGAACAAATTTGTTAGCATAAAAATAAAGCCAGAAAATGAAGAGCTGTTTAATCACTCAATTGGATTTTTCTGCCAGCATATTTCTTTTTCTCTGCAAACCACTGCTAAATTGTGCTTCCTATCTGTTTTTATAAAATCACTGAATCAAATCTAACTCTGATTACATCAGAGAAGGCCAGGTACCCTACACCATAACAGGGGGTTTGAAATTTTGACTTGTCTACTTAAAGATCACCAAAATCTGATAACAAGGTCAATTACGTCCCTGGGTGGGATTAAGCCACCAACCTTTTGGTTAGTAGCCAGACACACTAACCGATTGCGCCACAGAGACACTTTGTAAAAAGTACATACTGACAAAGGCTAATAAGCATACATCTAGAACGTTTCCTAGAAAAACTTTAAAAAGTCAATAATCTGGAGAGTTTTTGTAAGATGTTTCTTCCATCAACCAACGAAGAAACACATTGGTACTTTCCCATGATGAGTGAGTGCTTCAGGATCTCTTGCACTTACATGTGCAGCAGAGTACTGCAATGGAAGCATGCTGGGCCCATAACCCAGAGGTAGGCAGATTGAAACTATCCTTTGCTATATGCATTTTTTTTTGTTAATTTAAGTAATCAAAACTGGGATTGATATTTTTGCTCTTTTATTTTTACTTAAAGTACAAAAACTTTTACCATTTTAATTTGTTTTAATAGTATATTGACAGTATAGTTTTCTTTAAAAAATCCACTTAATTTTCTTTACCCTATTATTAAAATGGTAATTGACAAAAACAAACTACATTGTCACCAGAAGAGCAATACAAAATGTACAAGTGATATATTAAAATCATCTTTCCAGCTTGAATTTCAATGATGCATTGGGGCAACGATTTTGTGAGAAACATCTTCACCCTTAAATAAAGATTTTCTTAATTCCTTACCTGTGTGCTTATTAGATATCACCTTGTTTTCACATTAAACAGACTTCTACATGAGAAAGCAGCAAGGATGCAGTGGTGTTAATGTTTCCTGGTGTCAACCTGTATTATTTCAGTAGACATTGAAATGAGGATGCATCTTGCTGCCTTTCCAATGAAGCAAGTTTAATTTAGTAATAGGTGAAAAACCATCTCTACAAAGGTGTTAATCAGAGACTTGGCTTTGTGGACACTTTTCAGAGAACAAATTTGTTAGTATAAAAATAAAGCCAGAAAATGAAGAGCTGTTTAATCACTCAATTGGATTTTTTTTTGCCAGCATATTTCTTTTTCTCTGCAACCCACTGCTAAATTGTGCTTCCTATCTGTTTTTATAAAATCACTGAATCAAATCTAACTCTGATTACATCAGAGAAGGCCAGGTACCCTACACCAGAACAGGGGTTTTGAAATTTTGACTTGTCTACTTAAAGATCACCAAAATCTGATAACAAGGTCAATTACGTCCCTGGGTGGGATTGAACCACCAACCTTTTGGTTAGTAGCCGGACACACTTACCGATTGCGCCACAGAGACACTTTGCAAAAAGTACATACTGACAAAGTCTAATAAGCATATATCTAGAACGTTTCCTAGAAAAACTTTAAAAAGTCAATAATCTGGAGAGTTTTTGTAAGATGTTTCTTCCATTAACCAATGAAGAAACACATTGGTACTTTCCCATGATGAGTGAGTGCTTCAGGATCTCTTGCACTTACATGTGCAGCAGAGTACTGCAATGGAAGCATGCTGGGCCCATTACCCAGAGGTAGGCAGATTGAAACTATCCTCTGCTATATGCATTTTTTTTGTTAATTAAAGTAATCCAAAACTGGGATTGATATGTTAGCTCTTTTATGTTTACTTAAAGTACAATAACTTTTACCATTTTAATTTGTTTTAATAGTATATTGACAGTATTGTTTTCTTTCAAAAATCCACTTAATTTTTTTTACCCTATTATTAAAATGGTAATTGACAAAAACAAACTACATTGTCACCAGAAGAGCAATACAAAATGTACAAGTGATATATTAAAATCATCTTTCCTGCTTGAATTTCAATGATGCATTGGGGCAACGATTTTGTGAGAAACATTTTCACCCTTAAATAAAGATTTTCTTAATTCCTTACCTGTGTGCTAATTAGATATCACCTTGTTTTCACATTAAACAGACTTCCACATGAGAAAGCAGCAAGGATGCAGTGGCGTTAATGTTTCCTGGTGTCAACCTGTATTATTTCAGTAGACATTGAAATGAGGATGCATCTTGCTGCCTTTCCAATGAAGCAAGTTTAATTTAGTAATAGGTGAAAAACCATCCTTACAAAGGTGTTAATCAGAGACTTGGCTTTGTGGACACTTTTCAGAGAACAAATTTGTTAGCATAAAAATAAAGCCAGAAAATGAAGAGCTGTTTAATCACTCAATTGGATTTTTTTTGCCAGCATATTTCTTTTTCTCTGCAACCCACTGCTAAATTGTGCTTCCTAGCTGTTTTTATAAAATCACTGAATCAAATCTAACTCTGATTACATCAGAGAAGGCCAGGTACCCTACACCATAAGAGAGGGTTTGAAATTTTGACTTGTCCACTTAAAGATCACCAAAATCTGATAACAAGGTCAATTACGTCCCTGGGTGGGATTGAACCACCAACCTTTTGGTTAATAGCCATACACACTAACTGATTGCGCCACAGAGACACTTTGCAAAAGTACATACTGGCAAAGGCTAATAAGCATTCATCTAAAACGTTTCCTAGAAAAACTTTAAAAAGTCAATAATCTGGAGAGTTTTTGTAAGATGTTTCTTCCATCAACCAATGAAGAAACACATTGGTACTTTCCCATGATGAGTGAGTGCTTCAGGATCTATTACACTTACATGTGCAGCAGAGTACAGCAATGGAAGCATGCTGGGCACATAACCCAGAGGTAGGCAGATTGAAACTATCCTCTGCTATATGCATTTTTTTTTGTTAAAGTAATCCAAAACTGGGATTGATATGTTGGCTCTTTTATTTTTACTTACAGTACAATAACTTTTACCATTTTAATTTGTTTTAATAGTATATTGACAGTATTGTTTTCTTTCAAAAATCCTCTTAATTTTCATTACCCTATTATTAAAATGGTAATTGACAAAAACAAACTACATTGTCACCAGAAGAGCAATACAAAATGTACAAGTGATATATTAAAATCATCTTTCCAGCTTGAATTTCAATGATGCATTGGGGCAACGATTTTGTGAGAAACATTTTCACCCTTAAATAAAGATTTTCTTAATTCCTTACCTGTGTGCTAATTAGATATCACCTTGTTTTCACATTAAACAGACTTCCACATGAGAAAGCAGCAAGGATGCAGTGGCGTTAATGTTTCCTGGTGTCAACCTGTATTATTTCAGTAGACATTGAAATGAGGATGCATCTTGCTGCCTTTCCAATGAAGCAAGTTTAATTTAGTAATAGGTTAAAAACCATCCTTACAAAGGTGTTAATCAGAGACTTGGCTTTGTGGACACTTTTCAGAGAACAAATTTGTTAGCATAAAAATAAAGCCAGAAAATTAAGAGCTGTTTAATCACTCAATTTGATTTTTTTTGCCAGCATATTTCTTTTTCTCTGCAACCCACTGCTAAATTGTGCTTCCTAGCTGTTTTTATAAAATCACTGAATCAAATCTAACTCTGATTACATCAGAGAAGGCCAGGTACCCTACACCAGAACAGGGGGATTTGAAATTTTGACTTGTCTACTTAAAGATCACCAAAATCTGATAACAAGGTCAATTACGTCCCTGGGTGGGATTGAACCACCAACCTTTTGGTTAATCGCCGTGCACACTAAATGATTGCGCCACAGAGACACTTTGCAAAAGTCCATACTGACAAAGGCTAATAAGCATTCATCTAAAACGTTTCCTAGAAAAACTTTAAAAAGTCAATAATCTGGAGAGTTTTTGTAAGATGTTTCTTCCATCAACCAACGAAGAAACACATTGGTACTTTCCCATGATGAGTGAGTGCTTCAGGATCTCTTGCACTTACATGTGCAGCAGAGTACAGCAATGGAAGCATGCTGGGCCCATAACCCAGCGGTAGGCAGATTGAAACTATCCTCTGCTATATGCATTTTTTTTTGTTAATTAAAGTAATCCAAAACTGAGATTGATATTTTGGCTCTTTTATTTTCACTTAAAGTACAATAACTTTTACCATTTTAATTTGTTTTAATAGTATATTGACAATATTGTTTTCTTTCAAAAATCCACTTAATTTTCTTAACCCTATTATTAAAATGGTAATTGACAAAAACAAACTACATTGTCACCAGAAGAGCAATACAAAATGTACAAGTGATATATTAAAATCATCTTTCCAGCTTGAATTTCAATGATGCATTGGGGCAACGATTTTGTGAGAAACATCTTCACCCTTAAATAAAGATTTTCTTAATTCCTTACCTGTGTGCTAATTAGATATCACCTTGTTTTCACATTAAACAGACTTCCACATGAGAAAGCAGCAAGGATGCAGTGGCGTTAATGTTTCCTGGTGTCAACCTGTATTATTTCAGTAGACATTGAAATGAGGATGCATCTTGCTGCCTTTCCAATGAAGCGTTTAATTTAGTAATAGGTGAAAAACCATCCCTACAAAGGTGTTAATCAGAGACTTGGCTTTGTGGACACTTTTCAGAGAACAAATTTGTTAGCATAAAAATAAAGCCAGAAAATGAAGAGCTGTTTAATCACTCAATTGGATTTTTTTTGCCAGCATATTTCTTTTTCTCTGAAACCCACAGCTAAATTGTGCTTCCTAGCTGTTTTTATTAAATCACTGAATCAAATCTAACTCTGATTACATCAGAAAAGGCCAGGTACCCTACACCATAACAAGGGGTTTGAAATTTTGACTTGTCTACTTAAAGATCACCAAAATCTGATAACAAGGTCAATTACGTCCCTGGGTGGGATTGAACCACCAACCTTTTGGTTAGTAGCCGGACACACTAACCGATTGCGCCACAGAGACACTTCACAAAAAGTACATACTGACAAAGGCTAATAAGCATACATCTAGAACGTTTCCTAGAAAAACTTTAAAAAGTCAATAATCTGGAGAGTTTTTGTAAAATGTTTCTTCCATCAACCAACGAAGAAACACATTGGTACTTTCCCATGATGAGTGAGTGCTTCAGGATCTCTTGCACTTACATGTGCAGCAGAGTACTGCAATGGAAGCATACAGGGCCCATAACCCAGCGGTAGGCAGATTGAAACTATCCTCTGCTATATGCATTTTTTTTTGTTAATTAAAGTAATCCAAAACTGGGATTGATATTTTGGCTCTTTTATTTTCACTTAAAGTACAATAACTTTTACCATTTTAATTTGTTTTAATAGTATATTGACAGTATTGTTTTCTTTCAAAAATCCACTTAATTTTCTTAACCCTATTATTAAAATGGTAATTGACAAAAACAAACTACATTGTCACCAGAAGAGCAATACAAAATGTACAAGTGATATATTAAAATCATCTTTCCAGCTTGAATTTCAATGATGCATTGGGGTAACGATTTTGTGAGAAACATCTTCACCCTTAAATAAAGATTTTCTTAATTCCTTACCTGTGTGCTAATTAGATATCACCTTGTTTTCACATTAAACAGACTTCCACATGAGAAAGCAGCAAGGATGCAGTGGCGTTAATGTTTCCTGGTGTCAACCTGTATTATTTCAGTAGAAATTGAAATGAGGATGCATCTTGCTGCCTTTCCAATGAAGCAAGTTTAATTTAGTAATAGGTGAAAAACCATCCCTACAAAGGTGTTAATCAGAGACTTGGCTTTGTGGACACTTTTCAGAGAACAAATTTGTTAGCATAAAAATAAAGCCAGAAAATGAAGAGCTGTTTAATCACTCAATTGGATTTTTCTGCCAGCATATTTCTTTTTCTCTGCAACCCACTGCTAAATTGTGATTCCTAGCTGTTTTTATTAAATCACTGAATCAAATCTAACTCTGATTACATCAGAAAAGGCCAGGTACCCTACACCATAACAGGGGGTTTGAAATTTTGACTTGTCTACTTAAAGATCACCAAAATCTGATAACAAGGTCAATTACGTCCCTGGGTGGGATTGAACCACCAACCTTTTGGCTAGTAGCCGGACACACTAACCGATTGCGCCACAGAGACACTTCACAAAAAGTACATACTGACAAAGGCTAATAAGCATACATCTAGAACGTTTCCTAGAAAAACTTTAAAAAGTCAATAATCTGGAGAGTTTTTGTAAAATGTTTCTTCCATCAACCAACAAAGAAACACATTGGTACTTTCCCATGATGAGTGAGTGCTTCAGGATCTCTTGCACTTACATGTGCAGCAGAGTACTGCAATGGAAGCATACAGGGCCCATAACCCAGAGGTAGGCAGATTAAACTATCCTTTGCTATATGCATTTTTTTTGTTAATTTAAGTAATCAAAACTGGGATTGATATTTTTGCTCTTTTATTTTTACTTGAAGTACAATAATTTTTACCATTTTAATTTGTTTAAATCCACTTAATTTTCTTTACCCTATTATTAAAAGGGTAATTGACAAAAACAAACTACATTGTCACCAGAAGAGCAATACAAAATGTACACGTGATATATTAAAATCATCTTTCCAGCTTGAATTTCAATGATGCATTGGGGCAACGATTTTGTGAGAAACATCTTCACCCTTAAATAAAGATTTTCTTAATTCCTTACCTGTGTGCTAATTAGATATCACCTTGTTTTCACATTAAACAGACTTCCACACGAGAAAGCAGCAAGGATGCAGTGGCGTTAATGTTTCCTGGTGTCAACCTGTATTATTTCAGTAGAAATTGAAATGAAGATGCATCTTGCTGCCTTTCCAATGAAGCAAGTTTAATTTAGTAATAGGTGAAAAACCATCCCTACAAAGGTGTTAATCAGAGACTTGGCTTTGTGGACACTTTTCAGAGAACAAATTTGTTAGCATAAAAATAAAGCCAGAAAATGAAGAGCTGTTTAATCACTCAATTGGATTTTTCTGCCAGCATATTTCTTTTTCTCTGCAAACCACTGCTAAATTGTGCTTCCTATCTGTTTTTATAAAATCACTGAATCAAATCTAACTCTGATTACATCAGAGAAGGCCAGGTACCCTACACCATAACAGGGGGTTTGAAATTTTGACTTGTCTACTTAAAGATCACCAAAATCTGATAACAA
Source organism: Pseudophryne corroboree (assembly GCF_028390025.1). Taxonomy (NCBI): domain Eukaryota; kingdom Metazoa; phylum Chordata; class Amphibia; order Anura; family Myobatrachidae; genus Pseudophryne; species Pseudophryne corroboree. The sequence goes on from NW_026967614.1 coordinate 123,703, forward strand.
GGTCAATTACGTCCCTGGGTGGGATTAAGCCACCAACCTTTTGGTTAGTAGCCAGACACACTAACCGATTGCGCCACAGAGACACTTTGTAAAAAGTACATACTGACAAAGGCTAATAAGCATACATCTAGAACGTTTCCTAGAAAAACTTTAAAAAGTCAATAATCTGGAGAGTTTTTGTAAGATGTTTCTTCCATCAACCAACGAAGAAACCCATTGGTACTTTCCCATGATGAGTGAGTGCTTCAGGATCTCTTGCACTTACATGTGCAGCAGAGTACTGCAATGGAAGCATGCTGGGCCCATAACCCAGAGGTAGGCAGATTGAAACTATCCTTTGCTATATGCATTTTTTTTTTGTTAATTTAAGTAATCAAAACTGGGATTGATATTTTTGCTCTTTTATTTTTACTTAAAGTACAAAAACTTTTACCATTTTAATTTGTTTTAATAGTATATTGACAGTATAGTTTTCTTTAAAAAATCCACTTAATTTTCTTTACCCTATTATTAAAATGGTAATTGACAAAAACAAACTACATTGTCACCAGAAGAGCAATACAAAATGTACAAGTGATATATTAAAATCATCTTTCCAGCTTGAATTTCAATGATGCATTGGGGCAACGATTTTGTGAGAAACATCTTCACCCTTAAATAAAGATTTTCTTAATTCCTTACCTGTGTGCTTATTAGATATCACCTTGTTTTCACATTAAACAGACTTCTACATGAGAAAGCAGCAAGGATGCAGTGGTGTTAATGTTTCCTGGTGTCAACCTGTATTATTTCAGTAGACATTGAAATGAGGATGCATCTTGCTGCCTTTCCAATGAAGCAAGTTTAATTTAGTAATAGGTGAAAAACCATCTCTACAAAGGTGTTAATCAGAGACTTGGCTTTGTGGACACTTTTCAGAGAACAAATTTGTTAGTATAAAAATAAAGCCAGAAAATGAAGAGCTGTTTAATCACTCAATTGGATTTTTTTTTGCCAGCATATTTCTTTTTCTCTGCAACCCACTGCTAAATTGTGCTTCCTAGCTGTTTTTATAAAATCACTGAATCAAATCTAACTCTGATTACATCAGAGAAGGCCAGGTACCCTACACCAGAACAGGGGTTTTGAAATTTTGACTTGTCTACTTAAAGATCACCAAAATCTGATAACAAGGTCAATTACGTCCCTGGGTGGGATTGAACCACCAACCTTTTGGTTAGTAGCCGGACACACTAACCGATTGCGCCACAGAGACACTTTGCAAAAAGTACATACTGACAAAGTCTAATAAGCATATATCTAGAACGTTTCCTAGAAAAACTTTAAAAAGTCAATAATCTGGAGAGTTTTTGTAAGATGTTTCTTCCATTAACCAATGAAGAAACACATTGGTACTTTCCCATGATGAGAGAGTGCTTCAGGATCTCTTGCACTTACATGTGCAGCAGAGTACTGCAATGGAAGCATGCTGGGCCCATTACCCAGAGGTAGGCAGATTGAAACTATCCTCTGCTATATGCATTTTTTTTGTTAATTAAAGTAATCCAAAACTGGGATTGATATGTTAGCTCTTTTATGTTTACTTAAAGTACAATAACTTTTACCATTTTAATTTGTTTTAATAGTATATTGACAGTATTGTTTTCTTTCAAAAATCCACTTCATTTTTTTTACCCTATTATTAAAATGGTAATTGACAAAAACAAACTACATTGTCACCAGAAGAGCAATACAAAATGTACAAGTGATATATTAAAATCATCTTTCCAGCTTGAATTTCAATGATGCATTGGGGCAACGATTTTGTGAGAAACATCTTCACCCTTAAATAAAGATTTTCTTAATTCCTTACCTGTGTGCTAATTAGATATCACCTTGTTTTCACATTAAACAGACTTCCACATGAGAAAGCAGCAAGGATACAGTGGTGTTAATGTTTCCTGGTGTCAACCTGTATTATTTCAGTAGACATTGAAATGAGGATGCATCTTGCTGCCTTTCCAATGAAGCAAGTTTAATTTAGTAATAGGTGAAAAACCATCCCTACAAAGGTGTTAATCAGGACTTGGCTTTATGGACACTTTTCAGAGAACAAATTTGTTAGCATAAAAATAAAGCCAGAAAATGAAGAGCTGTTTAATCACTCAATTGGATTTTTTTTGCCAGCATATTTCTTTTTCTCTGCAACCCACTGCTAAATTGTGCTTCCTAGCTGTTTTTATAAAATCACTGAATCAAATCTAACTCTGATTACATCAGAGAAGGCCAGGTACCCTACACCATAACAGGGGGTTTGAAATTTTGACTTGTCTACTTAAAGATCACCAAAATCTGATAACAAGGTCAATTACATCCCTGGGTGGGATTGAACCACCAACCTTTTGGTTAGTAGCCAAACACACTAACTGATTGCACCACAGAGACACTTTGCAAAAATGCATACTGACAAAGGCTAATAAGCATTCATCTAGAACGTTTCCTAGAAAAACTTTAAAAAGTCAATAATCTGGAGAGTTTTTGTAAGATGTTTCTTAGATCAACCAACGAAGAAACACATTGGTACTTTCCCATGATGAGTGAGTGCTTCAGGATCTCTTGCACTTACATGTGCAGCAGAGTACTGCAATGGAAGCATGCTGGGCTTATAACCCAGAGGTAGGCATTTTGAAACTATACTCTGCTATATGCATTTTTTTTTAATTAAAGTAATCCAAAACTGGGATTGATATTTTAGCTCTTTTATTTTTACTTAAAGTACAATAACTTTTACCATCTTAATTTGTTTTAATAGTATATTGACAGTATTGTTTTCTTTCAAAAATCCACTTAATTTTCTTTACCCTATTATTAAAATGGTAATTGACAAAAACAAACTACATTGTCACCAGAAGAGCAATACAAAATGTACAAGTGATATATTAAAATCATCTTTCCAGCTTGAATTTCAATGATGCATTGGGGCAACGATTTTGTGAGAAACATTTTCACCCTTAAATAAAGATTTTCTTAATTCCTTACCTGTGTGCTAATTAGATATCACCTTGTTTTCACATTAAACAGACTTCCACATGAGAAAGCAGCAAGGATGCAGTGGCGTTAATGTTTCCTGGTGTCAACCTGTATTATTTCAGTAGACATTGAAATGAGGATGCATCTTGCTGCCTTTCCAATGAAGCAAGTTTAATTTAGTAATAGGTGAAAAACCATCCTTACAAAGGTGTTAATCAGAGACTTGGCTTTGTGGACACTTTTCAGAGAACAAATTTGTTAGCATAAAAATAAAGCCAGAAAATTAAGAGCTGTTTAATCACTCAATTTGATTTTTTTTGCCAGCATATTTCTTTTTCTCTGCAACCCACTGCTAAATTGTGCTTCCTAGCTGTTTTTATAAAATCACTGATTCAAATCTAACTCTGATTACATCAGAGAAGGCCAGGTACCCTACACCATAACAGGGGGTTTGAAATTTTGACTTGTCTACTTAAAGATCACCAAAATCTGATAACAAGGTCAATTACGTCCCTGGGTGGGATTGAACCACCAACCTTTTGGCTAGTAGCCGGACACACTAACCGATCGCGCCACAGAGACACTTCACAAAAAGTACATACTGACAAAGGCTAATAAGCATACATCTAGAACGTTTCCTAGAAAAACTTTAAAAAGTCAATAATCTGGAGAGTTTTTGTAAAATGTTTCTTCCATCAACCAACAAAGAAACACATTGGTACTTTCCCATGATGAGTGAGTGCTTCAGGATCTCTTGCACTTACATGTGCAGCAGAGTACTGCAATGGAAGCATACAGGGCCCATAACCCAGAGGTAGGCAGATTAAACTATCCTTTGCTATATGCATTTTTTTTGTTAATTTAAGTAATCAAAACTGGGATTGATATTTTTGCTCTTTTATTTTTACTTGAAGTACAATAATTTTTACCATTTTAATTTGTTTAAATCCACTTAATTTTCTTTACCCTATTATTAAAAGGGTAATTGACAAAAACAAACTACATTGTCACCAGAAGAGCAATACAAAATGTACACGTGATATATTAAAATCATCTTTCCAGCTTGAATTTCAATGATGCATTGGGGCAACGATTTTGTGAGAAACATCTTCACCCTTAAATAAAGATTTTCTTAATTCCTTACCTGTGTGCTAATTAGATATCACCTTGTTTTCACATTAAACAGACTTCCACATGAGAAAGCAGCAAGGATGCAGTGGCGTTAATGTTTCCTGGTGTCAACCTGTATTATTTCAGTAGAAATTGAAATGAAGATGCATCTTGCTGCCTTTCCAATGAAGCAAGTTTAATTTAGTAATAGGTGAAAAACCATCCCTACAAAGGTGTTAATCAGAGACTTGGCTTTGTGGACACTTTTCAGAGAACAAATTTGTTAGCATAAAAATAAAGCCAGAAAATGAAGAGCTGTTTAATCACTCAATTGGATTTTTCTGCCAGCATATTTCTTTTTCTCTGCAAACCACTGCTAAATTGTGCTTCCTATCTGTTTTTATAAAATCACTGAATCAAATCTAACTCTGATTACATCAGAGAAGGCCAGGTACCCTACACCATAACAGGGGGTTTGAAATTTTGACTTGTCTACTTAAAGATCACCAAAATCTGATAACAAGGTCAATTACGTCCCTGGGTGGGATTAAGCCACCAACCTTTTGGTTAGTAGCCAGACACACTAACCGATTGCGCCACAGAGACACTTTGTAAAAAGTACATACTGACAAAGGCTAATAAGCATACATCTAGAACGTTTCCTAGAAAAACTTTAAAAAGTCAATAATCTGGAGAGTTTTTGTAAGATGTTTCTTCCATCAACCAACGAAGAAACACATTGGTACTTTCCCATGATGAGTGAGTGCTTCAGGATCTCTTGCACTTACATGTGCAGCAGAGTACTGCAATGGAAGCATGCTGGGCCCATAACCCAGAGGTAGGCAGATTGAAACTATCCTTTGCTATATGCATTTTTTTTTTGTTAATTTAAGTAATCAAAACTGGGATTGATATTTTTGCTCTTTTATTTTTACTTAAAGTACAAAAACTTTTACCATTTTAATTTGTTTTAATAGTATATTGACAGTATAGTTTTCTTTAAAAAATCCACTTAATTTTCTTTACCCTATTATTAAAATGGTAATTGACAAAAACAAACTACATTGTCACCAGAAGAGCAATACAAAATGTACAAGTGATATATTAAAATCATCTTTCCAGCTTGAATTTCAATGATGCATTGGGGCAACGATTTTGTGAGAAACATCTTCACCCTTAAATAAAGATTTTCTTAATTCCTTACCTGTGTGCTTATTAGATATCACCTTGTTTTCACATTAAACAGACTTCTACATGAGAAAGCAGCAAGGATGCAGTGGTGTTAATGTTTCCTGGTGTCAACCTGTATTATTTCAGTAGACATTGAAATGAGGATGCATCTTGCTGCCTTTCCAATGAAGCAAGTTTAATTTAGTAATAGGTGAAAAACCATCTCTACAAAGGTGTTAATCAGAGACTTGGCTTTGTGGACACTTTTCAGAGAACAAATTTGTTAGTATAAAAATAAAGCCAGAAAATGAAGAGCTGTTTAATCACTCAATTGGATTTTTTTTTGCCAGCATATTTCTTTTTCTCTGCAACCCACTGCTAAATTGTGCTTCCTAGCTGTTTTTATAAAATCACTGAATCAAATCTAACTCTGATTACATCAGAGAAGGCCAGGTACCCTACACCAGAACAGGGGTTTTGAAATTTTGACTTGTCTACTTAAAGATCACCAAAATCTGATAACAAGGTCAATTACGTCCCTGGGTGGGATTGAACCACCAACCTTTTGGTTAGTAGCCGGACACACTAACCGATTGCGCCACAGAGACACTTTGCAAAAAGTACATACTGACAAAGTCTAATAAGCATATATCTAGAACGTTTCCTAGAAAAACTTTAAAAAGTCAATAATCTGGAGAGTTTTTGTAAGATGTTTCTTCCATTAACCAATGAAGAAACACATTGGTACTTTCCCATGATGAGTGAGTGCTTCAGGATCTCTTGCACTTACATGTGCAGCAGAGTACTGCAATGGAAGCATGCTGGGCCCATTACCCAGAGGTAGGCAGATTGAAACTATCCTCTGCTATATGCATTTTTTTTGTTAATTAAAGTAATCCAAAACTGGGATTGATATGTTAGCTCTTTTATGTTTACTTAAAGTACAATAACTTTTACCATTTTAATTTGTTTTAATAGTATATTGACAGTATTGTTTTCTTTCAAAAATCCACTTAATTTTTTTTACCCTATTATTAAAATGGTAATTGACAAAAACAAACTACATTGTCACCAGAAGAGCAATACAAAATGTACAAGTGATATATTAAAATCATCTTTCCAGCTTGAATTTCAATGATGCATTGGGGCAACGATTTTGTGAGAAACATCTTCACCCTTAAATAAAGATTTTCTTAATTCCTTACCTGTGTGCTAATTAGATATCACCTTGTTTTCACATTAAACAGACTTCCACATGAGAAAGCAGCAAGGATACAGTGGTGTTAATGTTTCCTGGTGTCAACCTGTATTATTTCAGTAGACATTGAAATGAGGATGCATCTTGCTGCCTTTCCAATGAAGCAAGTTTAATTTAGTAATAGGTGAAAAACCATCCCTACAAAGGTGTTAATCAGGACTTGGCTTTATGGACACTTTTCAGAGAACAAATTTGTTAGCATAAAAATAAAGCCAGAAAATGAAGAGCTGTTTAATCACTCAATTGGATTTTTTTTGCCAGCATATTTCTTTTTCTCTGCAACCCACTGCTAAATTGTGCTTCCTAGCTGTTTTTATAAAATCACTGAATCAAATCTAACTCTGATTACATCAGAGAAGGCCAGGTACCCTACACCATAACAGGGGGTTTGAAATTTTGACTTGTCTACTTAAAGATCACCAAAATCTGATAACAAGGTCAATTACATCCCTGGGTGGGATTGAACCACCAACCTTTTGGTTAGTAGCCAAACACACTAACTGATTGCACCACAGAGACACTTTGCAAAAATGCATACTGACAAAGGCTAATAAGCATTCATCTAGAACGTTTCCTAGAAAAACTTTAAAAAGTCAATAATCTGGAGAGTTTTTGTAAGATGTTTCTTAGATCAACCAACGAAGAAACACATTGGTACTTTCCCATGATGAGTGAGTGCTTCAGGATCTCTTGCACTTACATGTGCAGCAGAGTACTGCAATGGAAGCATGCTGGGCTTATAACCCAGAGGTAGGCATTTTGAAACTATCCTCTGCTATATGCATTTTTTTTAATTAAAGTAATCCAAAACTGGGATTGATATTTTAGCTCTTTTATTTTTACTTAAAGTACAATAACTTTTACCATCTTAATTTGTTTTAATAGTATATTGACAGTATTGTTTTCTTTCAAAAATCCACTTAATTTTCTTTACCCTATTATTAAAATGGTAATTGACAAAAACAAACTACATTGTCACCAGAAGAGCAATACAAAATGTACAAGTGATATATTAAAATCATCTTTCCAGCTTGAATTTCAATGATGCATTGGGGCAACGATTTTGTGAGAAACATTTTCACCCTTAAATAAAGATTTTCTTAATTCCTTACCTGTGTGCTAATTAGATATCACCTTGTTTTCACATTAAACAGACTTCCACATGAGAAAGCAGCAAGGATGCAGTGGCGTTAATGTTTCCTGGTGTCAACCTGTATTATTTCAGTAGACATTGAAATGAGGATGCATCTTGCTGCCTTTCCAATGAAGCAAGTTTAATTTAGTAATAGGTGAAAAACCATCCTTACAAAGGTGTTAATCAGAGACTTGGCTTTGTGGACACTTTTCAGAGAACAAATTTGTTAGCATAAAAATAAAGCCAGAAAATTAAGAGCTGTTTAATCACTCAATTTGATTTTTTTTGCCAGCATATTTCTTTTTCTCTGCAACCCACTGCTAAATTGTGCTTCCTAGCTGTTTTTATAAAATCACTGATTCAAATCTAACTCTGATTACATCAGAGAAGGCCAGGTACCCTACACCATAACAGGGGGTTTGAAATTTTGACTTGTCTACTTAAAGATCACCAAAATCTGATAAGAAGGTCAATTACGTCCCTGGGTGGGATTGAACCACCAACCTTTTAGCTAATAGCCGTGCACACTAACTGATTGCGCCACAGAGACACTTTGCAAAAGTCCATCCTGACAAAGGCTAATAAGCATTCATCTAAAACGTTTCCTAGAAAAACTTTAAAAAGTCAATAATCTGGAGAGTTTTTGTAAGATGTTTCTTCCAACAACCAACGAAGAAACACATTGGTACTTTCCCATGATGAGTGAGTGCTTCAGGATCTCTTGCACTTACATGTGCAGCAGAGTACTGCAATGGAAGCATGCTGGGCCCATAACCCAGAGGTAGGCAGATTGAAACTATCCTCTGCTATATGCATTTTTTTTTAATTAAAGTAATCCAAAACTGGGATTGATATTTTAGCTCTTTTATTTTTACTTAAAGTACAATAACTTTTACCATCTTAATTTGTTTTAATAGTATATTGACAGTATTGTTTTCTTTCAAAAATCCACTTAATTTTCTTTACCCTATTATTAAAATGGTAATTGACAAAAACAAACTACATTGTCACCAGAAGAGCAATACAAAATGTACAAGTGATATATTAAAATCATCTTTCCAGCTTGAATTTCAATGATGCATTGGGGCAACAATTTTGTGAGAAACATCTTCACCATTAAATAAAGATTTTCTTAATTCCTTACCTGTGTGCCACTTAGATATCACCTTGTTTTCACATTAAACAGACTTCCACATGAGAAAGCAGGAAGGATGCATTGGCGTTAATGTTTCCTGGTGTCAACCCGTATTATTTCAGTAGACATTGAAATGAGGATGCATCTTGCTGCCTTTCCAATGAAGCAAGTTTAATTTAGTAATAGGTGAAAAACCATCCCTACAAAGGTGTTCATCAGAGACTTGGCTTTGTGGACACTTTTCAGAGAACAAATTTGTTAGCATTAAAATAAAGCCAGAAAATGAAGAGCTGTTCAATCACTCAATTGGATTTTTCTGCCAGCATATTTTTTTTTTCTCTGCAACCCACTGCTAAATTGTGCTTCCTAGCTGTTTTTTATAAAATCACTTAATCAAAACTAACTCTGGTTACATCAGAGAAGGCCAGGTACCCTACATCATAAGAGGGGGTTTGAAATTTTGACTTGTCTACTTAAAGATCACCAAAACCTGACCACAAGGTCAATTACATCCCTGGGTGGGATTGAACCACCAACCTTTTGGTTAGTAGCCAAACACACTAACTGATTGCACCACAGAGACACTTTGCAAAAATGCGTACTGACAAAGGCTAATAAGCATTCATCTAGAACGTTTCCTAGAAAAACTTTAAAAAGTCAATAATCTGGAGAGTTTTTGTAAGATGTTTCTTAGATCAACCAACGAAGAAACACATTGGTACTTTCCCATGATGAGTGAGTGCTTCAGGATCTCTTGCACTAACATGTACAGCAGAGTACTGCAATGGAAGAATGCTGGGCTTATAACCCAGAGGTAGGCAGATTGAAACTATCCTCTGCTATATGCATTTTTTTTAATTAAAGTAATCCAAAACTGGGATTGATATTTTAGCTCTTTTATTTTTACTTAAAGTACAATAACTTTTACCATCTTAATTTGTTTTAATAGTATATTGACAGTATTGTTTTCTTTCAAAAATCCACTTAATTTTCTTTACCCTATTATTAAAATGGTAATTGACAAAAACAAACTACATTGTCACCAGAAGAGCAATACAAAATGTACAAGTGATATATTAAAATCATCTTTCCAGCTTGAATTTCAATGATGCATTGGGGCAACGATTTTGTGAGAAACATTTTCACCCTTAAATAAAGATTTTCTTAATTCCTTACCTGTGTGCTAATTAGATATCACCTTGTTTTCACATTAAACAGACTTCCACATGAGAAAGCAGCAAGGATGCAGTGGCGTTAATGTTTCCTGGTGTCAACCTGTATTATTTCAGTAGACATTGAAATGAGGATGCATCTTGCTGCCTTTCCAATGAAGCGTTTAATTTAGTAATAGGTGAAAAACCATCCCTACAAAGGTGTTAATCAGAGACTTGGCTTTGTGGACACTTTTCAGAGAACAAATTTGTTAGCATAAAAATAAAGCCAGAAAATGAAGAGCTGTTTAATCACTCAATTGGATTTTTTTTGCCAGCATATTTCTTTTTCTCTGCAACCCACTGCTAAATTGTGCTTCCTAGCTGTTTTTATTAAATCACTGAATCAAATCTAACTCTGATTACATCAGAAAAGGCCAGGTACCCTACACCATAACAGGGGGTTTGAAATTTTGACTTGTCTACTTAAAGATCACCAAAATCTGATAACAAAGTCAATTATGTCCCTGGGTGGGATTGAACCACCAACCTTTTGGTTAGTAGCCGGACACACTAACCGATTGCGCCACAGAGACACTTCACGAAAAGTACATACTGACAAAGGCTAATAAGCATACATCTAAAACGTTTCCTAGAAAAACTTTAAAAAGTCAATAATCTGGAGAGTTTTTGTAAAATGTTTCTTCCATCAACCAACGAAGAAACACATTGGTACTTTCCCATGATGAGTGAGTGCTTCAGGATCTCTTGCACTTACATGTGCAGCAGAGTACTGCAATGGAAGCATACAGGGCCCATAACCCAGCGGTAGGCAGATTGAAACTATCCTTTGCTATATGCATTTTTTTTGTTAATTTAAGTAATCAAAACTGGGATTGATATTTTTGCTCTTTTATTTTTACTTGAAGTACAATAATTTTTACCATTTTAATTTGTTTAAATCCACTTAATTTTCTTTACCCTATTATTAAAAGGGTAATTGACAAAAACAAACTACATTGTCACCAGAAGAGCAATACAAAATGTACACGTGATATATTAAAATCATCTTTCCAGCTTGAATTTCAATGATGCATTGGGGCAACGATTTTGTGAGAAACATCTTCACCCTTAAATAAAGATTTTCTTAATTCCTTACCTGTGTGCTAATTAGATATCACCTTGTTTTCACATTAAACAGACTTCCACATGAGAAAGCAGCAAGGATGCAGTGGCGTTAATGTTTCCTGGTGTCAACCTGTATTATTTCAGTAGAAATTGAAATGAAGATGCATCTTGCTGCCTTTCCAATGAAGCAAGTTTAATTTAGTAATAGGTGAAAAACCATCCCTACAAAGGTGTTAATCAGAGACTTGGCTTTGTGGACACTTTTCAGAGAACAAATTTGTTAGCATAAAAATAAAGCCAGAAAATGAAGAGCTGTTTAATCACTCAATTGGATTTTTCTGCCAGCATATTTCTTTTTCTCTGCAAACCACTGCTAAATTGTGCTTCCTATCTGTTTTTATAAAATCACTGAATCAAATCTAACTCTGATTACATCAGAGAAGGCCAGGTACCCTACACCATAACAGGGGGTTTGAAATTTTGACTTGTCTACTTAAAGATCACCAAAATCTGATAACAAGGTCAATTACGTCCCTTGGTGGGATTAAGCCACCAACCTTTTGGTTAGTAGCCAGACACACTAACCGATTGCGCCACAGAGACACTTTGTAAAAAGTACATACTGACAAAGGCTAATAAGCATACATCTAGAACGTTTCCTAGAAAAACTTTAAAAAGTCAATAATCTGGAGAGTTTTTGTAAGATGTTTCTTCCATCAACCAACGAAGAAACACATTGGTACTTTCCCATGATGAGTGAGTGCTTCAGGATCTCTTGCACTTACATGTGCAGCAGAGTACTGCAATGGAAGCATGCTGGGCCCATAACCCAGAGGTAGGCAGATTGAAACTATCCTTTGCTATATGCATTTTTTTTTTGTTAATTTAAGTAATCAAAACTGGGATTGATATTTTTGCTCTTTTATTTTTACTTAAAGTACAAAAACTTTTACCATTTTAATTTGTTTTAATAGTATATTGACAGTATAGTTTTCTTTAAAAAATCCACTTAATTTTCTTTACCCTATTATTAAAATGGTAATTGACAAAAACAAACTACATTGTCACCAGAAGAGCAATACAAAATGTACAAGTGATATATTAAAATCATCTTTCCAGCTTGAATTTCAATGATGCATTGGGGCAACGATTTTGTGAGAAACATCTTCACCCTTAAATAAAGATTTTCTTAATTCCTTACCTGTGTGCTTATTAGATATCACCTTGTTTTCACATTAAACAGACTTCTACATGAGAAAGCAGCAAGGATGCAGTGGTGTTAATGTTTCCTGGTGTCAACCTGTATTATTTCAGTAGACATTGAAATGAGGATGCATCTTGCTGCCTTTCCAATGAAGCAAGTTTAATTTAGTAATAGGTGAAAAACCATCCCTACAAAGGTGTTAATCAGAGACTTGGCTTTGTGGACACTTTTCAGAGAACAAATTTGTTAGTATAAAAATAAAGCCAGAAAATGAAGAGCTGTTTAATCACTCAATTGGATTTTTTTTTGCCAGCATATTTCTTTTTCTCTGCAACCCACTGCTAAATTGTGCTTCCTAGCTGTTTTTATAAAATCACTGAATCAAATCTAACTCTGATTACATCAGAGAAGGCCAGGTACCCTACACCAGAACAGGGGTTTTGAAATTTTGACTTGTCTACTTAAAGATCTCCAAAATCTGATAACAAGGTCAATTATGTCCCTGGGTGGGATTGAACCACCAACCTTTTGGTTAATAGCCGTGCACACTAACTGATTGCGCCACAGAGACACTTTGCAAAAGTCCATACTGACAAAGGCTAATAAGCATTCATCTAAAACGTTTCCTAGAAAAACTTTAAAAAGTCAATAATCTGGAGAGTTTTTGTAAGATGTTTCTTCCATCAACCAACGAAGAAACACATTGGTACTTTCCCATGATGAGTGAGTGCTTCAGGATCTCTTGCACTTACATGTGCAGCAGAGTACAGCAATGGAAGCATGCTGGGCCCATAACCCAGCGATAGGCAGATTGAAACTATCCTCTGCTATATGCATTTTTTTTTGTTAATTTAAGTAATCAAAACTGGGATTGATATGTTAGCTCTTTTATGTTTACTTAAAGTACAATAACTTTTACCATTTTAATTTGTTTTAATAGTATATTGACAGTATAGTTTTCTTTAAAAAATCCACTTAATTTTCTTTACCCTATTATTAAAATGGTAATTGACAAAAACAAACTACATTGTCACCAGAAGAGCAATACAAAATGTACAAGTGATATATTAAAATCATCTTTCCAGCTTGAATTTCAATGATGCATTGGGGCAACGATTTTGTGAGAAACATCTTCACCCTTAAATAAAGATTTTCTTAATTCCTTACCTGTGTGCTAATTAGATATCACCTTGTTTTCACATTAAACAGACTTCCACATGAGAAAGCAGCAAGGATACAGTGGTGTTAATGTTTCCTGGTGTCAACCTGTATTATTTCAGTAGACATTGAAATGAGGATGCATCTTGCTGCCTTTCCAATGAAGCAAGTTTAATTTAGTAATAGGTGAAAAACCATCCCTACAAAGGTGTTAATCAGAGACTTGGCTTTGTGGACACTTTTCAGAGAACAAATTTGTTAGCATAAAAATAAAGCCAGAAAATGAAGAGCTGTTTAATCACTCAATTGGATTTTTTTTGCCAGCATATTTCTTTTTCTCTGCAACCCACTGCTAAATTGTGCTTCCTAGCTGTTTTTATAAAATCACTGAATCAAATCTAACTCTGATTACATCAGAGAAGGCCAGGTACCCTACACCATAACAGGGGGTTTGAAATTTTGACTTGTCTACTTAAAGATCACCAAAATCTGATAACAAGGTCAATTACGTCCCTGGGTGGGATTGAACCACCAACCTTTTGGTTAATAGCCGGACACACTAACCGATTGCGCCACAGAGACACTTTGCAAAAAGTACATACTGACAAAGTCTAATAAGCATATATCTAGAACGTTTCCTAGAAAAACTTTAAAAAGTCAATAATCTGGAGAGTTTTTGTAAGATGTTTCTTCCATTAACCAATGAAGAAACACATTGGTACTTTCCCATGATGAGTGAGTGCTTCAGGATCTCTTGCACTTACATGTGCAGCAGAGTACTGCAATGGAAGCATGCTGGGCCCATTACCCAGAGGTAGGCAGATTGAAACTATCCTCTGCTATATGCATTTTTTTTGTTAATTAAAGTAATCCAAAACTGGGATTGATATGTTAGCTCTTTTATGTTTACTTAAAGTACAATAACTTTTACCATTTTAATTTGTTTTAATAGTATATTGACAGTATTGTTTTCTTTCAAAAATCCACTTAATTTTTTTTACCCTATTATTAAAATGGTAATTGACAAAAACAAACTACATTGTCACCAGAAGAGCAATACAAAATGTACAAGTGATATATTAAAATCATCTTTCCAGCTTGAATTTCAATGATGCATTGGGGCAACGATTTTGTGAGAAACATCTTCACCCTTAAATAAAGATTTTCTTAATTCCTTACCTGTGTGCTAATTAGATATCACCTTGTTTTCACATTAAACAGACTTCCACATGAGAAAGCAGCAAGGATACAGTGGTGTTAATGTTTCCTGGTGTCAACCTGTATTATTTCAGTAGACATTTAAATGAGGATGCATCTTGCTGCCTTTCCAATGAAGCAAGTTTAATTTAGTAATAGGTGAAAAACCATCCCTACAAAGGTGTTAATCAGGACTTGGCTTTATGGACACTTTTCAGAGAACAAATTTGTTAGCATAAAAATAAAGCCAGAAAATGAAGAGCTGTTTAATCACTCAATTGGATTTTTTTTGCCAGCATATTTCTTTTTCTCTGCAACCCACTGCTAAATTGTGCTTCCTAGCTGTTTTTATAAAATCACTGAATCAAATCTAACTCTGATTACATCAGAGAAGGCCAGGTACCCTACACCATAACAGGGGGTTTGAAATTTTGACTTGTCTACTTAAAGATCACCAAAATCTGATAACAAGGTCAATTACATCCCTGGGTGGGATTGAACCACCAACCTTTTGGTTAGTAACCAAACACACTAACTGATTGCACCACAGAGACACTTTGCAAAAATGCATACTGACAAAGGCTAATAAGCATTCATCTAGAACGTTTCCTAGAAAAACTTTAAAAAGTCAATAATCTGGAGAGTTTTTGTAAGATGTTTCTTAGATCAACCAACGAAGAAACACATTGGTACTTTCCCATGATGAGTGAGTGCTTCAGGATCTCTTGCACTTACATGTGCAGCAGAGTACTGCAATGGAAGCATGCTGGGCTTATAACCCAGAGGTAGGCATTTTGAAACTATCCTCTGCTATATGCATTTTTTTTAATTAAAGTAATCCAAAACTGGGATTGATATTTTAGCTCTTTTATTTTTACTTAAAGTACAATAACTTTTACCATCTTAATTTGTTTTAATAGTATATTGACAGTATTGTTTTCTTTCAAAAATCCACTTAATTTTCTTTACCCTATTATTAAAATGGTAATTGACAAAAACAAACTACATTGTCACCAGAAGAGCAATACAAAATGTACAAGTGATATATTAAAATCATCTTTCCAGCTTGAATTTCAATGATGCATTGGGGCAACGATTTTGTGAGAAACATTTTCACCCTTAAATAAAGATTTTCTTAATTCCTTACCTGTGTGCTAATTAGATATCACCTTGTTTTCACATTAAACAGACTTCCACATGAGAAAGCAGCAAGGATGCAGTGGCGTTAATGTTTCCTGGTGTCAACCTGTATTATTTCAGTAGACATTGAAATGAGGATGCATCTTGCTGCCTTTCCAATGAAGCAAGTTTAATTTAGTAATAGGTGAAAAACCATCCTTACAAAGGTGTTAATCAGAGACTTGGCTTTGTGGACACTTTTCAGAGAACAAATTTGTTAGCATAAAAATAAAGCAAGAAAATTAAGAGCTGTTTAATCACTCAATTGGATTTTTTTTTGCCAGCATATTTCTTTTTCTCTGCAACCCACTGCTAAATTGTGCTTCCTAGCTGTTTTTATAAAATCACTGAATCAAATCTAACTCTGATTACATCAGAGAAGGCCAGGTACCCTACACCATAACAGGGGGTTTGAAATTTTGACTTGTCTACTTAAAGATCACCAAAATCTGATAACAAGGTCAATTACGTCCCTGGGTGGGATTGAACCACCAACCTTTTAGCTAATAGCCGTGCACACTAACTGATTGCGCCACAGAGACACTTTGCAAAAGTCCATACTGACAAAGGCTAATAAGCATTCATCTAAAACGTTTCCTAGAAAAACTTTAAAAAGTCAATAATCTGGAGAGTTTTTGTAAGATGTTTCTTCCAACAACCAACGAAGAAACACATTGGTACTTTCCCATGATGAGTGAGTGCTTCAGGATCTCTTGCACTTACATGTGCAGCAGAGTACTGCAATGGAAGCATGCTGGGCCCATAACCCAGAGGTAGGCAGATTGAAACTATCCTCTGCTATATGCATTTTTTTTTTATTAAAGTAATCCAAAACTGGGATTGATATTTTAGCTCTTTTATTTTTACTTAAAGTACAATAACTTTTACCATCTTAATTTGTTTTAATAGTATATTGACAGTATTGTTTTCTTTCAAAAATCCACTTAATTTTCTTTACCCTATTATTAAAATGGTAATTGACAAAAACAAACTACATTGTCACCAGAAGAGCAATACAAAATGTACAAGTGATATATTAAAATCATCTTTCCAGCTTGAATTTCAATGATGCATTGGGGCAACAATTTTGTGAGAAACATCTTCACCATTAAATAAAGATTTTCTTAATTCCTTACCTGTGTGCTAATTAGATATCACCTTGTTTTCACATTAAACAAACTTCCACATGAGAAAGCAGCAAGGATGCAGTGGCGTTAATGTTTCCTGGTGTCAACCTGTATTATTTCAGTAGAAATTGAAATGAGGATGCATCTTGCTGCCTTTCCAATGAAGCAAGTTTAATTTAGTAATAGGTGAAAAACCATCCCTACAAAGGTGTTAATCAGAGACTTGGCTTTGTGGACACTTTTCAGAGAACAAATTTGTTAGCATAAAAATAAAGCCAGAAAATGAAGAGCTGTTTAATCACTCAATTGGATTTTTTTTGCCAGCATATTTCTTTTTCTCTGCAACCCACTGCTAAATTGTGCTTCCTATCTGTTTTTATAAAATCACTGAATCAAATCTAACTCTGATTACATCAAAGAAGGCCAGGTACCCTACACCATAAGCTACAGGGAGCCTTCCACCCCCCCCCCTTCCCCATGACTATGGGACACTGCGGCCCCCACAGGGGGGGGGTTGTTTGGGTTAGCTGGACATTCCCAAAAAAAGTGACTGTCCTGCAAAAATTGGTATAGTTGGGAGGTATGTTCAAATACATTTATTGTTTTGCATGCAGGGTAAATACTGTCTTCTTTGACATTTAGCCACAAATGCTGCACAGCTGAATTACAGTATTACACTGCAATTAACAGTTATGCTAGGACATTCCCCCTCCCAAATCTACCTCTCTCTGCATGTTACATCTGTCCCACAGTGGCGTGCGGTGAGGTCAGTGGCTAGTGAGGCACTACAGCCATAATTTCCGCCGAATCCTGCCGATGACCCTTAGCCAATGCCCGCTACTGCCTCTGAGCCGATACCCGCTGCCACCGCCAATGGCTTACAAACTCTCCCACAATCAACTGACCCAGCCCTCCACCACTAATTTCTATCTCAGTCCGATGCCGCCAATGCCCGCTTCCTGCCTGCTCATTGTTCTTGTTATATATTATACATTTTTAAAGAAAAAAAAATGAGTGTTTGGGACTGGGAAGGGTGAGGGAGGAGGACATGAATGCAATTTTGTTGTCCAGGGCTTCCATTAACTTAAAGGAGAAGGGTCTGAATGGGTTAAAAAAAATGCGTGAGGTTCCCCCTCCTTAGTATAACCAGCCTCGGGCTCTTTGAGCCGGTCCTGGTTATTTAAATACTGGGGGAAAAATTGGACAGGGGTTCCCCGTATTTAGACAACCAGCACCGGGCTCTTAGAACGGTCCAGGTTCCAAAAATACGTGGGACAAAAGATGTAGGGGTCCCCCATATAACAACTGGTGCAAGCTACACGTAAGGCTCCAGTGTGGAGCGGTTATTTTGCACAATATCATCTCCTTTGCCAAGTGGCAGCATATTGAGGAATTCCAATATATAACAACTTATAAATATGTTATCTACTACATGGGTGAGAGAGAGCAGTCACTGGAGGGTAAGAAGGGGGCGGGGCCTAGTCCTACAGACGGGAGAGAGCACAGACAGGAGAGAGCAAGGTACAGGGGTAGAAGGGGACGGCTGATGTGAAGGGGGCGGGGCCTATTCTTGCATCCTTTCAAAATTCGACTTTTTAAAATTCGACATTTGACAAATTCGACTTTTCTGCAATGGTACAAATGCGGCAATTCAACAAAAGTATATTCAATTGAAGTTTGTCAATTCGACAACAGTGCTTTTAAAAAGTAAATTCGTCATTTTCAATCCGCCACACTTTGCAGGCGGAATCTAATAAAAAAAATTTAAAACATGTTTTTTTTGGGGTAATAGCATATCTATTTATATTAGAAGGGATTAGGTACTTGGTTTGTCTTTTTTGGAGGCACAAGTATTATTTATATATTTTTTAAAAGATTATTATTATTATTATTTTTTTTAAATGGCATGTGAAAAACCCGGAAAAGAAAAATTGCGTGGGGTCCCCCCTCCAAAGCATAACCAGCCTCGGGCTCTTCGAGCCGGTCCTGGTTCTAAAAAAACGGGGGAAAAACGGACAGGGGATCCCCCGTATTTTTAAAAAACCAGCTCCGGGCTCTGCGCCTGGTGCTGGTGCAAAAAATACGGGGGACAAAGAGTAGGGTCCCCCATTATTTTTACACCAGCATCGGGCTCCACTAGCTGGACAGATAATGCCACAGCCGGGGGTCACTTTTATACAGTGCCCTGTGGCCGTGGCATTAAATATCCAACTAGTCACCCCTGGCCGGGGTACCCTGGGGGAGTGGGGACCCCTTCAATCAAGGGGTCCCCCCCAGCCACCCAAGGGCCAGGGGTGAAGCCCGAGGCTGTCCCCCCCATCCAAGGGCTGCGGATGGGAGGCTGATAGCCTTGAGAAAATTGAAAGAATATTGTTTTTTCCAGTAGTACTACAAGTCCCAGCAAGCCTCCCCCGCAAGCTGGTACTTTGAGAACCACAAGTACCAGCATGCGGGAGAAAAACGGGCCCGCTGGTACCTGTAGTTCTACTGGGGAAAAAATACCCAAATAAAAACAGGACACAGACACCGTGAAAGTATAACTTTATTTCACACCTGCCAACACACACATACTTACCTATGTTGACACGAAGCAGTCGGTCCTCTTCTCCAAGTAGAATCCACGGGTACCTGAAAATAAAAGATAATTATACTCACCTGATCCAGGTTCCAGATTAAATCCACGTACTTGGCAAAACAACAAACCGAACACCCGGACCAGACGGACTGAAAGGGGTCCCATGTTTACACATGGGACCCCTTTCCACGAATGCAGACATCCTAATCTCGCGGGAATCCGACAGCGGGATGATGACGTTCGGGCGCGCTCGGGTTAGCCGAGCAAGGCGGGAAGGTTCGAACCTGCCTCGGACCCATGTAAAATGGGTGAAGTTCGGGGGGTCCGGATTCCGACGAACCGAACCCACTCATCACTAGTATGTACGTGTGTGTCAGGTGCCGTGCGCGTACGTACGTACGTACGTACGTACGTATTTACGTGTGTGTCAGGTGTCGTGCGTGTGTTAGGTGGCGCGTACCTACATGTGTGTATGTCAGGTGCTGTGCATGTGTGTACGTACACGCGTGTATGTGTCAGGTGCCGCACGTGTACGTGTGTGTGTGTGTGTGTGTGTGTGTGTGTGCCAGGAGCCACGCGTGTACATGCGTGAGGGTGTCAGGAGCCGGGCGTATACGTACATGCGTGTAGGTGTCAGGTGCCGCGCGTATACATACGTGTGTGTGTCAGGAGCCGAGCGTGTACGTACATGTGTGTGTGTCAGGAGCAACGCGCGTGTGTGTCAGGAGCCACACGTGTGCATACGTGTGTGTGTCAGGTGCCACACGTGTACGTACGTACGTACGTACGTACGTACGTGTGTGTTTGTGTGTGTGTGTGTCAGGTGCCGCACGTGTACGTGTGTGTGTCAAGTGCCGCGTGTGTACGTACGTATGTGTGTGCCTGGAGCCGCGCGTGTACATGCATGTGTGTGTGTGTGTGTCTCAGGTGCTGTACGTGTATGTGTGTGTCTCAGGTGCTGCACGTGTATATGTGTGTATTTCAGGTGCTGCATTTGTATGCGTCAGCTGCCACGTGGGTGTCAGGTGTTGAGCGTGTTTGTGTCAGCTGTCGCATCTGTATGTGTGTGACTGTCAGGTGCTGCGCGTGTATGTGTGTGTCAGGTGCTGTTCATGTATGTGGGAGTGGCAGGTGCTGCATGTGTATATATGTGTGAGTGGCAGGTGCTGCGTGTGTATACGAGTGTGTGTGAGGTGCTGCGAGTGTATGTGTGTGTTAGGTGCTCTGAGTGTATATGATTGTGTGTCAGGTGCTGTGCGTGTGTGCGTTAAATGCCACATGTATATATGTGTGTCAGGTGCTGCGTGTGTGTGTGTGTGTGTGTGTGTGTGTGTCAGGTGCTGCATGTTTGTATGTGTGTGTGTGTGTGTGTCAGGTGCTGCATGTCTGTATGTGTGTGTGTGTGTGTGTCAGGCGCTGCATGTCTGTATGTGTGTGTGTGTGTGTCAGGTGCTGCATGTCTGTGTGTGTGGGTGTGTCAGGTGATGCATGTGTGTGTGTCAGGCGCTGCATGTCTGTGTGTGTGTGTCAGGCGCTGCATGTCTGTGTGTGTGTGTGGGTGTGTGTGTCTGTCAGGTGCTGCATGTGTGTGTCAGGTGCTGCATGTCTGCGTGTGTGTCAGGCGCTGTATGTCTGCGTGTGTGTGTCAGGCGCTGCATATCTGTGTCAGGTGCTGTGTGTGTGTGTGTCTGTCAGGTGCTGCGTGTCTGTCAGGTGCTGCGTGTCTGCGTGTCTGTCAGGCGCTGCGTGCCTGCGTGTGTGTCAGGCGCTGCGTGTCTGCGTGTGTGTCAGGCGCTGCGTGTCTGCGTGTGTGTCAGGCGCTGCGTGTCTGTCAGGCGCTGCGTGTCTGTCAGGCGCTGCGTGTCTGTCAGGTGCTGCGTGTCTGTCAGGCGCTGCGTGTCTGCGTGTCTGTCAGGCGCTGCGTGTCTGCGTGTCTGTCAGGCGCTGCGTGTCTGCGTGTCTGTCAGGCGCTGCGTGTCTGCGTGTGTCAGGCGCTGCGTGTCTGCGTGTGTCAGGCGCTGCGTGTCTGCGTGTGTGTCAGGCGCTGCGTGTGTGTGTCAGGTGCTGCGTGTGTGTGTGTCAGGTGCTGCGTGTCTGCGTGTGTGTCAGGTGCTGCGTGTGAGTATGTCAGGTGCTGCGTGTGAGTGCGTGTGTCAGGTGCATGTGAGTGTCAGGTGCGTGTGTGTGTCAGGTGCGTGTGTGTGTCAGACGCTGCGTGTGCGTGTGTCAGGCGATGCATGTGCCAGGCGCTGCGTGTGCGTGTGCGTGTTTGTCAGGCGCTGCCTGTGCGTCAGGCGCTGCGTGTCTGTGTGTGTCAGGCGCTGCGTGTCTGTGTGTGTCAGGCGCTGCGTGTCTGTGTGTGTCAGGCGCTGCGTGTCTGTGTGTGTCAGGCGCTGCGTGTCTGTGTGTGTCAGGCGCTGCGTGTGCGTGTGTGTCAGGCGCTGCCTGTGCGTGTGTGTCAAGCGCTGCCTGTGCGTGTGTGTCAGGCGCCGCGTGTGCGTCAGGCGCCGCGTGTGCGTCAGGCGCCGCGTGTGCGTCAGGCGCCGCGTGTGAGTGTGTGCGTGTGTGTCAGTTCCGTGTGAGTGTCAGGTGCTGCATCTGTGTGTGCGTGTGTCAGGTGCTGCGTGTGTGTCAGGTGCTGCGTGTGAGTGTGTGCGCGTGTGTCAGGTCCGTGTGAGTGTCAGGTGCTGTGTGTGTGTGTGTGTGTGTGTGTCAGGTGCTGTGTGTGTGCGTGTGTGTCAGGTGCTGTGTGTGTGTGTGTGTGCGTGTGTGTCAGGCGCTGCATATGCGTATGCGTGTGTCAGGCGTTGCGTGTCTGCGTGTCTGTCAGGCACTGCGTGTCTGCGTGTCTGTCAGGCGCTGCGTGTCTGTCAGGCGCTGCGTGTCTGTCAGGCGCTGCGTGTCTGTCAGGCGCTGCGTGTCTGCGTGTCTGTCAGGCGCTGCGTGTCTGCGTGTGTCAGGCGCTGCGTGTCTGCGTGTGTCAGGCGCTGCGTGTCTGCGTGTGTGTCAGGCGCTGCGTGTGTGTGTCAGGTGCTGCGTGTGTGTGTGTCAGGTGCTGCGTGTCTGCGTGTGTGTCAGGTGCTGCGTGTGAGTATGTCAGGTGCTGCGTGTGAGTGCGTGTGTCAGGTGCATGTGAGTGTCAGGTGCGTGTGTGTGTCAGGTGCGTGTGTGTGTCAGACGCTGCGTGTGCGTGTGTCAGGCGCTGCGTGTGCGTGTGCGTGTTTGTAATGCGCTGCCTGTGCGTCAGGCGCTGCGTGTCTGTGTGTGTCAGGCGCTGCGTGTCTGTGTGTGTCAGGCGCTGCGTGTCTGTGTGTGTCAGGCGCTGCGTGTCTGTGTGTGTCAGGCGCTGCGTGTGCGTGTGTGTCAGGCGCTGCCTGTGCGTGTGTGTCAAGCGCTGCCTGTGCGTGTGTGTCAGGCGCCGCGTGTGCGTCAGGCGCCGCGTGTGCGTCAGGCGCCGCGTGTGAGTGTGTGCGTGTGTGTCAGGTCCGTGTGAGTGTCAGGTGCTGCATCTGTGTGTGCATGTGTCTGGTGCTGCGTGTGTGTCAGGTGCTGCGTGTGAGTGTGTGCGCGTGTGTCAGGTCCGTGTGAGTGTCAGGTGCTGTGTGTGTGTGTCAGGTGCTGTGTGTGTGCGTGTGTGTCAGGTGCTGTGTGTGTGTGTGTGCGTGTGTGTCAGGCGCTGCATATGCGTATGCGTGTGTCAGGCGTTGCATGTCTGTGTGTGTCAGGCGCTGCGTGTCTGGGGGGGGGGGTGGCCGGACACACAGCAGAGAGGGGGGGGGGTGGCTGGACACACAGCAGAGAGGGGAGGGTGACCGGACACACGGCAGGGAGGGGAGGGGGTAGGGGGTGGCCGAACACAGCGGGAAGAGGGGGGAGTTGCCGAACACACAGCAGGGGAGGGGAGGGGATGGTGGCCAGACAAACAGCAGGGGGGAGGGTAGGCCGGACACACAGCAGGTGAGGGGGGGGGGGTGGCTGGACACACAGCAGGGGAGGGGAGGGTGGCCGGACAAACAGCAGGGGGGGGGTAGGCCGGACACACAGCAGGTGAGGGGGGGGCTGGACACACAGCAGGTGAGGGGGGGGCTGGACACACAGCAGGTGAGGGGGGGGGGGCTGGACACACAGCAGGTGAGGGGGGGGCTGGACACACAGCAGGTGAGGGGGGGGCTGGACACACAGCAGGTGAGGGGGGGGGCTGGACACACAGCAGGTGAGGGGGGGGGGGGCTGGACACACAGCAGGTGAGGGGGGGGGGCTGGACACACAGCAGGTGAGGGGGGGGGGCTGGACACACAGCAGGTGAGGGGGGGGCTGGACACACAGCAGGTGAGGGGGGGGGGGCTGGACACACAGCAGGTGAGGGGGGGGGGGCTGGACACACAGCAGGTGAGGGGGGGCTGGACACACAGCAGGGGGGGGGGTAGGCTGGACACGCAGCAGGGGAGGGGGGGTAGGCTGGACACGCAGCAGGGGAGGGGGGGGGGTAGGCTGGACACGCAGCAGGGGAGGGGGGGGGGGGTAGGCTGGACACGCAGCAGGGGAGGGGGGGGGTAGGCTAAACACGCAGCAGGGGAGGGGGTAGGCTGGACACGCAGCAGGGGAGGGGGTAGGCCGGACACACAGCAGGGGAGGGGAGGGTGGCCGGACACACAGCAGGGGAGGGGAGGGTGGCCGGACACACAGCAGGGGAGGGTGGCCGGACACACAGCAGGGGAGGGGAGGGTGGCCGGACAAACAGCAGGGAGGGGGGGTGGGGGTAGGCCGGACACACAGCAGAGGAGGAGGGGGGGGGGCTGGACACACAGCAGGTGAGGGGGGGGGTCTGGACACACAGCAGGTGAGGGGGGGGGGGTAGGCCGGACACACAGCAGGTGAGGGGGGGGGGTAGGCCGGACACACAGCAGGTGAGGGGGGGGGGTAGGCCGGACACACAGCAGGTGAGGGGGGGGGGTTGGCCGGACACACAGCAGGTGAGGGGGGGGTGGACGGACACACAGCAGAGAGGGGGGGGGGGTAGGCCGGACACACAGCAGGTGAGGGGGGGGGGTGGCTGGACACACAGCAGGTGAGGGGGGGGGGGTAGGCCGGACACACAGCAGGTGAGGGGGGGGGGTAGGCCGGACACACAGCAGGTGAGGGGGGGGGGTGGCTGGACACACAGCAGGGAGGGAAGGGCGTAGGGGGTGGCCTTATTATAATAACCGTGTGGGGGAGGAGTCTGCGGCGGTGGGTGAATGAGATGTGGGGGCAGGCTGCTAAAGTTGCAGGGGGGGAGGGAGCCGGAGGGATCTGAACATGAGCCGCACGTCCCGCTGCCGGTAACTACCGCAGAGTATGTATCTATGCTCCGATGCCACTGCTACTGTTGCCAGTCTCCCCCCCCTCCCCAGGATGGAATACATGGTGGGGGCAGGCTGCTAAGGGTGCAGGGGAGGAGGGGAAGGGAGCCGGATGGATCTGAATGTGAGCCGCACGTAAGGGACCATACTGATCCTCCCCACCTCAGCCCGCTGGTGCTGCCGCTGCTGCCTGACTTCTTCCGTGCAGCACAGCTGTCTTCTCCGGCTGCCGCTCCCGCACTCGCTTCAGGTGTGGGGGTACCACACCGCTCAGTAGGCAAGCGCTGTCAGTCAGGAGTCAGCGCTGCACCGGATGTCTCTTCTGGATGTCCTCTGACTTTCTCCTGCGGCGCAGCTCCAGCTATTCCTCCCGCTGCGGCTCCCACTTCGGGTAAGGGGACCATATTGCTCAGTAGTGAGCACTTTCGGTAAGCCTGCGGCTGCTATGCCGCTACCCCTCTCCTCCACAGTCCTAATGGGTCGCTGCAGTCTGTAAGGGACCGCAGGTGCACACACCCAGGAACCGCTGGCTCTCTTCCCGCCGCCAGCAGCTACTTTTATAACCTCAGCCTGCACGAGACCCCTTCCCTCACTCACTCTCGCTCTCCTGGCGGCCACTGCGCAGCCGCAACAAATTGAAAAGCCCTATCTCTATAATGGGGCATATTTCTCTTAATTAAAAAAACCCTATAACTTTCTGAAAAACCACAACCCCAAAAGGCACTACACTGGGGCATACTCTATCTAGTAAAACAAACCCCAAGTCTTAATTCGTCCTCTATCCGGAGTTATGCCTTCCCAAAAAATATCTAATTCACTCTATAGGAAAACGGTGTCAAAAAGCCACAAAGGAAGTCACAGAAAAAAACTGACAGTTGGAACTTTAGGTTACTCCCAATTCCTCATTTTTTATTATTTTGCCCTGAAATTTGGCATGCAGCACCGGGTGACGATTCTACACGCCCATGCCAAATTTCAGCTCAGTACGACCAATCAGTTTTGAGGTGTAGCCCCTCAAACACCATGCCCCCATCTCAGAAGTTCCCTATGGGAGAATTCCGTTTGTTCGATTCAGCCTTAATATAAGGGCACGACCGTGCCCTTATAATATATCACAAACATATATGATTCATACATATATCACACACACATACATGATACATACATGAGAAAGACCTGGGATGGTGATGAGGCCCGGGCCCCCTGCTGATGTTGCGTTGAGGAAGGCAGTGTTCCAGGGCGGATGCCAGTCAGGGAGAGCGCCGCGCAGCCCGGGAAAAATACTGCTGAGGAGCTACATCTGGAAGAGCCCCAGGGAGGGAGAGTGTCACATGCCCCATCCTGCGCGGCACACTCTGCAGGCCTGCACATGGGAAGGGAGGTCTCTGGCCACACATACTCACCCTGCTGCTGAAGCCCCGCTGCTGTCCTCATCAGCGCTCTCCAGCGGGGAGCGGGGCCAGGATGAACCTCAACCTGTGAGAACTATCTTCATGATCAAGAGATCTCATATGCAAGATAAGTATGTGTTGGGAAAGGGCTGGGGAGGGCGGCTGCTCGGGCACACCCTCGTCAAGTTAAGGAGATTTAACTGAGGAAGCACAAGGGAACTCTCGTCTGGGGACAACAACTGCAGGGAGACCACATCTTTTCAGATGAACATGGGAGGGCGGAAGGCTGCCTAATACTGAAGCACCCTCAGACATTAAACCATATGCAACAACTATTGCAAGCATTCCTGGGGGAAGGTCTGCAGCAGACGGATTTGCATTCGGTGATGTCATCCAAGCAGTGGGCCAAAGTTGGCTGGAACCCTCATCTGTATATGAAAAGAGAAAAGTGGCAAGCGGGGCATGGCGGTCTTTTGCGGCGCTTGGATAACCCCAAGTTTGCATTAAACACCCCCACCCTCCTTCGGTGTGGGGCTCATGTTGGCCATGCCCAAGCCCCTGAAGCATTCAAGCTGATTTCTTGCAGCAGCTGGGCACTGTAACAGCTTCAGAGCTGCTCTACAAGACAAGTAAAAGGGTGTGGGCCCTGCAGCACCACCGGTAGTTTGCATACACACATATATAGGACAGCATCTCTTATATGCCCCAGGGTCAATAAAATAGTATCCTTGTCTAGGCTATCCATCCCTTCAGATAAGGCATTTGTCCATGCCGCTACAGCACTACACACCCAGGTCGACGCAATTGCCGGTCTGAGTAAGGTACCTGAATGTGTATAAATGGACTTCAGGGTAATCTCCTGTTTGCGGTCAGCACACTCTTTGAGGGTAGCCGTATCCTGGGACGGGAGGGCTACCTTCTTGGATAAGCGTGTTAATGCTTTGTCCACCCTAGGGGAGGATTCCCATCGTAACCTATCCGTTGATGGGAAAGGATACGCCATAAGAATCCTTTTGGAAATCTGCAGTCTTTTATCTGGAGATTTCCAAGCTTTTTCACATAACTCGTTCAGCTCGCGTGAGGGGGGAAAGGTTACCTCAGGCTTCTTTCCCTTGTACATATGTACCCTCTTGTCAGCGACAGGGGGTTACTCTGTGATGTGCAAAACATCTTTTATTGCCATAATCATAAATCGAATGGATTTTGCCAATTTTGGCTGTAACTTTGCATCATCGTAATCGACACTGGAGTCAGAATCCGTGTCGGTATCTGTGTCAACAAACTGGGATAGTGGGCGCTTATGAGACCCTGACAGTCCCTGCAACATAGGATCAGGCATGGGTTGAGACCCTGACTGTCCCAAAGCTTCTGCCTTGTCTAATCTTTTGTGCAATGAGTTTACACTAGCATTTAAAACATTCCACATATCCATCCAATCAGCTGTCGGCGGAGACACCACATTCATTTGCTCCCGCTCCTCTCTAATATAGCCTTCTTCCTCAGACATGTCGACACACGTGTACCGACACACCACACACACAGGGAATGCTTTTTCTGAAGACAGTTTCCCCACAAGGCCCTTTGGAGAGACAGAGAGGGAGTATGCCAGCACACACCCCAGCGCTATATAACCCAGGAATAAAACAGTAACTTAATGTTTGCCCAGTAGTGCTGCTGTATGTAATTTGCGAATTATGTGCCCCCCCCCCCTCTTTTCAACCCTCTTGTCTAACGTGGTATAAGCAGGGTAGAGTCCGGGGAGCTTCCTCTCAGCGGTGCTGTGGAGAAAAAATGGCGCTGGTGAGTGCTGAGGGAGAAGCCCCGCCCCCTCGGAGGCGGGCTTCTGTCCCGCTTAAACTGTAAAATTGGTGGGGGCTCATACATATATACAGTGCCCAGCTGTATATATGTTATATTTTTGCGAAAAAGGTTTATATTGCTGCCCAGGGCGCCCCCCCTGCGCCCTGCACCCTTACAGTGACCGGAGTATGTGAGGTGTATGGGAGCAAAGGCACACAGCTGCAGTGCTGTGCGTTACCTCAGTGAAGATCATGAAGTCTTCTGCCGCCTCTTAAGTCTTCTTTTCTTCTCATACTCACCCGGCTTCTATCTTCCGGCTCTGCGAGGGGGACGGAGGCGCGGCTCTGGGACGGACGGCGAGGGTTTGATCCTGCGTACCAATCCCTCTGGAGCTAATGGTGTCCAGTAGCCTAAGAAGCAGGACCTTGCAACTCAGAGAGTAGGGCTGCTTCTCTCCCCTCAGTCCCTCGATGAGGGAGTCTGTTGCCAGCAGTGCTCCCTGAAAATTAAAAACCTAACAAAATACTTTCTGTCAGAAAGCTCAGGAGAGCTCCTGAAAAGCACCCAGTCTCCACTGGGCACAGTATCAAACTGAGGTCTGGAGGAGGGGCATAGAGGGAGGAGCCAGTGCACACCCAGAACTAAAGTCTTTCTTAAAGTGCCCATGTCTCCTGCGGAGCCCGTCTATCCCCATGGTCCTTACGGAGTCCCCAGCATCCTCTAGGACTTTAGAGAAAATAGGATTTTAATACCTACTGGTAAATCCTTTTCTCTTAGTCCGTAGAGGATGCTGGGCACCCATCCCAGTGCGTACTGTGTCTGCAGTTATGAAATGGCCCTTAACTCCAGAACATTTATGTGGAGACAACTTTCCTGACTTGACCATCTTCCTTGGATGTTTTCCCCCTGTGTGACTGCTCCCCAGCCTCGGAGGGTTGCATCCGTGGTCCCTAGGATCCCGTCCTGGATCCCAAACCATCGCCCCTCTAGGTGGTGAGAACTGTGCAGCCACCAATGGAGTGAGATTCTGGTCTAGGAAGACAGGATTATCCTCCGGTGCATGTGTAGGTGGGATCCGGACCACTTGTCCAACAGGTCCCACTGGAACACTCTGGCATGGAGCCTGCCAAACTGAATGGCCTCGTAGGCCGCAACCATCTTCCCCAGCAACCGAATGCATTGATGGATTAACACTCTTGCTGGTTTCAGAATTTGTTTGACCAGACTCTGGATCTCCAGAGCCATTCCACTAGAAGAAAACCTCTTCTGTGTCCAGTATCACTCCCAAAAACAACAACCGCGTCATTAGGACCAACTGCGATTTTGGCAAGTTTAGGAGCCAACCATGTTGTTAAAGAACTGTCAGGGAGAGTAGATGTTTTGCACCAACTGGTACCTGGATCTCGCCTTTATCAGGAGATCATCCAAGTACTGGATAATTGTGACTCCTTGCTTGCGAAGGAGAACCATCATTTCCGCCATCACCCTGGTGAAAATCCTCGGAGCCGTGGACAGACCAAACGGCAACGTCTGAAATTGGTAATGACAATCCTGAATTGCAAACCTCAGGTAGCTTGATGCAGTGGCTAAATGGGAACATGTAAGTAGGCATCCTTTATGTCTACCAAAACCATGAAATCTCCTTTATCCCCCGGACTGGAGATCACTACCCTGAGAGATTCCATCTTGAAATTGAATTTCTTTAGGTAGAAATTAAGGGATTTCAGATTTAAGATTGGTCTGACTGAGCCGTCCGGCTTCGGGACCACGAAGAGGCTTGAATAAAAACCTTCTCCCTGCTGACTAAGGCTGATTTGAACAATCGGTGAGGGGGAACTTCTTGAAACCCCAGTTTGTACCCTTGGGACACTATTTGTAAAACCCACAAGTCCAGGTCCGAATGAATCCAGAACTGACTGAAGAGTTTTAGACGTGCCCCCCAGTGGCGGAACTAGCGAGCAATGGGCCCATGTGCGACAAAATGGCTTGGGCCCCCCCCCCATCCCATCCCATCCAAGTCCACCCCCTCACCCCTGGAGAGGATCTGGTGAGGGGGGCCTGCTCAGGGAAGTGGATACCTAGCAACAGTGCCGTAACTAGACATTTTAGCAGTGTGTGCAAGAAACGGCATTGGAGCCCCACCCCTGCATGCAAAACAGGGGCAGTGCGCGCCGTAGGCGCGCGCAAAAAAACATAGTGGCGTGGCTTCGTGGTTAAGGGGTGTGGCCACAAAATAATACCAATTCATAAAACGGTGCACAGTAGTCTCCATTATTCAAATTATGCCGCACAGTAGCACCACTACACCAGGTAGAGACCCTTTTACACCTTACGGCGGACAGATTCCTCTTTTTACACATTACAGCAGACAGCGTCCTCTTTTTACACATTACAGCAGACAGCGTCCCCTTTTTACACATTACGGCAGACAGCATCCCCCTTTTTTACACAACGGCAGACAACGTGCCCTTGTTACACATAGCGGCAGACAGCGTACATTTTTTTCACATAACGGCAGATAGCCTGCCCTTGTTACACATTACGGCAGACATCGTACACTTTTTACACATTACAGCAGACAGCTTGCCCTTGTTACACATTACAGCAGACAGCTTGCCCTTGTTACACATTATGGCAGACAGCGTGCCCTTGTTACACATAGCGGCAGACAGCGTACACTTTTTACACATAACGGCAGACAGCCTGCCCTTGTTAAACATAGCGGCAGACAGCGTACACTTTTTTCACATAACAGCAGTCAGCCTGCCCTTGTTACACATAATGGCAGACATCGTACACTTTTTACACATTACAGCAGACAGCTTGCCCTTGTTACACATTACAGCAGACAGCTTGCCCTTGTTACACATTATGGCAGACAGCGTGCCCTTGTTACACATTACGGCAGACAGCATCCCCCTTGTTACACATTACGGCAGGCAGATTCCCCCTTGTTACACATTGCGGCAAGCAGATTCCCCCTTTTTACACATTGCGGCAAGCAGCTTCCCCCTTTTTACACATTGCGGCAGGCAGATTCCCCCTTTTTACACATTGCGGCAGGCAGTCCCCCTTTTTACACATAGCTGCAGGCAGATTCCCCCTTTTTACACATAGCGGCAGGCAGATTCCCCCTTTTTACACATTGCGGCAGGCAGTCCCCCTTTTTACACATAGCTGCAGGCAGATTCCCCCTTTTAACACATAGCTGCAGGCAGATTCCCCCCTTTTACACATAGCTGCAGGCAGATTCCCCCTTTTTACACATAGCGGCAGGCAGATTCCCCCTTTTTACACATAGCGGCAGGCAGATTCCCCCTTTTTACACATAGCGGCAGGCAGATTCCCCCTTTTTACACATAGCGGCAGGCAGTCCCAACAAAGAAAGAAAGAGACGAAAGAAAGAAAGAAAGAAAGAAAGAAAGAAAGAAAGAAAGAAAGAAAGAAAGAAAGAAAGAAAGAAAGAAAGAAAGAAAGAAGAATTATACTTACCCTCTCCGCTGGCTCAGGCTCCTCGTGCAGCTTGACGATTCCCGGGCAGTAGAGAAGGAGGAGGAGGGAGGTGGAGGAGGGAGCCGCAGCAGCGCTGTGTTATTGGTGGAGGCGCTGCTGCTGCTGCCCCTCTGCTTCACTATAGGCTGTTCTCGGAAGACAGCCTATAGTGAAGCAGAGGGGCAGCAGCAGCGCCTCCACTAGTAACAAAGCGCTGCTGCGGCTCCTTCCTTCACCTCCCTCCTCCTCCTCCTCCCCCCCATGCCGCTGCTCCTCTCATCTCCAAGCGACCCTCCTCCCTCTTCGTGTGTTACAGAGGCGGCAGCGTGTCTGGTGCTGCGGCTGCTGCCCGTAGTGCCCTGGCCTGATCTGTTCGTTACGACGGGCGGGCGGGCGGCGGGAGTCGCAGGACGCAGACCCGACGGGAGCGCTGGTGTGCGGCTGCGGCATGATACAATGAGTCATTGTGACTCATTGTAATGCCGGCGGCTGTGGGCCCTTGAGTGCGGCGGGGCCCCAGTGCAATGCACTGCCTGCCCTGCCAGTAGTTCCGCCCCTGGTGCCCCCCACTGGTGTGGGCTCCTGCAAGAGAGCCCCAGCGTCATGCAGTGGATTTGGCAGAAGCAGAGGACTCTGCTCCTGCGATCTTGAAGAGGCTTCTTGGAGTCAGCATCAGCATTCCCTTGGTGAATCCACAATGCCCTCCTATCCGAGACTGCCATGAAATTGGCCCGTGAGCACTTGTGCCCGGTGTAGGATTTTTAAATATGTGTAGTTTACTGTATGCAAGGGTTTAAAACCTTTTAGGAACTGAGATCTAAGGTGTATTACATGTAGTTTAAAAAAAAACAAAAAAGGTTTATTTTATGGCAGTAGTTTCCAAACTGGGGTTCTTGCACTGGTAGCATAGTTTGGTGGTCCAGGACCAATTAAAATTATTTATACTTTATTAAATTGGCAAAACCATTCCCTCACAACATAACTGAACCTGAGGATGACATGCTATAAACACAATTTACTTAATTTTATATTTTTTTCTGAATTTCTCAATAAAAAAAACTTTGGCCTAGGGGTGCCGTGAAACAAATTTTGATACTATTTATTTATATAGTGCTCTTTCTCCAACAGGACTCAAGGCGCTTGAGATATGGCTTCTGGAACTGAACACAGGATTCTAAATGTGGCTGTACCAAGGACCTATACAGTGGCATTACAGGTTGAGTATCCCTTATCCAAAATGCTTGGGACCAGAGGAATTTTGGATATCGGATTTTTCTGTATTTTGGAATAATTGCATACCATAACGAGATATTATGGTGATGGGACCTAAATCTAAGCACAGAATGCATTTATGTTTCATATATACCATATACACACAGCCTGAAGGTCATTTTAGCCAATATTTTTTATAACTTTGTGCATTAAACAAAGTGTGTGTACATTCACAGAATTCATTTATGTGTCATATACACCTTATACACACAGTCTGAAGTTCATTTAATACAATATTTTTAATAACTTTTTGAGTATTAAACAAAGTTTGTGTACACTGAGCCATCAAAAAACAAAGGTTTCACTATCTCAGTCTCACTCAAAAAAGTCCGTATTTCGGAATATTCCGTATTTCGGAATATTTGGATATGGGATACTCAACCTGTATTACTTTTTTCTGCTACTGGTTCTTTACCTATGCAAACAAGCATCTGACTTGCCTTTCCTATTGCTTTGTTACATTGCTCACCTGAAATAGTAATACTTAGATAGCTTTCCTCTTGCCATTATAATGCCCTTAATATTATAGTTAGCCTTTGTATTTTTGAGACGTGTATGATTTTGCATTTTTTGGCATTAAATGTTGCCATGTTCTTGACCATTCCTCTAGTCCAGGGGCGGAACTGCCAGAGACAACGGAGTCAGTTGCCGCCGGGCTCCAGCCCTAAAGGGGCTTCCTCCATTGCCCTCCGGCTGTTACGTGCCCTTCCTACTAAATAGACAAAGGCGCTACCAGCAGGGTCTCGCAGTTTGTACATTCCATGCTGTAACACCCTTCTTTCCACCTTTTTCAAGACCCAGCCCAGCAGCCTCGCCGCTGCCACCACCGCTAGCTGCAGCACTGCCAGCGGTGGGGTGCCCCTGCTTCTTCTCACACCACAGATAGCTGGGCAGCACTGCAACTGCCTGCCTGATTGCTCCGCCCCCTTCCGGCTCCCAAGCACCTCTGCTGCCCAGTGATCCAGGAGCCTGCTGCTAGGAAGAAGTGGCCGAGCTTCAGCAAGCGAGTCTGGACACTGGCGGAGGAAGCCATGATAACCAGATAATGGGGAGTTGAGAGCCAGTTCCAAGGTAATACTTTATACAGCTGGTTGAGATCCTGGTCGGTGGATATGGATTCCAAGAAAACCCTGGAGGTGCTTCCTTTCAAGGGAGACACTCTCTTTGGAGAAGACCTCAATAAGATTGTAGCTGATCTGGCTACTGCTAAAACAGCTTGCCTACCTAGTATGACTCCTACCACGCAGAAGGCTAAAAGTACTTTCCCTTGGCCCTTTCATCCTCAAGGTAAAGCGTACCCAAGGTCAGGCATACCCAAAGCAAGCTCATGCTTCCAGACCTGCCAAGCCCAGACTGAAGCAAGCCTGGGCTGCCCATCAGCCTGCTTCCAAAACAGACAAGCCTGCCGCATGACGGTGCAGGCCTCCCTCTGGGGGATCCCAGGGTGGGGGGCCCGACTTCTAGGTTTGGCATAATTCTAAGCTAGAGAATTCTGTTTGGAGCTCACCTTGTACTTTGTGAAGAAATAATCAGCATTGTGGCTGAGCAGATACATGTAGTGTGTGGCTGCAAACTGCATGGATCTGCTGCGTTGTAATGCTGATACTTTTTTTTTCAAAGTACCAATAGCTTTATATAATGTTCACAATTTTTACGCAGGATCAAATAGCTCAATAGGTAGGGGGTTTGATTAGAATTCAACAGGTTATAGGTTTGAATCCTGGGTATGGTAGTTTGAGATGTGTTATTTAATAAAGTATGTTGTTCTGACTGCTGGCATCCTATCACCTGGGATATCATACTAAATAAATGGAGTTGATCAATTTTTTTTTTTTAAACTAGGGACAATTTCCAGATACTTTTCTTTATAACTGAGATTGCCCCCTGGAACTTCACATCAGTTGACAACTATGCATGAGTGGGCAGTGCTTGCTCTGGATCTGCCCACCCATTTATGTGCCGTCATAAAAGAAAGCACAACTGACAGTTATCCTGGGCGTACACTACACAATTATCTGTCAGGCTATCTATCCAGTCTGGATGGATGGAATGAAAATCTGGTAATGTATAGGAGCAAATGTCAATTAACCATTTGCTCCCAAACACTAGAAAAGTGGTCAAAAATGGTCATTACACAAATTGGTTAAACCCAAAATTTAACCAATTTGTTTAGGGGACCATTTTTGTCCATTTTCTAGTGTTTGAGAGTAAATCGTTGATGGTCATTTGCTCACATAGATAACCGGATTTCTATTCCAACCAGCCAGTGTTGGAGATATGGTCTGCCAGATTACATAATGCATACCAGAGCCATAACTAGACTTTTTGGTGCCCTGTGACAGATAATTATATGCCCCCCCCCCTCCCCATTTTTGCAATATGGACAAAAGGCGCATGCCTTGTGGGGAAGGGGCATAACAAGATTGGTCTCAGAGAAAGCACATGAGATATGAAGATATATCTAGTATACTTGACACTCAATGGTTTGTGGTATTGCCGGGGTGCCCTCCTTAAATGCATATACAGTCACACATGGCGTGTTTGTGCAAATGGCATATCAGCAGTCAGCACTAACTGGTGACATGCCATTTGTACAAGTAAGCCATGTGTGACTAATATATAAACATACTTTATTAAATAACACCTCAAACTATCATACCCAGGATTCAAACCTATAACCTGTTGAATTCTAATCAAATACCCTACCCATTGAGCTACTTGATCCTGCATCTATTCTAACCTCCAAAAACAGATTCAGTTGCATTTTCCAGCGTGTTTTGTTTGCGCCTTTGCAAATGTCTTACATCGACAAACTTATTTAGTACTATTTTGCAAATAGGGTTACATTGTCGCAACATTGTGTTCCCTAATTGCTTGATTTTTTTAAATGCAACAATTGATAAAGACACCTGATAATTGCTCTGTGGCGTCTTATTTTGTGTCTACTTCTTATCTACATTTAATTCCCTACCTCTAATCAAGGCATTTTTAAATGCTGGGGGCTGCCAGGACGTGAGGCCTACCTAGACTTTAGATCTGAATTTGAATGTACTTGTGAACTAACTTAATTTCCTACTTCTAAATTCATTCCTAAATTCACTACTTACATTAATCCTGTAGTTGGGCATTTTGAGCCTTCAATTGTGGGCATTGTTTTGTGTCCAGACCAGCAGCTGGTGGTGTGCATTTGCTGGAAAGGCATCGAAGACCTCCGATATGCTGCATCTCCTGATGTGTGTCTCCCTCAAGTGGCTGTCAGCAAATGCATGCTAGACACCCCATTCCAAGCTGATTGTGACATCACGGAACATGCATCATAGAACAGGCATGCTAGAATATGGGTCTTCAACCTGCGACCCTCCAGCTGCTGTGGAACTACATATACCAGCACGCCCTGCCTCAGTTTTAGCATACCTTAATAGCAAAACTGTGGCAGGGCATGCTGGGATGTGTAGTTTCACAGCAGCTGGAGGGCCACAGGATGAAGACCCATGTGCTAGAGCCAAGCCGCAGCTACATTGAATGCTAGCAAGCTGAATGTTTAAATCATTTTTGTTCCGCAGCATTCCAATGCGGAAGATTCCATGGAACCAGAGATTATTCCATTGAGAAGGACATGCTGCCTGGATGACTGCACTGTGCAAATTAAATCACGGAGCCAGTTGGCTTGTGGGTGGCTCTGGTGACTGGGTGGTTGGGTGGGCGGTGTGTCGGAGGTGAAGCACATGCAAATGTATGTGTATCATCCAGCTAGTGAGAGTGAAAACT
The DNA here is from genome assembly GCF_028390025.1 of Pseudophryne corroboree. Classification (NCBI taxonomy): domain Eukaryota; kingdom Metazoa; phylum Chordata; class Amphibia; order Anura; family Myobatrachidae; genus Pseudophryne; species Pseudophryne corroboree. The sequence goes on from NW_026967614.1 coordinate 160,304, forward strand.
CATGCAGGAGTGTGCCTGCTTGTCAGTGGGTTATGCACCTTGCCAGGCGTCAAATCTACATGGAGCAGCTGGAGGGGACAAGAGCAGGTTTGCAAAATATAGATAGAAGAGCATATATGCTGGCGCATTCTCCATGATTGTGTCAGCTTATGTTTTGGTGCACTGCACTTTCCTTCACTAAGTTTTAGCCATTTTGGTTAAACGCAAGTGTAGTGGCTTCTCGCCCTTTTGGCTGTGATCTTGTATCGTGGTTGAAGAGTCTGCTGGAGGGATTGTTTTCTTCATTGGCGAGAGACTGAAGATATTCCAGGATGGAAGGCTTGGGAACACTATCCGTTTTTCAGTTGTGGAAGAGTTGAAAGACCGGATTGGACTACATTCTATAGTAAAGGATATCTTTGTATTTATTAATCCTCCCTTTATATGTGTCTGTCTTTCAATAAAGCTTTGGGCTTGTGATTCCCTCACCCTCTTACACTCCACACCCATAGCCTTATTAACTGTTGTATTATTGTATTGTTTAAATGTATAGTGCAGTTCATGATTTATAGTGTAGGCTGGCCTGTGCTGTAGTTCTTGAACTGTACTATACCGACAGCATTTGTATTGTGTTTTGGCTGTGCTGCAACACGGTACTTATGTGTGTAATGTTTATGTATGTTTTTTTGCTTCTTTATGTCAATAAAGACTGCTTTTTCAATCCAATATCTGAAAACAATTAATGTTTATCTTTGATGGCAATAGAAGTGGTATGATATTTGCTGCTTTTGAAAGGCAATATCTGATATGTCCCCTATCTGGGAACCATATATTAAATGGCTTTTCAGAAAAGGGAGATGGGAGAAGAGCTTTCAGTACTTGTAGGACCGATGCTCATTTCCTATTCTAGCCTCCAAAAACAGATTCAGTTGCATTTTCCAGCGTGTTTTGGATGCGCCTTTGCAAATGTCTTACATCGACAAACTTATTTAGTACTATTTTGCAAATAGGGTTACATTGTTGCAACATTGTGTTCCCTAATTGCTTGATTTTTTAAATGCAACAATTGATAAAGACACCTGATAACTGCTCTGTGGAGTCTTATTTTGTGTCTACTTCTTATCTACATTTAATTCTCTACCTCTAATCAAGGCATTTTTAAATGCTGGGGGCTGCCAGGACGTGAGGCCTACCTAGACTTTAGATCTGAATTTGAATGTACTTGTGAACTAACTTAATTTCCTACTTCTAAATTCATTCCTAAATTCACTACTTACATGAATCCTGTAGTTGGGCATTTTGGGACTTCGATTGTGGGCATTGTTTTGTGTCCAGACCAGCAGCAGGTGGTGTGCATTTGCTGGAAAGGCATCGAAGACCTCCGATATGCTGCATCTCCTGATGTGTGTCTCCCTCAAGTGTCTGTCAGCAAATGCCTGCTAGACACCCCATTCCAAGCTGATTGTGACATCACGGTACATGCATCATAGAACAGGCATGCTAGAACATGGGTCTTCAACCTGCGACCCTCCAGCTGCTGTGGAACTACACATCCCAGCATGCCCTGCCTCAGTTTTAGCATACCTTAATAGCAAAACTGTGGCAGGGCATGCTGGGATGTGTAGTTTCACAGCAGCTGGAGGGCCACAGGATGAAGACCCATGTGCTAAAGCCAAGCCGCAGGTACATTGAATGCTAGCAAGCTGAATATTTAAATCCTTTTTGTTCCGCAGCATTCCAATGTGGAAGATTCCATGGAACCAGAGATCCTTCCATTGAGAAGGACATGCTGCCTGGATGACTACACTGTGCAAATTAAATCACGGAGCCAGTTGGTTTGTGGGTGGCTCTGGTGACTGGGTGGTTGGGTGGGTGGTGTGTCGGAGGTGGAGCACATGCAAATGATTGCGTATCATCCAGCTAGTGAGAGAGAAAACTCATGCAGGAGTGTGCCTGCTTGTCAGTGGGTTATGCACCTTGCCAGACGTCAAATCTACATAGAGCAGCTGGAGGGGACAAGAGCAGGTTTGCAAAATATAGATAGAAGAGCATATATGCTGGCACATTCTCCATGATTGTGACAGCTTATGTTTTGGTGCACTGCACTTTCCTCCACTAAGTTTTAGCCATTTTTGTTAAGCTCAAGTGTAGTTGCTTCTCTGCCTTTTGGCTGTGATCTTGTATCGTGGTTGAAGGGTCTGCTGGAGGGAGGGATTGTTTTCTTCATTGGCGAAAGACCAAAGATATTCCAGGATGGAAGGCTTGGGAACACTATCTGTTTTTCAGTTGTGGAAGAGCACAGAGGTCGGATTGGACTACATTCTATAGTAAAGGATACCTTTCTATTTATTGCCCCTCCCCTTATATGTGTCTGTGTTACAATAAAGCTTCGGTCTTGTGATTCCCTCACCCTCTTACACTCCACACACATAGCCTTATTAACTGTTGTATTATTGTATAGTTTAAATGTATAGTGCAGTTCATGATTTATAGTGTAGGCCATAGTTGCCAATTCAGTTTATAACAAGCGGAATTGGGCTTGTTTTTTCTTCTGGTTGCTTATTTTTTGGGGTGGTTGCTTGTTGCTTGTTTTTGGGCTTATAATTTTTTTTGCTGCTTGTTTTTGGGCTTCTTTTGTTTTTAGGTATCACTGATACCGACTTCCAGAGATAATTAGTCATTCATCCATATAACACAGATCCTCACACAGACATACTGTAGGTGAGACGTTGTGGATGAATAGAGTCTTAAAGAAATGATGAGTCATTCATTATGTCTATTGTTGCCGACTGCCGGTTGTGTGTATTCAGTAGGGCTAATTTGTTTTTAACAATGACAACAACAAAGACACTGACCAGACACACAACAGTGAAGCAATTTAGGACCACTTTATGTGGTATTCTTTATGTCAGATATGGTTTAAGACGCTTGGGTATTTGTTGCAAGGATTTTTAAACCAACTACCAATATGCTTCAGCGCTTCAACTCAGGAATATATAACATGGAAGCTTCTATAGACGATGGAGACAGCTCAGATGAATTTGCTTATATCCATTTTACATAAAACCTTTGTAATTCAGTGTGCTATGTACTTTACCTCGCAGTATGCCATCTGCAATGCACTTTACTTCACACAGTGTGCCATGCACTTTACCTCACACAGTGGGGGTCATTCCGAGTTCGCTCGCTAGCTGCTTTTAGCAGCATTGCACACGCTAGACCGCCGCCCTCTGGGAGTGTATCTTCGCTTAGCAGAATTGCGAACGAAAGATTAGCAGAATTGCGAATAAATAATTATTTTCAGTTTCTGAGTAGCTCGAGACTTACTCCTACACTGCGATCAGCTCAGCCCGTTTCGTTCCTGGTTTGAAGTCACAAACACGCCCTGCGTTCGGACAGCCACTCCCCCGTTTCTCCAGACACTCCTGCGTTTTATCCTGCACACTCCCAGAAAACGGTAAATTTCCGCCCAGAAACACCCACTTCCTGTCAATCACACTCCGATCACTTCAATGATGAAAATTCTTCGTTCGGACGTGAGTAAATCTACTAAGTTTTGTTCTAAATTACTTAGCGCATGCGCACTGCGTACCATACGCATGCGCATTTTTGCCTTAATCGTTCCGTTGCAAAAATCGGCAACGAGCGAACAACTCGGAATGACCCCCAGTGTGCTATCTGCAATACACTATACTTCACAGTGTGCCATGCACTTTACCTCACATAGTATGCCATCTGCAATGCACTTTACTTCACACAGTGTACCATGCACTTTACCTCACAGTGTGCCATCTGCAATGCACTTTACCTCTCAGTAATTCCTTTGTTATTTATTGAATTGAGTTACTATTTAATATTTATATATGCATTTATTATTTTGAATTGTCTTAATAATCTTTTGTTTTGTTACCTTGATTTGGCCTCTTAATTTATTTAATAGAAGTACAAAGTTGGATGTTGTAAGATTATTTGTTTTATCTTTCCATAGAATAAATATTTCACAGTGAATACAAATGACCACAGATACAGTATATACAGTTGGCAATTTTCACTTGAGATTTTTCTTTAGAGGAAACATGAAAGCATAGTATCTTAAATTCACAACTCTAACTATAATATTTATAAAAAATTCCAGTATTCTTTAAAAGCCAGTTTTGTGCTGATAAATATCATTGTAAAGACCTTAAAGGCAGATTATATAAATAATTATATGTATTTTAATAAGACAAACAATAATGTCTGTTTATATATATATATATATATATATATATATATATATATATATATAAAAAACAACAACCTTGAGTTGGGCTTTTTTTGGGGCTTTTTAGGATTGGTTTGGGCTTGTTTTGGGCTTATTTTTCAGTCATCGGTTGCTTGTTTTCCATTTCAGAGTTGGCAACACTGGTGTAGGCTTGCCTGTGCTGTAGTTCTTGAACTGTACTATACCGACAGCATTTGTATTGTGTTTTGGCTGTGCTGCAACACAGTACTTATGTGTGTAATGTTTATGTATGTTTTTTTGCTTCTTTATGTCAATAAAGACTGCTTTTTCAATCCAATATCTGAAAACAATCAATGTTTATCTTTGATGGCAATAGAAGTGGTATGATATTTGCTGCTTTTGAAAGGCAATATCTGATATGTCCCCTATCTGGGAACCATATATTAAATGGCTTTTCAGAAAAGGAAGATGGTAGAAGAGCTTTCAGTACTCGTTGGACCGATGCACATTTCCTATTCTAGCCTCCAAAAACAGATTCAGTTGCATTTTCCAGTGTGTTTTAAATGCGCCTTTGCAAATGTCTTACATCGACAAACTTATTTAGTACTATTTTGCAAATAGGGTTACATTGTTGCAACATTGTGTTCCCTAATTGCTTGATTTTTTAAATGCAACAATTGATAAAGACACCTGATAACTGCTCTGTGGAGTCTTATTTTGCGTCTACTTCTTATCTACATTTAATTCCCTACCTCTAATCAAGGCATTTTTAAATGCTGGGGGCTGCCAGGACGTGAGGCCTACCTAGACTTTAGATCTGAATTTGAATGTACTTGTGTACTAACTTAATTTCCTACTTCTAAATTCATTCCTAAATTCACTACTTACATGAATCCTGTAGTTGGGCATTTTGGGACTTCGATTGTGGGCATTGTTTTGTGTCCAGACCAGCAGCAGGTGGTGTGCATTTGCTGGAAAGGCATCGAAGACCTCCGATATGCTGCATCTCCTGATGTGTGTCTCCCTCAAGTGGCTGTCAGCAAATGCCTGCTAGATACCCCATTCCAAGCTGATTGTGACTTCACGGAACATGCATCATAGAACAGGCATGCTAGAACATGGGTCTTCAACCTGCGACCCTCCAGCTGCTGTGGAACTACACATCCCAGCATGCCCTGCCTCAGTTTTAGCATACCTTAATAGCAAAACTGTGGCAGGGCATGCTGGGATGTGTAGTTTCACAGCAGCTGGAGGGCCACAGGATGAAGACCCATGTGCTAGAGCCAAGCCGCAGGTACATTGAATGCTAGCAAGCTGAATGTTTAAATCCTTTTTGTTCCGCAGCATTCCAATGCGGAAGATTCCATGGAACCAGAGATTATTCCATTGAGAAGGACATGCTGCCTGGATGACTGCACTGTGCAAATTAAGTTACGGAGCCAGTTGGCTTGTGGGTAGCTCTGGTGACTGGGTGGTTGGGTGGGCGGTGTGTCGGAGGTGGAGCACATGCAAATGAATGTGTATCATCCAGCTAGTGAGAGTGAAAACTCATGCAGGAGTGTGCCTGCTTGTCAGTGGGTTATGCACCTTGCCAGACGTCAAATCTACATGGAGCAGCTGGAGGGGACAAGAGCAGGTTTGCAAAATATAGATAGAAGAGCATATATGCTGGCGCATTCTCCATGATTGTGTCAGCTTATGTTTTGGTGCACTGCACTTTCCTCCACTAAGTTTTAGCTGTTTTGGTTAAACGCAAGTGTAGTTGCTTCTCGCCCTTTTGGCTGTGATCTTGTATCGTGGTTGAAGAGTCTGCTGGAGGGATTGTTTTCTTCATTGGCGAGAGACTGAAGATATTCCAGGATGGAAGGCTTGGGAACACTATCCGTTTTTAAGTTGTGGAAGAGTTGAAAGACCGGATTGGACTACATTCTATAGTAAAGGATATCTTTGTATTTATTAATCCTCCCTTTATATGTGTCTGTCTTTCAATAAAGCTTCGGGCTTGTGATTCCCTCACCCTCTTACACTCCACACCCATAGCCTTATTAACTGTTGTATTATTGTATTGTTTAAATGTATAGTGCAGTTCATGATTTATAGTGTAGGCTGGCCTGTGCTGTAGTTCTTGAACTGTACTATACCGACAGCATTTGTATTGTGTTTTATCTGTGCTGCAACACAGTACTTATGTGTGTAATGTTTATGTATGTTTTTTTGCTTCTTTATGTCAATAAAGACTGCTTTTTCAATCCAATATCTGAAAACAATCAATGTTTATCTTTGATGGCAATAGAAGTGGTATGATATTTGCTGCTTTTGAAAGGCAATATCTGATATGTCCCCTATCTGGGAACCATATATTAAATGGCTTTTCAGAAAAGGGAGATGGTAGAAGAGCTTTCAGTACTTGTAGGACCGATGCACATTTCCTATTCTAGCCTCCAAAAACAGATTCAGTTGCATTTTCCAGCGTGTTTTGGATGCGCCTTTGCAAATGTCTTACATTGACAAACTTATTTAGTACTATTTTGCAAATAGGGTTACATTGTTGCAACATTGTGTTCCCTAATTGCTTGATTTTTTAAATACAACAATTGATAAAGACACCTGATAACTGCTCTGTGGAGTCTTATTTTGTGTCTACTTTTTATCTACATTTAATTCTCTACCTCTAATCAAGGCATTTATAAGTGCTGGGGGCTGCCAGGACGTGAGGCCTACCTAGACTTTAGATCTGAATTTGAATGTACTTGTGAACTAACTTCATTTCCTACTTCTAAATTCATTCCTAAATTCACTACTTACATGAATCCTGTAGTTGGGCATTTTGGGACTTCGATTGTGGGCATTGTTTTGTGTCCAGACCAGCAGCAGGTGGTGTGCATTTGCTGGAAAGGCATCGAAGACCTCCGATATGCTGCATCTCCTGATGTGTGTCTCCCTCAAGTGGCTGTCAGCAAATGCCTGCTAGACACCCCATTCCAAGCTGATTGTGACACCACGGTACATGCATCATAGAACAGGCATGCTAGAACATGGGTCTTCAACCTGCGACCCTCCAGCTGCTGTGGAACTACACATCCCAGCATGCTCTGCCTCAGTTTTAGCATACCTTAATAGCAAAACTGTGGCAGGGCATGCTGGGATGTGTAGTTTCACAGCAGCTGGAGGGCAACAGGATGAAGACCCATGTGCTAAAGCCAAGCCGCAGGTACATTGAATGCTAGCAAGCTGAATATTTAAATCCTTTTTATTCCGCAGCATTCCAATGTGGAAGATTCCATGGAACCAGAGATCCTTCCATTGAGAAGGACATGCTGCCTGGATGACTACACTGTGCAAATTAAATCAAGGAGCCAGTTGGCTTGTGGGTGGCTCTGGTCACTGGGTGGTTGGGTGGGTGGTGTGTCGGAGGTGGAGCACATGCAAATGATTGTGTATCATCCAGCTAGTGAGAGAGAAAACTCGTGCAGGAGTGTGCCTGCTTGTCAGTGGGTTATGCACCTTTCCAGACGTCAAATCTACATGGAGCAGCTGGAGAGGACAAGAGCAGGTTTGCAAAATATAGACAGAAGAGCTCTCCAGCCTAGTTTGCTGTCTGTTTCCACTTCTCTTTTCTTGAGCCGCTCCCTTCTATGCCCTTGCGCACTATCCTGACTTCTCCCATCTGCTTACTTTGTGCCTTCCAACGCACAATGCGAACTACAGGTAGTGCTGCAGGGCCCACACCCTTTTACTTGCCATACAGAGCAGCTCTGGAGCTGTTACAGTGCCCAGCTTCTGCAAGAAATCAGCTTGAATGCTTCAGGGGCTGGGGCATAGCCAACATGAGCCCCACACCGAAGGAGGGTGGAGGTGTTTAATGCGAACTAGGGGTCATCCAAGCGCCGCAAAAGGCCGCCATGCCCTGCACGCCCCTTTTCTCTTTTCATATGCAGACGAGGGTTGAAGCCAAATTTGACCCACTGCTTGGATGACATCACCATATGCAAATCCATCTGCTGCAGGCCTTCCCCCAGGAATGCTTGCACTAGTTGTTGCATTTGGTTTGTTGTTTGGGGGTGCTTCAGTATTAGGCAGCCTTCTGCCCTCCCATGTTCATCTGAAAATATGTGTTCTCCCTGCAGTTGTTGTCCCCAGATGAGAGTTCCCTTGTGCTGCCTCAGTTGAATCTTCTTTACTTGACAGAGATGTGCCTGAGCAGCAGCCCTCCCCAGCCCTATCCCAAATCATACTTATTTTGCATAGGAGATACCATGGTCATGAAGATCGTTCTCCCAGGGTGAGGTTCATTCATTGCATTCTGGGTATGCTGACCCCTGTGATTTCCCCAAATGTGGGAAACTTGACTGCATTATTTGTGGTAGTGGGGGACTGTGTTTGTGCTTTCCTCTGGTCAGCTCTGGTAAAAGTCAGATTTCTTTATCTCAGATCTTCCTCTAGCCTTGTTCTTCTTTCGAGAGTTCCCTTGTGCTGCCTCAGTTGGATCTCCTTTACTTGACAGGGGGGTGCCCAAGCAGCGACCCTCCCCAGCTCTAGCCCAACTCCTACTTACCTGCCAGGTGAGATACTATGATCATGAAGGTGCTTCTCCCAGGGCAAGGCTCACCCATTGCACTCTGGGTGTGCTGCCCCTGTGATTTCCCAAAATATGGGAAACTTGACTGCATAATTTGTGTTTCCACTGGTCGGCTTTTATATAATTCAGATCTCTTTGTCTCAGGTCTCTCTCCAGCCTAGTTTGCAGTCTGTTTCCACTTCTTCTTTTTTTGAGCCCCTCCCTTCTATACCCTTGTGCACTATCCTGACTTCTCCTCCTGTCTGCTTACTTTGTGCCTTCCAATGCACAATGCAAACTACAGGTAGTGCTGCAGGGCCCACAAACTTTTACTTGCATTACAGAGCAGCTCTGGAGCTGTTACAGTGCCAAGCTGCTGCAAGAAATCAGCTTGAATGCTTCAGGGGCTGGGGCATTGCCAACATGAGCCCCACACCGAAGGAGGGTGGGGGTGTTTAATGCGAACTAAGGGTCATCCAAGCGCCGCAAAAGGCCGCCATTCCCTGCATACCCCTTTTCTCTTTTCATATGCAGATGAGGGTTCCAGACAACTTTGGCCCACTGCTTGGATGACATCACTGTATGCAAATCCGTCTTCTGCTGACCTTCCCCCAGGAATGCTTGTACTAGTTGTTGCATTTGGTTTGTTGTTTGGGGGTGCTTCAGTATTAGGCAGCCTTCTGCCCTCCCATGTTCATCTGAAAATATGTGTTCTCCCTGCAGTTGTTGTCCCCAGATGAGAGTTCCCTTGTGCTGCCTCAGTTGAATCTCCTTTACTTGACAGAGATGTGCCTGAGCAGCGGCCCTCCCCAGCCCTATCCCAAATCATACTTATTTTGCATAGGAGATATCATGGTAATGAAGACTGTTATCCCAGGGTGAGGTTCATTCATTGCATTTTGGGTATGCTGACCCCTGTGATTTCCCCAAATGTGGGAAACTCGACTTCATTATTTGTGGTAGTGGGGGACTGTGTTTGTGCTTTCCTCTGGTCAGCTCTGGTAAAAGTCAGATTTATTTGTCTCAGATCTTCCTCTAGCCTTGTTCTTCTTTCGAGAGTTCCCTTGTGCTGACTCACTTGGATCTCCTTCACTTGACAGGGAAGTGCCCGAGCAGTGACCCTACCCAGCTCTAGCCCAACTCCTACTTACCTGCCAGGTGAGATACTATGATCATGAAGGTGCTTCTCCCAGGGCAAGGCTCACCCATTGCACTCTGGGTGTGCTGCTCTTGCGATTTCCCCAAATGTGGGAAACTTGACTGCATAATTTGTGTTTCCCCTGGTCGGCTCTCGTATAATTCAGATCTCTTTGTCTCAGGTCTCTCTCCAGCCTAGTTTGCTGTCTGTTTCCACTTCTCTTTTCTTGAGCCGCTCCCTTCTATGCCCTTGCGCACTATTATGACCTCTCCTGTCTGCTTACTTTGTGCCTTCCAACGTCAATGCAAACTACAGGTAGTGCTGCAGGGCCCTCACCCTTTTACATGCTTTACAGAGCAGCTCTGGAGCTGTTACAGTGCCCAGCTGCTGCAAGAAATCAGCTTGAATGCTTCAGGGGCTGGGGCATAGCCAACATGAGCCCCACACCGAAGGAGGGTGGAGGTGTTTAATGTGAATTAGGGGTCATCCAAGCGCCGCAAAAGGCCGCCATGCCCAGCACATACCTTTTTTCTTTTCATATGCAGACGAGGGTTGAAGCCAACTTTGACCCACTGCTTGGATGACATCACCATATGCAAATCCATCTGCTGCAGGCCTTCCCCCAGGAATGCTTGCACTAGTTGTTGCATTTGGTTTATTGTTTGGGGGTGCTTCAGTATTAGGCAGCCTTCTGCCCTCCCATGTTCATCTGAAAATATGTGTTCTCCCTGCAGTTGTTGTCCCCAGATGAGAGTTCCCTTGTGCTGCCTCAGTTGAATCTCCTTTACTTGACAGAGATGTGCCTGAGCAGCGGCCCTCCCCAGCTCTATCCCAAATCATACTTATTTTGCATAGGAGATACCATGCTCATGAAGATTGTTCTCCCAGGTTGAGGTTCATTCATTGCATTCTGGGTATGCTGACCCCTGTGATTTCCCCAAATGTGGGAAACTTGACTGCATTATTTGTGGTAGTGGGGGACTGTGTTTGTGCTTTCCTCTGGTCAGCTCTGGTAAAAGTCAGATTTCTTTGTCTCAGATCTTCCTCTAGCCTTGTTCTTCTTTCGAGAGTTCCCTTGTGCTGCCTCAGTTGGATCTCCTTCACTTGACAGGGGGGTGCCCGAGCTGCGACCCTCCCCAGCTCTAGCCCAACTCCTACTTACCTGCCAGGTGAGATACTATGATCATGTAGGTGCTTCTCCCAGGGCAAGGCTCACCCATTGCACTCTGGGTGTGCTGCCCCTGTGATTTCCCCAAATGTGGGAAACTTGACTGCATAATTTGTGTTTCCCCTGGTCGGCTCTCGTATAATTCAGATCTCTTTGTCTCAGGTCTCTCTCCAGCCTAGTTTGCTGTCTGTTTCCACTTCTCTTTTCTTGAGCCGCTCCCTTCTATGCCCTTGCGCACTATTCTGACCTCTCCTGTCTGTATACTTTGTGCCTTCCAACGCACAATGCAAACTACAGGTAGTGCTGCAGAGCCCACACCCTTTTACATGCTTTACAGAGCAGCTCTGGAGCTGTTACAGTGCCCAGCTGCTGCAAGAAATCAGCTTGAATGCTTCAGGGGCTGGGGCATAGCCATCATGAGCCCCACACCGAAGGAGGGTGGAGATGTTTAATGCGAATTAGGGGTCATCCAAGCGCCGCAAAAGGCCGCCATTCCCTGCACATCCCTTTTTTCTTTTCATATGCAGACGAGGGTTGAAGCCAACTCTGACCCACTGCTTGGATGACATCACCATATGCAAATCCATCTGCTGCAGGCCTTCCCCAGGAATGCTTGCACTAGTTGTTGCATTTGGTTTGTTGTTTGGGGGTGCTTCAGTATTAGGCAGCCTTCTGCCCTCCCATGTTCATCTGAAAATATGTGTTCTCCCTGCAGTTGTTGTCCCAAGATGAGAGTTCCCTTGTGCTGCCTCAGTTGAATCGCCTTTACTTGACAGAGATGTGCCTGAGCAGCGGCCCTCCCCAGCTCTATCCCAAATCATACTTATTTTGCATAGGAGATACCATGGTCATGAAGATTGTTCTCCCATGGTGAGGTTCATTCATTGCATTCTGTTTATGCTGACCCCTGTGATTTCCCCAAATGTTGGAAACTCGACTGCATTATTTGTGGTAGTGGGGGGCTGTGTTTGTGCTTTCCTCTGGTCAGCTCTGGTAAAAGTCAGATTTCTTTGTCTCAGATCTTCCTCTAGCCTTGTTCTTCTTTCGAGAGTTCCCTTGTGCTGCCTCAGTTGGATCTCCTTCACTTGACAGGGGGGTGCCCGAGCAGCGACCCTCCCCAGCTCTAGCCCAACTCCTACTTACCTGCCAGGTGAGATCCTATGATCATGTAGGTGCTTCTCCCAGGGCAAGGCTCACCCATCGCACTCTGGGTGTGCTGCCCCTGTGATTTCCCCAAATGTGGGAAACTTGACTGCATAATTTGTGTTTCCCCTGGTCGGCTCTCGTATAATTCAGATGTATTTGTCTCAGGTCTCTCTCCAGCCTAGTTTGCTGTCTGTTTCCACTTCTCTTTTCTTGAGCCGCTCCCTTCTATGCCCTTGCGCACTATCCTGACTTCTCCCGTCTGCTAACTTTGTGCCTTCCAACGCACAATGCGAACTACAGGTAGTGCTGCAGGGCCCACACCCTTTTACTTGCCTTACAGAGCAGCTCTGGAGCTGTTACAGTGCCCAGCTGCTGCAAGAAATCAGCTTGAATGCTTCAGGGGCTGGGGCATAGCCAACATGAGCCCCACACCGAAGGAGGGTGGAGGTGTTTAATGCGAACTAGGGGTCATCCAAGCGCCGCAAAAGGCCGCCATGCCCTGCACGCCCCTCTTCTCTATTCATATGCAGATGAGTGTTGAAGCCAACTTTGACCCACTGCTTGGATGACATCACCATATGCAAATCCATCTGCTGCAGGCCTTCCCCCAGGAATGCTAGCACTAGTTGTTGCATTTGGTTTGTTGTTTGGGGGTGCTTCAGTATTAGGCAGCCTTCTGCCCTCCCATGTTCATCTGAAAATATGTGTTCTCCCTGCAGTTGTTGTCCCCCGATGAGAGTTCCCTTGTGCTGCCTCAGTTGAATCTCCTTTACTTGACAGAGATGTGCCTGAGCAGCGGCCCTCCCCAGCTCTATCCCAAATCATACTTATTTTGCATAGGAGATACCATGGTCATGAAGATTGTTTTCCCAGGGTGAGGTTCATTCATTGCATTCTGGGTATGCTGACCCCTGTGATTTCCCCAAATGTGGGAAACTGGACTGCATTATTTGTGGTAGTGAGGGACTGTGTTTGTGCTTTCCTCTGGTCAGCTCTGGTAAAAGTCAGATTTCTTTGTCTCAGATCTTCCTCTAGCCTTGTTCTTCTTTTGAGAGTTCCCTTGTGCTGCCTCAGTTGGATCTCCTTCACTTGACAGGGGGGTGCCCGAGCAGCGACCCTCCCCAGCTCTAGCCCAGCTCCTACTTACCTGCCAGGTGAGATACTATGATCATGAAGGTGCTTCTCCCAGGGCAAGGCTCACCCATTGCACTCTGGGTGTGCTACTCCTGCGGTTTCCCCAAATGTTGGACACTTGACTGCATAATTTGTGTTTCACCTGGTCGGCTCTCGTATAATTCAGATCTCTTTGTCTCAGGTCTCTCTCCAGCCTAATTTGCAGTCTGTTTCCACTTCTCTTTTCTTGAGTTGCTCCCTTCTATGCCCTTGCGCACTATCCTGACTTCTCCCGTCTGCTTACTTTGTGCCTTCCAACACACAATGCAAACTACAGGTAGTGCTGCAGGGCCCACACCCTTTTACTTGCCTTACAGAGCAGCTCTGGAGCTGTTACAGTGCCCAGCTGCTGCAAGAAATCAGCTTGAATGCTTCAGGGGCTGGGGCATAGCCATCATGAGCCCCACACCGAAGGAGGGTGGAGGTGTTTAATGCGAACTAGGGGTCATCCAAGCACCGCAAAAGGCCGCCATGCCCTGCATGCCAATTTTATCTTTTCATATGCAGACGAGGGTTGAAGCCAACTTTGACCCACTGTTTGGATGACATCACCATATGCAAATCCATATGCTGCAGGCCTTCCCCCAGGAATGCTTGCACTAGTTGTTGCATTTGGTTTGTTGTTTGGGGGTGCTTCAGTATTAGGCAGCCTTCTGCCCTCCCATGTTCATCTGAAAATATGTGTACCTCCTGCAGTTGTTGTCCCCAGATGAGAGTTCCCTTGTGCTGCCTCAGTTGAATCTCCTTTACTTGACAGAGATGTGCCTGAGCAGCGGCCCTCTCCAGCCCTATCCCAAATCATACTTATTTTGCATAAGAGATACCATGGTCATGAAGATTGTTCTCCCAGGGTGAGGTTCATTCATTGCATTCTGGGTATGCTGACCCCTGTTATTTTCCCAAATGTGGTAAACTTGACAGCATTATTTGTGGTAGTGGGGGACTGTGTTTGTGCTTTCCTCTGGTCAGCTCTGGTAAAAGTCAGATTTCTTTGTCTCAGATCTTCCTCTAGCCTTGTTCTTCTTTCGAGAGTTCCCTTGTGCTGCCTCAGTTGGATCTCCTTCACTTGACAGGGGGGTGCCCGAGCAGCGACCCTCCCCAGCTCTAGCCCAACTCCTACTTACCTGCTAGGTGAGATACTATGATCATGAAGGTGCTTCTCCCAGGGCAAGGCTCACCAATTGCACTCTGGGTGTGCTGCTCCTGCGATATCCCCAAATGTGGGAAACTTGACTGCATAATTTGTGTTTCCCCTGGTCGGCTCTCGTATAATTCAGATCTCTTTGTCTCATGTCTTTCTCCAGCCTAGTTTGCTGTCTGTTTACACTTCTCTTTTCTTGAGCCACTCCCTTCTATGCCCTTGCGCACTATCTTGACTTCTCCCGTCTGCTTACTTTGTGCCTTCCAACGCACAATGCGAACTACAGGTAGTGCTGCAGGGCCCACACCCTTTTAGTTGCCTTACAGAGCAGCTCTGGAGCTATTACAGTGCCCAGCTGCTGCAAGTAATCAGCTTTTTACACTTTCTCTTGGTTCTATATATATATTTTTTTATTTTTATTTTATTTTTTCCCCCTCCTTCTCCCAAAAGGCCCCCCTCCCTCCCCCCCCCTCCCTGTTTTAAATTTTAACATCTTTAAATATTTAAATCTTCGAATCCTTAAATTGTCTGTTTAATATTTATTTTTTCTTCAATTCTTTTTGTTGTTTAAACAGCAATGTAGTTATTCCAGGGGTTAAAATAATGAAATATAGAAATAATATTAACAAAAATTAAAGGTAAAAATGAATTGATAGAATGATCCCATTAAAAGTAAATAAATAATATGGATGTTAAGCTGAGTGGGTTGGATTCGAACATGGGACTAGCTGCATAGAGTGCATTTGATGTTTCCCCTGCGCCACAAGAACTGCTTTAGTAGTGGCATGGATTTATGTTACCCTAAAAGGTTTTATATAAGTAAATGGGGATCCTTAGTGCTGAGTCTCTGAATTATGTATATGTGATTATAGATATGAGGTATTGATTGAAAGATTATAGGTTAATCTGTATATAGATTATATATTTTCTGTTATTTTTTAAACCACCTTGTTGCTTATTTTATTATTATTTTTAATCACCATGTTGCTTATTTTTATATTATGAAATGCCTTTATATGTGCAATTGCAATTAGAAAGTTGTTCCATATGTGAGTCATTACATGTATGCATCCAATTAGTACATGTATGTATCCAATCAACTAATTAGTAATGCTATTGGTCCGGTGCATTTTAAAAAGAGCCTGCTAGGCTGCTGATGTATCCTCTGACGAAACCGCTCTTGGATAACAGCGGAGAAACGCGTAAGAAAGGTGATTACCGGACACTCTGATTGCTGAGATATAAGCCCGTTCATGAACGAGCTACATCACGGCGGACGTCTGATGTAAAGACAGCGGTGAAGGGGAAAAAGCAATTTGAGACCGAGCAAAAGGAGGTCTCTACCCCACGGCAGGGAGAAATATCCCGACCGCGAGTGCCAATAAGATCCAGCCACGGTTAACGGGGGTCGTAGCATACCGCTGTGTTTCACCAACCATCACAGCGCTCTCCCCCTGTTTTCTTTCATTACTCACGTGAGTTACATATGAACTTTAACTGCAGTAAATAATAAGAATTTACTTACCGATAATTCTATTTCTCATAGTCCGTAGTGGATGCTGGGGACTCCGTAAGGACCATGGGGAATAGCGGCTCCGCAGGAGACTGGGCACATCTAAAGAAAGCTTTAGGACTATGTGGTGTGCACTGGCTCCTCCCCCTATGACCCTCCTCCAAGCCTCAGTTAGGATACTTTGCCCGGACGAGCGTACACAATAAGGAAGGATTTTGAATCCCGGGTAAGACTCATACCAGCCACACCAATCACACCGTACAACCTGTGATCTGAACCCAGTTAACAGCATGATAACAGAGGAGCCTCTGAAAAGATGTCTCCCAACAATAATAACCCGATTTTTGTAACAATAACTATGTACAAGTATTGCAGACAATCCGCACTTGGGATGGGCGCCCAGCATCCACTACGGACTATGAGAAATAGAATTATCGGTAAGTAAATTCTTATTTTCTCTGACGTCCTAAGTGGATGCTGGGGACTCCGTAAGGACCATGGGGATTATACCAAAGCTCCCAAACGGGCGGGAGAGTGCGGATGACTCTGCAGCACCGAATGAGAGAACTCCAGGTCCTCCTCAGCCAGGGTATCAAATTTGTAGAATTTAGCAAACGTGTTTGCCCCTGACCAAGTAGCTGCTCGGCAAAGTTGTAAAGCCGAGACCCCTCGGGCAGCCGCCCAAGATGAGCCCACTTTCCTTGTGGAACGGGCTTTTACAGATTTTAGCTGTGGCAGGCCTGCCACAGAATGTGCAAGCTGAATTGTACTACAAATCCAACGAGCAATAGTCTGCTTAGAAGCAGGAGCACCCAGCTTGTTGGGTGCATACAGGATAAACAGCGAGTCAGATTTCCTGACTCCAGCCGTCCTGGAAACATATTTTCAGGGCCCTGACAACATCCAGCAACTTGGATTCCTCCAAGTCCCTAGTAGCCGCAGGCACCACAATAGGTTGGTTCAGGTGAAAACGCTGGAACCACCTTAGGGAGAAACTGAGGACGAGTCCTCAATTCCGCCCTGTCCGAATGGAAAATCAGATAAGGGCTTTTACAGGATAAAGCCGCCAATTCTGACACGCGCCTGGCCCAGGCCAGGGCCAACAGCATGACCACTTTCCATGTGAGATATTTTAACTCCACAGATTTAAGTGGTTCAAACCAATGTGACTTTTGGAACCCAAACTACATTGAGATCCCAAATTGCCACTGGAGGCACAAAAGGAGGCTGTATATGCAGTACCCCTTTTACAAACGTCTAAACTTCAGGGACTGAAGCTAGTTCTTTTTTGGAAGAAAATTGACAGGGCCGAAATCTGAACCTTAATGGACCCCAATTTCAGGCCCATAGACACTCCTGTTTGCAGGAAATGTAGGAATCGACCCAGTTGAATTTCCTCCATCGGGCCTTACTGGCCTCGCACTACGCAACATATTTTCGCCAATTGCGGTGATAATGTTTTTGCGGTTACATCCTTCCTGGCTTTAGATCAGGATATGGATGACTTCATCCGGAATGCCTTTTTTCCTTCAGGATCCGGTGTTCAACCGGCATGCCGTCAAACGCAGCCGCGGTAAGTCTTGGAACAGACAGGGTCCTTGCTGGAGCAGGTCCCTTCTTAGAGGTAGAGGCCACGGATCCTCCGTGAGCATCTCTTGAAGTTCCGGTTACCAAGTCCTTCTTGGCCAATCCGGAGCCACGAATATAGTGCTTTCTCCTCTCCATCTTATCAATCTCAGTACCTTGGGTATGAGAGGCAGAGGAGGGAACACATACACTGACTGGTACACCCACGGTGTTACCAGAGCGTCTACAACTATTGCCTGAGGGTCTCTTGACCTGGCGCAATACCTGTCGAGTTTTTTAATCATGTGGACGACTTCTGGGTGAAGTCCCCACTCTCCCGGGTGGAGGTCGTGCTGAGGAAGTCTGCTTCCCAGTTGTCCACTCCCGGAATGAATACTGTTGACAGTGCTATCACATGATTTTCCGCCCAGCGAAGAATCCCTGCAGCTTCTGCCATTGCCCTCCTGCTTCTTGTGCCACCCTGTCTGTTTACGTGGGTGACTGCCATGATGTTGTCCGACTGGATCAACACCAGCTGACCTTGAAGCAGAGGTCTTGCTAAGCTTAGAGCATTGTAAATGGCCCTTAGCTTCAGGATATTTATGTGAAGTGATGTATCCAGGCTTGACCCTAAGCCCTGGATATTCCTTCCCTGTGTGACTGCTCACCAGCCTCGCAGGCTGGCATCCGTGGTCACCAGGACCCAGTTCTGAATGCCGAATCTGCGGCCCTCTAGAAGATGAGCACTCTGCAACCACCACAGGATGGATACCCTTGTCCTTGGTGACAGGGTTATCCGCTGATGCATCTGAAAATGCGACCCGGACCATTTGTCCAGTAGGTTCCACTGGAAAGTTCTTGCGTGGAATCTAACGAATGGGATTGCTTCGTAGGAAGCCACCATTTTTACCCAGAACCCTTGTTCATTGATGCACTGAGACTTGGTTCGGTTTTAGGAGGTTCCTGACTAGCTCGGATAACTCCCTGGCTTTCTCTTCCGGGAGAAACACCTTTTTTCTGGACTGTGTCCAGGAACATCCCTAGGAAACAGAAGACAAGTCGTCGGAACCAGCTGCGATTTTGGAATATTGAGAATCCAATCGTGCTGCCGCAACACTACCTGAGATAGTGCTACACCGACTTCCAACTGTTCCCTGGATCTTACCCTTATCAGGGAATCGTCCAAGTAAGGGATAACTAAAATTCCCTTCCTTCGAAGGGATATCATTTCGGCCATTACCTTGGTAAAGACCCGGGGTGCCGTAGACCATCCCTACGGCAGCGTCTGAACTGATAGTGACAGTTCTGTACCATAACCTGAGGTACCCTTGGTGAGAAGGGTAAATTTTGACATGAAGGTAAGCATCCTTGATGTCCCGAGACATCATGTAGTCCCCTTCTTCCAGGTTCGCAATCACTGCTCTGAGTGACTCAATCTTGAATTTGAACCTCTGTATGTAAGTGTTCAAAGATTTTAGATTTTAGATTTAGAATCGGTCTCACCGAGCCGTCTGGCTTCGGTACCACAATAGTGTGGAATAATACCCCGTTCCCTGTTGCAGGAGGGGTACCTTGATTATCACCTGCTGGGAATACAGCTTGTGAATGGCTTCCAAAACTGCCTCCCTGTCAGAGGGAGACGTCGGTAAAGCCGACTTTTGGAAACGGCGAGGGGGAGACGTCTCGAATTCCAATATGTACCCTTGAGATATTACCTGAAGGATCCAGGGGTCTACTTGCGAGTGAGCCCACTGCGCACTGAAATTCATTGAGAACGGGCCCCCACCGTGCCTGAGCTTGTAAGGCCCTAGCGTCATACTGAGGGCTTGGCAGAGGCGGGAAAGGGTTTCTGTTCCTGGGAACTGGCTAATCTCTTCAGCCTTTTTCCTCTCCCTCTGTCACGAGCAGAAAAGAGGAACCTTTTGTCCGCTTGCCAACAAAGGACTGCGCCTGATAATACGGCGTCTTATTTTGAGAGGCGACCTGGGGTACAAACGTGGATTTCCCAGTTGTTGCCGTGGCCACCAGGTCTAAAATACCGACCCCAAATGTCCCCTTTCAAAGGCAATACTTCCAAATGCCGTTTGGAATCCGCATCACCTGACCATTTTACTGGTAGAATTGGACAACGCACTTATACTTGATGCCAGTCGGCAAATATTCCGCTGTGCATCATGCATATATAGAAATGCATCTTTTAAATGCTCTATAGGCAATAATATACTATCCTTATCTAGGATATCAATATTTCCAGTCAGGGAATCCGACCATGCCAACCCAGCACTGCACCTCCAGGCTGAGGCGATTGCTGGTCGCAGTATAACACCAGTATGTGTGTGAATACATTTTTGGATACCCTCCTGCTTTCTATCAGCAGGATCCTTAAGGGCGGCCATCTCATGAGAGGGTAGAGCCCTTGTTCTTACAAGCGTGTGAGCGCCTTATCCCCCCTAGGGGGTGTTTCCCAACGCACCCTAACCTCTGGCGGGAAAGGGTATACAGCCAATACTTTTTAAGAAATTATCAATTGTTATCGGGGGGAAACCCACGCATCATCACACACCTCATTTTATTTCTCAGATTCAGGAAAACTACAGGTAGTTTTTCCCTCACCGAACATAATACCCCTTTTTGGTGGTACTCGTATTATCAGAAATGTATAAAACATTTTCCATTGTCTCAATCATGTAACGTGTGGCCCTACTGGAAATCACGGTTGTCTCTTCACCGTCGACACAGGAGTCAGTATCCGTGTCGGCGTCTGTATCTGCCATCTGAGGTAACGGGCGCTTTAGAGCCCCTGACGGCCTATGAGACGTCTGGACAGGCACAAGCTGAGTAGCCGGCTGTCTCATGTCAACCACTGTTTTTTTTTTTGTTTTTTTATACAGAGCTGACACTGTCATGTAATTTTCAACAGTACATCCACTCAGGTGTCGACCCCCTAGGTGGTGACATCACTGTTACAGACACTCTGCTCCGTCTCCACATCATTTTTCTCCTCATACATGTCGACACAAACGTGCCGACACACAGCACACACACAGGGAATGCTCTGATAGAGGACAGGACCCCACTAGCCCTTTGGGGAGACAGAGGGAGAGTATGCCAGCACACACCAGAGCGCTATATATATATATACAGGGATAACCTTATATAAGTGTTTTTCCCCTTATAGCTGCTGTATGTTTTAATACTGCGCCTAATTAGTGCCCCCCTCTCTTTTTTTAACCCTTTCTGTAGTGTAGTGACTGCAGGGAAGAGCCAGGGAGCTTCCGTCCAACTGAGCTGTGAGGGAAAATGGCGCCAGTGTGCTGAGGAGATAGTCTTCGCCCCCTTTTCGGCGGCCTTATCTCCCGTTTTTCTGTATATTCTGGCAGGGGTTAAATGCATCCATATAGCCCAGGAGCTATATGTGATGTATTTTTTGCCATGTAAGGTATTTTTATCATGTTTTATTGCGTCTCAGGGCGCCCCCCCCAGCGCCCTGCACCCTCAGTGACCGGAGTATGAAGTGTGCTGAGAGCAATGGCGCACAGCTGTGCGCTACCTTATTGAAGACAGGAACGTCTTCTGCCGCCGATTTTTCCGGACCTCTTCGCTCTTCTGGCTCTGTAAGGGGGCCGGCGGCGAGGCTCCGGGACCCATCCAGGCTGGGCCTGTGATCGTCCCTCTGGAGCTAATGTCCAGTAGCCAAGAAGCCCAATCCACTCTGCACGCAGGTGAGTTCGCTTCTTCTCCCCTTAGTCCCTCGATGCAGTGAGCCTGTTGCCAGCAGGTCTCACTGAAAATAACAAACCTAAACTAAAACTTTCACTAAGAAGCTCAGGAGAGCCCCTAGTGTGCACCCTTCTCGTCGGGCACAGAAATCTAACTGAGGCTTGGAGGAGGGTCATAGGGGGAGGAGCCAGTGCACACCACATAGTCCTAAAGCTTTCTTTAGATGTGCCCAGTCTCCTGCGGAGCCGCTATTCCCCATGGTCCTTACGGAGTCCCCAGCATCCACTTAGGACGTTAGAGAAAAGAGGCGTTGGTTACAACTGTTGCTGTTCATCCACAAGAAGGAATTTAATGTATCAATTACAATTGGAAAGTAACGTGTAACCCTGATTTAGGGTTTAAACAACACTTATACTGAGGTAGTTATAATATGGTGACTAAAATGGAGTATAAGCATATATATTATTCATATAAAAGTTAATGGATGTTGTAATACTGTATGCATGTTGTGAGGTAAATAATACAGTTCACATATATGTAATTGTATGTACATTGATGTAAATGTAGTGGTGAATACAATGAAGGCTTATTTTATGGTTTCACAGTGTATCTAAAGGGTTAATGTCCTTGTGCTCCTAACTGTCAATCACCTAGTGAGGTGATTGCCAGTGGGCGGGGCATCACCTCAGAGTGGGTCATGTGACTACTAGAGAGGAGTGGAGAGGTGCTGTGAGTGTAGCTGAGAGAGAGACTGCATATCCCTTGGTGAGAGGACATAGTTTTTTGCTGCTCCGGCCGTCGCCCGCATTAGAGCTGAGCGGTATACATTGCGGCGGCCGGAGGGGGCTTAGTGTGTGAAGCCAGAACAGGGCTTCCTTACTGTAAAGGTGGTGACAGCAGCATTGAGACTCAGAACTGTTCATAGAACCCAAGATCAGCGCTAGTCAACTCACCCAGCAGTATTGGAAGGGCACATCTGTGACAGGGACACAGAGAGGGTTCCTTCCTACCTATTACCGGCACAGACTCTGACAGCCACAACAAAGAAGCCAGGACCAGCAGCAGAGGCTCCATTCTGTGTGGCTGTAAGTGTAAGGGAGGAGTCGGGGGAGCATCCTGCAGCAGCATCACTAGATGGTAGAAGTGTGAGTGCATAATCCAGCCATTTATATTACCCCTACACTAAGCACAGCAAGCCATAGGTGACTATTGTACATAGTCAATTTCATATTGGGACTAAGTACTCCAGGGCTAGGCCGCAATAATGGCTATTAAGCAGGAGGATAGTAATGGGTCACAGTAGTCAGAGTGACCTATAATTACAGTTCCATGTATGGCTTAATCATAGTGCTAAGGAGAAGGTAGAAAGCACTGGGTATATATATGTAACAGGAGGAGTGGAGTGAAACTTGAACTGTTTAACGCTTCATAAATAGTTTTAAAACTCCCCCATATATCAGCATCACATCAGTCAAAGGAGAGCCAGAGACATTGTTCCGCAGCGCTAAATAGAAAGTAACACCCTAAAGCTGCCACCTAATGTGTGTATTTATGCCCCTGAATTAGCAGAATTAGAGTCAAGGACATTAAAGGTAGCCATACTACAGTGACATTGGATGGATGTTAAAGCCTCTTAGCCACAAAGGATTAGAATATCATCCCGATTCAAGGACTAGCTTGTGGCACTTTAATACAACTGTGTTATATGTATATTCGTGAACCCGTAAGAAGGACTGACACGTAAGAGACTATTAGTTATAAAGTTAAAGGATTTGAGCTCGCTGTGACTATGATAAGAGAAACCATCTCTTGCAGATATATTTAATATAGACTCATCCTAAGAGACAACAATAATTTGAGGCATACAGGAATCGAAAAGCTATATATGCTCTGAAATATAGAAAGCATCAGCTACTTCAAATGGACACAAGGACGCAGCATAACAAAGGTTTATCATACCAGCTTCTTAGGAGTTTAGTTTAATACTGGACAACTACAGTAACATTTTTACTGAGGAAAGGATACAGATTCCTTGGTAATCAACTGTTGATGTTACTATCTATGAGCTAAATAGATACTTTCTGTTATCTGCCAAGGAGGAACTATAAGTAACCTTATAGGAGAAAGTAATCGCTACCATAAATAGACTGAGCCAAACATCTTTCTCTTTAACTGAAGGGAAAACTGATAGTTGATACTAAAACATAGTGTCAGACATTCTGTATTAACTGCTGTTATTTTTAGGAAGTTTATGGGCCCTTATAGTGCACTATCATATTAAGAGTACCCGGGTCACTCTAACACCTAAGGGTGTCTTGAAAAGAAAAAGGATTTGTTGTATTGCATGCAGGTACTGTGTATAGGCCTAATTGACAGGCTGTTAGCATGGATTAATGACTTAAAGGGGAATGTGTAATTGATGAAATGTTAATGTATACTTAATCCATTTGGTACTGGTCATTAAAGTGTTATACTTTCCATGTGTGTCTGGTCCGTCTGGAAGTTGATCTGAAGATCCTGGAAGAAAGAGACAGGTATATTAGATAATATATCTATGATATAAGGGAATCATCCCCTAAGGATAGAGATCAGGCTTACTCAAGCAAGCCTTAACGGTAGTTAAATACTACACATAGCTTGAGTGGAGGCACAGCTATTAGGTAACCATCCCTTAATAGAATACATAGACAGCTCTCGTTCAAGGTAATGAGGGTAGGGTTACATTTGGAGGCACCGCGTGAGATAGAAGTTACACTCAGGCCCTGTTACACCACAGGTGTCAGCTGCCATTAATTATTATTGATAAAGTCCTCACATCCCTAAAAATAAAATACAAATATGGGAAAGAAGCAAAGGAACAGGGAGAAGGTTGGACATAAAGCCATTGCTGTATCAGTTGGGAGAGTTGAAGCCATTAGAGAATGTAAAAGTATGGACAAACAAGAGTACCGTAAGGGACCAGGCTTAAAGGAAGAGGTGACATGCAAGTTTGTGGGAACTTTTGTAAATAACCTAGGTGTGAAAAATGAAAAAATATTAGATATCCCTGTAGAGTTGGAGAAGAGAAAGAAAAAATCAAAGGACAAGAAAGTCAAACTTGATCCCCACCTAAAGGATAGTGAGGGAGGTGTTAGTGACAACCTTGCTCATACTTTGGTCGCTAACATGGATTATGGAATGAAAGGAGATAAGAATGTTCTACCACTGAAAGAGAGAGTTCCAGGGGAAGTGAAGATAGATGTAGGTATACAGAGATTAGAAACTGTGCTAAAGCAAATAGCTGAGGATTATAAGAAACATGGACAATTAGTATTAGCTCTTCCAAAAGATCAACAGAAGGACCTGCTTTCCCGGTTTCCAACTTCCATTGAGGAACCAACAAGAAGAGATAGCCCAGTGGATCTACAGACCCCGATAGAGGTGATAAGACATATAGCACTGGACAGGTCTAAACATCAGTTGTTGGAGGTTCTAGATGAAACCCAATGGAAGCTAAAAGAAGAACAGATGTTTAACACCAAAATTGATGAGAGGAACAAAGAGCTTGAGAGAGAACTTTGGTTTATACAGAGAGAGATGGAAACCATGGCATCTGATGAAAGACAAACCAGAGTGGATCAGGAGCAACAAAAGTTGATAATGTACCAGCAGCAGGAAGACAATATTCATTCTCTGGAATCAAAAATAACTGAGTTGTCTGAATTATTGGAAGTGGGTAAAGAAACTGAAAAGGAGGATCATATTTGTCTGAATGAAATGAAAGAAAGACTGTCTCAGCTAGAATCTGAGAATAAAATACTCAAGGATGCCAACTTCCTAAACAACTGTCCTGAAGACCGTATCCATGAATTTTCTATGCGACCGGATACTAAGGACATAGCATTACAGACTGAGGTAGTGGATGGTATATTGCTGAGACAATCTTCTATGAATAAAGTTGATAGTAAAGGGACACAGTATATGTCTCTTAAAATGACTGGCACAGTAATATGGTTCCATGTGAAGAAAGGCTATGGCTTCATTAAAAGGCATGACACCGGAGAAGACATATTTGTACATTGGACATCCATAACGAAGAATAACCCCCTAAAACTGTTGTACAGTGTAGGAGATGGAGAGAAAGTAGAATTTGAAGTGTTGGAAGGGGAAAAGGGTGTACATGAAGCAAATGTGACTGGCATAGGTGGAGTACCAGTGAAAGGGAGTCGATTTGCTCCAAACCGACGAGGATCATACAGTTATTGTTATCAACCACGAGAAAAAGTGGTTGATGAAGGAAGTGCATATTCAGAACAAAGGCAAGGGAGAGATCCAGCTCCATGTCATCCTTCTACAACCTTACATTACCGACCTCTCTCGAGATTCAATGGTAGAGTAAATCAGTCCCAGGATCAAGAAACGGAAAATTCAGATGCTAAAGACTTGATAACTTTAGAAGCTTCGTCAGAGAAAGAAACTAGTCTCAGTGAAAATCGTAGTGAGGTACATGATAACTTTACCCTAGCACAATCTCTTAAATCTTCCATCCGAAGTCCAGTACTAAAAGAAGTCAATAAATCAGGTGTAGAAGAGCAAGGGAAACCAGCACGATCAGAGAACACTATCCCTGGGAGGCATGAAGGCTATGTAGTTCCATCCCTCCCTATTTGGCCAACAGTTAAAATGGTTGAGATGAGGTGGCTTGCTAATGGATGTGAATGAATATATACTATTTTAGCATAGTGAGTAAGGTAGATGGTGCATTGGCACCTAAAGATGTTAAACAGTGACAATGCACCAGGGGGAGAAATGTAACCCTGATTTAGGGTTTAAACAACACTTATACTGAGGTAGTTATAATATGGTGACTAAAATGGAGTATAAGCATATATATTATTCATATACAAGTTAATGGATGTTGTAATACTGTATGCATGTTGTGAGGTAAATAATACAGTTCACATATATGTAATTGTATGTACATTGATGTAAATGTAGTGGTGAATACAATGAAGGCTTATTTTATGGTTTCACAGTGTATCTAAAGGGTTAATGTCCTTGTGCTCCTAACTGTCAATCACCTAGTGAGGTGATTGCCAGTGGGCGGGGCATCACCTCAGAGTGGGTCATGTGACTACTAGAGAGGAGTGGAGAGGTGCTGTGAGTGTAGCTGAGATAGAGACTGCATATCCCTTGGTGAGAGGACATAGTTTTTTGCTGCTCCGGCCGTCGCCCGCATTAGAGCTGAGCGGTATACATTGTGGCGGCCGGAGGGGGCTTAGTGTGTGAAGCCAGAACAGGGCTTCCTTACTGTAAAGGTGGTGACGGCAGCATTGAGACTCAGAACTGTTCATAGAACCCAAGATCAGCGCTAGTCAACTCACCCAGCAGTATTGGAAGGGCACATCTGTGACAGGGACACAGAGAGGGTTCCTTCCTACCTATTACCGGCACAGACTCTGACAGCCACAACAAAGAAGCCAGGACCAGCAGCAGAGGCTCCATTCTGTGTGGCTGTAAGTGTAAGGGAGGAGTCGGGGGAGCATCCTGCAGCAGCATCACTAGATGGTAGAAGTGTGAGTGCATAATCCAGCCATTTATATTACCCCTACACTAAGCACAGCAAGCCATAGGTGACTATTGTACATAGTCAATTTCATATTGGGACTAAGTACTCCAGGGCTAGGCCGCAATAATGGCTATTAAGCAGGAGGATAGTAATGGGTCACAGTAGTCAGAGTGACCTATAATTACAGTTCCATGTATGGCTTAATCATAGTGCTAAGGAGAAGGTAGAAAGCACTGGGTATATATATGTAACAGGAGGAGTGGAGTGAAACTTGAACTGTTTAACGCTTCATAAATAGTTTTAAAACTCCCCCATATATCAGCATCACATCAGTCAAAGGAGAGCCAGAGACATTGTTCCGCAGCGCTAAATAGAAAGTAACACCCTAAAGCTGCCACCTAATGTGTGTATTTATGCCCCTGAATTAGCAGAATTAGAGTCAAGGACATTAAAGGTAGCCATACTACAGTGACATTGGATGGATGTTAAAGCCTCTTAGCCACAAAGGATTAGAATATCATCCCGATTCAAGGACTAGCTTGTGGCACTTTAATACAACTGTGTTATATGTATATTCGTGAACCCGTAAGAAGGACTGACACGTAAGAGACTATTAGTTATAAAGTTAAAGGATTTGAGCTCGCTGTGACTATGATAAGAGAAACCATCTCTTGCAGATATATTTAATATAGACTCATCCTAAGAGACAACAATAATTTGAGGCATACAGGAATCGAAAAGCTATATATGCTCTGAAATATAGAAAGCATCAGCTACTTCAAATGGACACAAGGACGCAGCATAACAAAGGTTTATCATACCAGCTTCTTAGGAGTTTAGTTTAATACTGGACAACTACAGTAACATTTTTACTGAGGAAAGGATACAGATTCCTTGGTAATCAACTGTTGATGTTACTATCTATGAGCTAAATAGATACTTTCTGTTATCTGCCAAGGAGGAACTATAAGTAACCTTATAGGAGAAAGTAATCGCTACCATAAGTAGACTGAGCCAAACATCTTTCTCTTTAACTGAAGGGAGAACTGATAGTTGATACTAAAACATAGTGTCAGACATTCTGTATTAACTGCTGTTATTTTTAGGAAGTTTATGGGCCCTTATAGTGCACTATCATATTAAGAGTACCCGGGTCACTCTAACACCTAAGGGTGTCTTGAAAAGAAAAAGGATTTGTTGTATTGCATGCAGGTACTGTGTATAGGCCTAATTGACAGGGGGTTAGCATGGATTAATGACTTAAAGGGGAATGTGTAATTGATGAAATGTTAATGTATACTTAATCCATTTGGTACTGGTCATTAAAGTGTTATACTTTCCATGTGTGTCTGGTCCGTCTGGAAGTTGATCTGAAGATCCTGGAAGAAAGAGACAGGTATATTAGATAATATATCTATGATATAAGGGAATCATCCCCTAAGGATAGAGATCAGGCTTACTCAAGCAAGCCTTAACGGTAGTTAAATACTACACATAGCTTGAGTGGAGGCACAGCTATTAGGTAACCATCCCTTAATAGAATACATAGACAGCTCTCGTTCAAGGTAGGGTTACAAACGATTAAATTACAACAGCTGTATCCAGTAGGATTTTTTGGACCCTTTAATAAACATTCCGTTGTCATCAAGGGCAATATGAAATAGATCCTGATTACATTTAGATATGGATAGTGGTGCCTATATATGTTGACTCCATTGTATTTTATTGAATGTGGGTTTCTTCTGTCTATATATATTTTTTAAAAATAAGGAGCTTGTATATTTTATTTTTTGCGCTCCCTTGATAACAAGTGTGATTATCTTTAAAATTTGGTTTATTATTGGTAGAACAGTACTACCTATGGGAGCAGCATTTTATAATATATGGTGAAAATTAATAGATGTATAAAGATTAAATAAGCAACAAATTGGTGAAATAGATAAGTTTTGATAGGAGCACTGGGTTCTATATATATATATTGACATTTGGTTATATATATGTATAGACTTTATAAATTCTTGACAGAGATGTGCCTGAGCAGCGGCCCTCCCCAGCCCTATCCCAAATCATACTTATTTTGCATAGGAGATACCATGGTCATGAAGATTGTTCTCCCAGGGTGAGGTTCATTCATTGCATTCTGGGTATGCTGACCCCTGTGATTTCCCCAAATGTGGGAAACTCGACTGCATTATTTGTGGTAGTGGGGGACTGTGTTTGTGCTTTCCTCTGGTCAGCTCTGGTAAAAGTCAGATTTCTTTGTCTCAGATCTTCCTCTAGCCTTGTTCTTCTTTCGAGAGTTTCCATGTGCTGCCTCAGTTGGATCTCCTTCACTTGACAGGGGGGTGCCCGAGCAGCGACCCTCCCCAGCTCTAGCCCAACTCCTACTTACCTGCCAGGTGAGATACTATGATCATGAAGATGCTTCTCCAAGGGCAAGGCTCACCCATTGCACTCTGGGTGTGCTGCTCCTGCGGTTTCCCCAAATGTTGGACACTTGACTGCATAATTTGTGTTTCCCCTGGTCGGCTCTCGTATAATTCAGATCTCTTTGTCTCAGGTCTCTCT
The DNA here is from genome assembly GCF_028390025.1 of Pseudophryne corroboree. Taxonomy (NCBI): domain Eukaryota; kingdom Metazoa; phylum Chordata; class Amphibia; order Anura; family Myobatrachidae; genus Pseudophryne; species Pseudophryne corroboree. Next base: position 189,747 of record NW_026967614.1, read on the forward strand.
CCAGCCTAGTTTGCTGTCTGTTTCCACTTCTCTTTTCTTGAGTTGCTCCCTTCTATGCCCTTGCGCACTATCCTGACTTCTCCCGTCTGCTTACTTTGTGCCTTCCAACGCACAATGCAAACTACAGGTAGTGCTGCAGGGCCCACACCCTTTTACTTGCCTTACAGAGCAGCTCTGGAGCTGTTACAGTGCCCAGCTGCTGCAAGAAATCAGCTTGAATGCTTCAGGGGCTGGGGCATAGCCCCACACCGAAGTAGGGTGGAGGTGTTTAATGCGAACTAGGGGTCATCCAAGCGCCGCAAAAGGCCGCCATGCCCTGCACGCCCCTTTTCTCTTTTCATATGCAGACGAGGGTTGAAGCCAACTTTGACCCACTGCTTGGATGACATCACCATATGCAAATCCATCTGCTGCAGGCCTTCCCCCAGGAATGCTTGCACTAGTTGTTGCATTTGGTTTGTTGTTTGGGGGTGCTTCAGTATTAGGCAGCCTTCTGCCCTCCCATGTTCATCTGAAAATATGTGTTCTCCCTGCAGTTGTTGTCCCCAGATGAGAGTTCCCTTGTGCTGCCTCAGTTGAATCTCCTTTACTTGACAGAGATGTGCCTTAGCAGCGGCCCTCCCCAGCCCTATCCTAAGTCATACTTATTTTGCATAGGAGATACCATGGTCATGAAGATTGTTCTCCCAGGGTGAGGTTCATTCATTGCATTCTGGGTATGCTGACCCCTATGATTTCCCCAAATGTGGGAAACTCGACTGCATTATTTGTGGTAGTGGGGGACTGTGTTTGTTCTTTCCTCTGGTCAGCTCTGGTAAAAGTCAGATTTATTTGTCTCAGATCTTCCTCTAGCCTTGTTCTTCTATCGAGAGTTTCCTTGTGCTGCCTCAGTTGGATCTACTTCACTTGACAGCCCGAGCAGCGACCCTCCCCAGAACTATCCCAAATCCTACTTACCTGCCAGGTGAGATACTATGATCATGAAGGTGCTTCTCCCAGGGCAAGTCTCACCCATTGCACTCTGGGTGTGCTGCTCCTGCGATTTCCCCAAATGTGGGAAACTTGACTGCATAATTTGTGTTTCCCCTGGTCGGCTCTCGTATAATTCAGATCTCTTTGTCTCAGGTCTCTCTCCAGCCTAGTTTGCTGTCTATTTCCACTTCTTTTTTCTTGAGCCGCTCCCTTCTATGCCCTTGCGCACTATCCTGACTTCTCCCGTCTGCTTAATTTGTGCCTTCCAACGCACAATGCGAACTACAGGTAGTGCTGCAGGGCCCACGCCCTTTTACTTGCCTTACAGAGCAGCTCTGGAGCTGTTACAGTGCCTAGCTGCTGCAAGAAATCAGCTTGAATGCTTCAGGGGCTGGGGCATAGCCAACATGAGCCCCACACCGAAGGAGGGTGGATGTGTTTAATGCGAACTAGGGGTCATCCAATCGCCGCAAAAGGCCGCCATGCCCTGCACGCCCCTTTTCTCTTTTCATATGCAGACGAGGGTTGAAGCCAACTTTGACCCACTGCTTGGATGACATCACCATATGCAAATCCATCTGCTGCAGCCTTCCCCCAGGAATGCTTGCACTAGTTGTTGCATTTGGTTTGTTGTTTGGGGGTGCTTCAGTATTAGGCAGCCTTCTGCCCTCCCATGTTCATCTGAAAATATGTGTTCTCCCTGCAGTTGTTGTCCCCAGATGAGAGTTCCCTTGTGCTGCCTCAGTTGAATCTTCTTTACTTGACAGAGAAGTGCCTGAGCAGCGGCCCTCCCCAGCCCTGTTAGGCCATCATCTACACGGCATAGCCCTGAATTTTCCAATGCGCAGCTCTTTGCAAAAGAGAGATATTGGCAAGGAAAAGCTGTCTTGTACCTTTGCATTTTTCTCCCAAACGAAGGACACTAGAACATTTTTTTTAAAGCCTCCTGTTAGGCCATCATCTACACGGCATAGCCCTGAATTTTTCAATGCGCAGCTCTTTGCAAAAGAGAGATATTGGCAAGGAAAAGCTGTCTTGTACCTTTGCATTTTTCTCCCAAACGAAGGACACTAGAATGAAAATTTTAAAGCCTCCTGTTAGTGCTTCATCTACACGGTATAGCCCTGAATTTTCCAATGCGTAGCTCTTTGCAAAAGAGAGATATTGGCAAGGAAAAGCTGTCTTGTACCTTTGCATTTTTCTCCCAAACGAAGGACACTAGAAAGAAAATTTTAAAGCCTCCAGTTAGGCCATCATCTACACGGCATAGCCCTGAATTTTCCAATGCGCAGCTCTTTGCAAAAGAGAGATATTGGCAAGGAAAAGCTGTCTTGTACCTTTGCATTTTTCTCCCAAACGAAGGACACTAGAAATTTTTTTTTAAAGCCTCCTGTTAGGCCATCATCTACACGGCATAGCCCTGAATTTTCCAATGCGCAGCTCTTTGCAAAAGAGAGATATTGGCAAGGAAAAACTGTCTTGTACCTTTGCATTTTTCTCCCAAACGAAGGACACTAGAAAAATTTTTTAAAGCCTCCTGTTAGGCCATCATCTACACGGCATAGCCCTGAATTTTCCAATGCGCAGCTCTTTGCAAAAGAGAGATATTGGCAAGGAAAAACTGTCTTGTACCTTTGCATTTTTCTCCCAAACGAAGGACACTAGAAAGAAAATTTTAAAGCCTCCTGTTAGGCCATCATCTACACGGCATAGCCCTGAATTTTCCAATGCGCAGCTCTTTGCAAAAGAGAGATATTGGCAAGGAAAAGCTGTCATGTACCTTTGCATTTTTCTCCCAAACGAAGGACACTAGAAAGAAAATTTTAAAGCCTCCTGTTAGGACATCATCTACACGGCATAGCCCTGAATTTTCCAATGCGCAGCTCTTTGCAAAAGAGAGATATTGGCAAGGAAAAGCTGTCTTGTACCTTTGCATTTTTCTCCCAAACGAAGGACACTAGAAAATTTTTTTTAAAGCCTCCTGTTAGGCCATCATCTACACGGCATAGCCCTGAATTTTCCAATGCGCAGCTCTTTGCAAAAGAGAGATATTGGCAAGGAAAAGCTGTCTTGTACCTTTGCATTTTTCTCCCAAACGAAGGACACTAGAAAGAAAATTTTAAAGCCTCCTGTTAGGCCATCATCTACACGGCAGAGCCCTGAATTTTCCAATGCGCAGCTCTTTGCAAAAGAGAGATATTGGCAAGGAAAAGCTGTCTTGTACCTTTGCATTTTTCTCCCAAACTAAGGACACTAGAAAGAAAATTTTAAAGCCTCCTGTTAGGCCATCATCTACACGGCATAGCCCTGAATTTTCCAATGCGCAGCTTTGTGCAAAAGAGAGATATTGGCAAGGAAAAGCTGTCTTGTACCATTGGATTTTTCTCCCAAACGAAGGACACTAGAAAGAAAATTTTAAAGCCTCCTGTTAGGCCATCATCTACACGGCATAGCCCTGAATTTTCCAATGCGCAGCTCTTTGCAAAAGAGAGATATTGGCAAGGAAAAGCTGTCTTGTACCTTTGCATTTTTCTCCCAAACGAAGGACACTAGAAAGAACATTTTAAAGCCTCCTGTTAGGCCATCATCTACACGGCATAGCCCTGAATTTTCCAATGCGCAGCTCTTTGCAAAAGAGAGATATTGGCAAGGAAAAGCTGTCTTATACCTTTGCATTTTTCTCCCAAACGAAGGACACTAGAATGAAAATTTTAAAGCCTCCTGTTAGTGCTTCATCTACACGGTATAGCCCTGAATCTTCCAATGCGTAGCTCTTTGCAAAAGAGAGATATTGGCAAGGAAAAGCTGTCTTGTACCTTTGCATTTTTCTCCCAAACGAAGGACACTAGAAAGAAAATTTTAAAGCCTCCAGTTAGGCCATCATCTACACGGCATAGCCCTGAATTTTCCAATGCGCAGCTCTTTGCAAAAGAGAGATATTGGCAAGGAAAAGCTGTCTTGTACCTTTGCATTTTTCTCCCAAACGAAGGACACTAGATAGAAAATTTTAAAGCCTCCTGTTAGGCCATCATCTACACGGCATAGCCCTGAATTTTCCAATGCGCAGTTCTTTGCAAAAGAGAGATATTGGCAAGGAAAAGCTGTCTTGTACCTTTGCATTTTTCTCCCAAACGAAGGACACTATAAAGAAAATTTTAAAGCCTCCAGTTAGTCCATCATCTACACGGCATAGCCCTGAATTTTCCAATGCGCAACTCTTTGCAAAAGAGAGATATTGGCAAGGAAAAGCTGTCTTGTACCTTTGCATTTTTCTCCCAAACGAAGGACACTACAAAGAAAATTTTAAAGCCTCCTGTTAGGCCATCATCTACACGGCATAGCCCTGAATTTTCCAATGCGCAGCTTTGTGCAAAAGAGAGATATTGGCAAGGAAAAGCTGTCTTGTACCAATGGATTTTTCTCCCAAACGAAGGACACTAGAAAGAAAATTTTAAAGCCTCCTGTTAGGCCATCATCTACACGGCAGAGCCCTGAATTTTCCAATGCGCAGCTCTTTGCAAAAGAGAGATATTGGCAAGGAAAAGCTGTCTTGTACCTTTGCATTTTTCTCCCAAACTAAGGACACTAGAAAGAAAATTTTAAAGCCTCCTGTTAGGCCATCATCTACACGGCATAGCCCTGAATTTTCCAATGCGCAGCTTTGTGCAAAAGAGAGATATTGGCAAGGAAAAGCTGTCTTGTACCTTTGCATTTTTCTCCCAAACGAAGGACACTAGAAAGAAAATTTTAAAGCCTCCTGTTAGGCCATCATCTACACGGCATAGCCCTGAATTTTCCAATGCGCAGCTCTTTGCAAAAGAGAGATATTGGCAAGGAAAAGCTGTCTTGTACCTTTGCATTTTTCTCCCAAACGAAGGACACTAGAATGAAAATTTTAAAGCCTCCTGTTAGTGCTTCATCTACACGGTATAGCCCTGAATCTTCCAATGCGTAGCTCTTTGCAAAAGAGAGATATTGGCAAGGAAAAGCTGTCTTGTACCTTTGCATTTTTCTCCCAAACGAAGGACACTAGAAAGAAAATTTTAAAGCCTCCAGTTAGGCCATCATCTACACGGCATAGCCCTGAATTTTCCAATGCGCAGCTCTTTGCAAAAGAGAGATATTGGCAAGGAAAAGCTGTCTTGTACCTTTGCATTTTTCTCCCAAACGAAGGACACTAGATAGAAAATTTTAAAGCCTCCTGTTAGGCCATCATCTACACGGCATAGCCCTGAATTTTCCAATGCGCAGTTCTTTGCAAAAGAGAGATATTGGCAAGGAAAAGCTGTCTTGTACCTTTGCATTTTTCTCCCAAACGAAGGACACTAGAAAGAAAATGTTAAAGCCTCCAGTTAGTCCATCATCTACACGGCATAGCCCTGAATTTTCCAATGCGCAACTCTTTGCAAAAGAGAGATATTGGCAAGGAAAAGCTGTCTTGTACCTTTGCATTTTTCTCCCAAACGAAGGACACTACAAAGAAAATTTTAAAGCCTCCTGTTAGGCCATCATCTACACGGCATAGCCCTGAATTTTCCAATGCGCAGCTTTGTGCAAAAGAGAGATATTGGCAAGGAAAAGCTGTCTTGTACCAATGGATTTTTCTCCCAAATGAAGGACACTAGAATGAAAATTTTAAAGCCTCCTGTTAGTGCTTCATCTACACGGTATAGCCCTGAATTTTCCAATGCGTAGCTCTTTGCAAAAGAGAGATATTGGCAAGGAAAAGCTGTCTTGTACCTTTGCATTTTTCTCCCAAACGAAGGACACTAGTAATAAAATTTTAAAGCCTCCTGTTAGGCCATCATCTACACGGCATAGCCCTGAATTTTCCAATGCGCAGCTCTTTGCAAAAGAGAGATATTGGCAAGGAAAAGCTGTCTTGTACCTTTGCATTTTTCTCCCAAACGAAGGAAACTAGAAAGAAAATTTTAAAGCCTCCTGTTAGGCCATCATCTACACGGCATAGCCCTGAATTTTCCAATGCGCAGCTCTTTGTAAAAGAGAGATATTGGCAAGGAAAAGCTGTCTTGTACCTTTGCATTTTTCTCCCAAACGAAGGACACTAGAAAGAAAATTTTAAAGCCTCCTGTTAGTGCTTCATCTACACGGCATAGCCCTGAATTTTCCAATGCGTAGCTCTTTGCAAAAGAGAGATATTGGCAAGGAAAAGCTGTCTTGTACCTTTGCATTTTTCTCCCAAACGAAGGACACTAGAAAGAAAATTTTAAAGCCTCCTGTTAGGCCATCATCTACACGGCATAGCCCTGAAATTTCCAGTGCGCAGCTCTTTGCAAAAGAGAGATATTGGCAAGGAAAAGCTGTCTTGTACCTTTGCATTTTTCTCCCAAACGAAGGACACTTCAAAGAAAATTTTAAAGCCTCCTGTTAGGCCATCATCTACACGGCATAGCCCTGAATTTTCCAATGCGCAGCTTTGTGCAAAAGAGAGATATTGGCAAGGAAAAGCTGTCTTGTACCAATCTATTTTTCTCCCAAATGAAGGACACTAGAAATAAAATTTTAAAGCCTCCCGTTAGGCCATCATCTACACGGCATAGCCCTGAATTTTCCAATGCGCAGCTCTTTGCAAAAGAGAGATATTGGCAAGGAAAAGCTGTCTTGTACCTTTGCATTTTTCTCCCAAACGAAGAACACTAGAAAGAAAATTTTAAAGCCTCCTGTTAGGCCATCATCTACACGGCATAGCCCTGAATTTTCCAATGCGCAGCTCTTTGTAAAAGAGAGATATTGGCAAGGAAAAACTGTCTTGTACCATTGGATTTTTCTCCCAAACAAAGGACACTAGAATGAAAATTTTAAAGCCTCCTGTTAGTGCTTCATCTACATGGTATAGCCCTGAATTTTCCAATGCGCAGCTCTTTGCAAAAGAGAGATATTGGCAAGGAAAAGCTGTCTTGTACCTTTGCATTTTTCTCCCAAACGAAGGACACTAGAAATAAAATTTTAAAGCCTCCAGTTAGGCCATCATCTACACGGCATAGCCCTGAATTTTCCAATGCGCAGCTCTTTGCAAAAGAGAGATATTGGCAAGGAAAAGCTGTCTTGTACCTTTGCGTTTTTCTCCCAAACGAAGGACACTAGAAAGAAAATTTTAAAGCCTCCTGTTAGGCCATCATCTACACGGCATAGCCCTGAATTTTCCAATGCGCAGCTCTTTGCAAAAGAGAGATATTGGCAAGGAAAAGCTGTCTTGTACCTTTGCATTTTTCTCCCAAACGATGGACACTAGAAAGAAAATTTTAAAACCTCCTGTTAGGCCATCATCTACACGGCATAGCCCTGAATTTTCCAATGCGCAGCTCTTTCAAAAGAGAGATATTGGCAAGGAAAAGCTGTCTTGTACCTTTGCATTTTTCTCCCAAACGAAGGACACTAGAAAGAAAATTTTAAAGCCTCCTGTTAGGCCATCATCTACACGGCATAGCCCTGAATTTTCCAATGCGCAGCTCTTTGCAAAAGAGAGATATTGGCAAGGAAAAGCTGTCTTGTACCATTGGATTTTTCTCCCAAACGAAGGACACTAGAATGAAAATTTTAAAGCCTCCTGTTAGTGCTTCATCTACACGGTATAGCCCTGAATTTTCCAATGCGTAGCTCTTTGCAAAAGAGAGATATTTGTCAAGGAAAAGCTGTCTTGTACCTTTGCATTTTTCTCCCAAACGAAGGACACTAGAAAGAAAATTTTAAAGCCTCCAGTTAGGCCATCATCTACACGGCATAGCCCTGAATTTTCCAATGCGCAGCTCTTTGCAAAAGAGAGATATTGGCAAGGAAAAGCTGTCTTGTACCTTTGCATTTTTCTCCCAAACGAAGGACACTACAAAGAAAATTTTAAAGCCTCCTGTTAGGCCATCATCTACACGGCATAGCCCTGAATTTTCCAATGCGCAGCTTTGTGCAAAAGAGAGATATTGGCAAGGAAAAGCTGTCTTGTACCAATGGATTTTTCTCCCAAATGAAGGACACTAGAATGAAAATTTTAAAGCCTCCTGTTAGTGCTTCATCTACACGGCATAGCCCTGAATTTTCCAATGCGCAGCTCTTTGCAAAAGAGAGATATTGGCAAGGAAAAGCTGTCTTGTACCTTTGCATTTTTCTCCCAAACGAAGGACACTAGAAAGAAAATTTTAAAACCTCCTGTTAGGCCATCATCTACTCGGCATAGCCCTGAATTTTCCAATGCGCAGCTCTTTCAAAAGAGAGATATTGGCAAGGAAAAGCTGTCTTGTACCTTTGCATTTTTCTCCCAAACGAAGGACACTACAAAGAAAATTTTAAAGCCTCCTGTTAGGCCATCATCTACACGGCATAGCCCTGAATTTTCCAATGCGCAGCTTTGTGCAAAAGAGAGATTATTGGCAAGGAAAAGCTGTCTTGTACCAATGGATTTTTCTCCCAAATGAAGGACACTAGAATGAAAATTTTAAAGCCTCCTGTTAGTGCTTCATCTACACGGTATAGCCCTGAATTTTCCAATGCGTAGCTCTTTGCAAAAGAGAGATATTGGCAAGGAAAAGCTGTCTTGTACCTTTGCATTTTTCTCCCAAACGAAGGACACTAGAAAGAAAATTTTAAAGCCTCCTGTTAGGCCATCATCTACACGGCATAGCCCTGAATTTTCCAATGCGCAGCTCTTTGCAAAAGAGAGATATTGGCAAGGATAAGCTGTCTTGTACCTTTGCATTTTTCTCCCAAACGAAGGACACTAGAAAGAAAATTTTAAAGCCTCCTGTTAGGCCATCATCTACACGGCATAGCCCTGAATTTTCCAATGCGCAGCTCTTTGCAAAAGAGAGATATTGGCAAGGAAAAGCTGTCTTGTACCATTGGATTTTTCTCCCAAACGAAGGACACTAGAATGAAAATTTTAAAGCCTACTGTTAGTGCTTCATCTACACGGTATAGCCCTGAATTTTCCAATGCGTAGCTCTTTGCAAAAGAGAGATATTGGCAAGGAAAAGCTGTCTTGTACCTTTGCATTTTTCTCCCAAACGAAGGACACTAGAAAGAAAATTTTAAAGCCTCCAGTTAGGCCATCATCTACACGGCATAGCCCTGAATTTTCCAATGCGCAGCTCTTTGCAAAAGAGAGATATTGGCAAGGAAAAGCTGTCTTGTACCTTTGCATTTTTCTCCCAAACGAAGGACACTACAAAGAAAATTTTAAAGCCTCCTGTTAGGCCATCATCTACACGGCATAGCCCTGAATTTTCCAACGCGCAGCTTTGTGCAAAAGAGAGATATTGGCAAGGAAAAGCTGTCTTGTACCAATGGATTTTTCTCCCAAATGAAGGACACTAGAATGAAAATTTTAAAGCCTCCTGTTAGTGCTTCATCTACACGGCATAGCCCTGAATTTTCCAATGCGCAGCTCTTTGCAAAAGAGAGATATTGGCAAGGAAAAGCTGTCTTGTACCTTTGCATTTTTCTCCCAAACGAAGGACACTAGAAAGAAAATTTTAAAACCTCCTGTTAGGCCATCATCTACTCGGCATAGCCCTGAATTTTCCAATGCGCAGCTCTTTCAAAAGAGAGATATTGACAAGGAAAAGCTGTCTTGTACCTTTGCATTTTTCTCCCAAACGAAGGACACTACAAAGAAAATTTTAAAGCCTCCTGTTAGGCCATCATCTACACGGCATAGCCCTGAATTTTCCAATGCGCAGCTTTGTGCAAAAGAGAGATATTGGCAAGGAAAAGCTGTCTTGTACCAATGGATTTTTCTCCCAAACGAAGGACACTAGAATGAAAATTTTAAAGCCTCCTGTTAGTGCTTCATCTACATGGTATAGCCCTGAATTTTCCAATGCGTAGCTCTTTGCAAAAGAGAGATATTGGCAATGAAAAGCTGTTGTACCTTTGCATTTTTCTCCCAAACGAAGGACACTAGAAATAAAATTGTAAAGCCTCCTGTTAGGCCATCATCTACACGGCATAGCCCTGAATTTTCCAATGCGCAGCTCTTTGCAAAAGAGAGATATTGGCAAGGATAAGCTGTCTTGTACCTTTGCATTTTTCTCCCAAACGAAGGACACTAGAAAGAAAATTTTAAAGCCTCCTGTTAGGCCATCATCTACACGGCATAGCCCTGAATTTTCCAATGCGCAGCTCTTTGCAAAAGAGAGATATTGGCAAGGAAAAGCTGTCTTGTACCTTTGCATTTTTCTCCCAAACGAAGGACACTAGAATTTTTTTTTTAAAGCCTCCTGTTAGGCCATCATCTACACGGCATAGCCCTGAATTTTCCAATGCGCAGCTCTTTGCAAAAGAGAGATATTGGCAAGGAAAAGCTGTCTTGTACCTTTGCATTTTTCTCCCAAACGAAGGACACTACAAAGAAAATTTTAAAGCCTCCTGTTAGGCCATCATCTACACGGCATAGCCCTGAATTTTCCAATGCGCAGCTTTGTGCAAAAGAGAGATATTGGCAAGGAAAAGCTGTCTTGTACCAATGGATTTTTCTCCCAAATGAAGGACACTAGAATGAAAATTTTAAAGCCTCCTGTTAGTGCTTCATCTACACGGTATAGCCCTGAATTTTCCAATGCGTAGCTCTTTGCAAAAGAGAGATATTGGCAAGGAAAAGCTGTCTTGTACCTTTGCATTTTTCTCCCAAACGAAGGACACTAGTAATAAAATTTTAAAGCCTCCTGTTAGGCCATCATCTACACGGCATAGCCCTGAATTTTCCAATGCGCAGCTCTTTGCAAAAGAGAGATATTGGCAAGGAAAAGCTGTCTTGTACCTTTGCATTTTTCTCCCAAACGAAGGAAACTAGAAAGAAAATTTTAAAGCCTCCTGTTAGGCCATCATCTACACGGCATAGCCCTGAATTTTCCAATGCGCAGCTCTTTGTAAAAGAGAGATATTGGCAAGGAAAAGCTGTCTTGTACCTTTGCATTTTTCTCCCAAACGAAGGACACTAGAAAGAAAATTTTAAAGCCTCCTGTTAGTGCTTCATCTACACGGCATAGCCCTGAATTTTCCAATGCGTAGCTCTTTGCAAAAGAGAGATATTGGCAAGGAAAAGCTGTCTTGTACCTTTGCATTTTTCTCCCAAACGAAGGACACTAGAAAGAAAATTTTAAAGCCTCCTGTTAGGCCATCATCTACACGGCATAGCCCTGAAATTTCCAGTGCGCAGCTCTTTGCAAAAGAGAGATATTGGCAAGGAAAAGCTGTCTTGTACCTTTGCATTTTTCTCCCAAACGAAGGACACTTCAAAGAAAATTTTAAAGCCTCCTGTTAGGCCATCATCTACACGGCATAGCCCTGAATTTTCCAATGCGCAGCTTTGTGCAAAAGAGAGATATTGGCAAGGAAAAGCTGTCTTGTACCAATCTATTTTTCTCCCAAATGAAGGACACTAGAAATAAAATTTTAAAGCCTCCCGTTAGGCCATCATCTACACGGCATAGCCCTGAATTTTCCAATGCGCAGCTCTTTGCAAAAGAGAGATATTGGCAAGGAAAAGCTGTCTTGTACCTTTGCATTTTTCTCCCAAACGAAGGACACTAGAAAGAAAATTTTAAAGCCTCCTGTTAGGCCATCATCTACACGGCATAGCCCTGAATTTTCCAATGCGCAGCTCTTTGTAAAAGAGAGATATTGGCAAGGAAAAACTGTCTTGTACCATTGGATTTTTCTCCCAAACAAAGGACACTAGAATGAAAATTTTAAAGCCTCCTGTTAGTGCTTCATCTACATGGTATAGCCCTGAATTTTCCAATGCGCAGCTCTTTGCAAAAGAGAGATATTGGCAAGGAAAAGCTGTCTTGTACCTTTGCATTTTTCTCCCAAACGAAGGACACTAGAAATAAAATTTTAAAGCCTCCAGTTAGGCCATCATCTACACGGCATAGCCCTGAATTTTCCAATGCGCAGCTCTTTGCAAAAGAGAGATATTGGCAAGGAAAAGCTGTCTTGTACCTTTGCGTTTTTCTCCCAAACGAAGGACACTAGAAAGAAAATTTTAAAGCCTCCTGTTAGGCCATCATCTACACGGCATAGCCCTGAATTTTCCAATGCGCAGCTCTTTGCAAAAGAGAGATATTGGCAAGGAAAAGCTGTCTTGTACCTTTGCATTTTTCTCCCAAACGATGGACACTAGAAAGAAAATTTTAAAACCTCCTGTTAGGCCATCATCTACACGGCATAGCCCTGAATTTTCCAATGCGCAGCTCTTTCAAAAGAGAGATATTGGCAAGGAAAAGCTGTCTTGTACCTTTGCATTTTTCTCCCAAACGAAGGACACTAGAAAGAAAATTTTAAAACCTCCTGTTAGGCCATCATCTACTCGGCATAGCCCTGAATTTTCCAATGCGCAGCTCTTTCAAAAGAGAGATATTGGCAAGGAAAAGCTGTCTTGTACCTTTGCATTTTTCTCCCAAACGAAGGACACTACAAAGAAAATTTTAAAGCCTCCTGTTAGGCCATCATCTACACGGCATAGCCCTGAATTTTCCAATGCGCAGCTTTGTGCAAAAGAGAGATTATTGGCAAGGAAAAGCTGTCTTGTACCAATGGATTTTTCTCCCAAATGAAGGACACTAGAATGAAAATTTTAAAGCCTCCTGTTAGTGCTTCATCTACACGGTATAGCCCTGAATTTTCCAATGCGTAGCTCTTTGCAAAAGAGAGATATTGGCAAGGAAAAGCTGTTTTGTACCTTTGCATTTTTCTCCCAAACGAAGGACACTAGAAAGAAAATTTTAAAGCCTCCTGTTAGGCCATCATCTACACGGCATAGCCCTGAATTTTCCAATGCGCAGCTCTTTGCAAAAGAGAGATATTGGCAAGGATAAGCTGTCTTGTACCTTTGCATTTTTCTCCCAAACGAAGGACACTAGAAAGAAAATTTTAAAGCCTCCTGTTAGGCCATCATCTACACGGCATAGCCCTGAATTTTCCAATGCGCAGCTCTTTGCAAAAGAGAGATATTGGCAAGGAAAAGCTGTCTTGTACCATTGGATTTTTCTCCCAAACGAAGGACACTAGAATGAAAATTTTAAAGCCTACTGTTAGTGCTTCATCTACACGGTATAGCCCTGAATTTTCCAATGCGTAGCTCTTTGCAAAAGAGAGATATTGGCAAGGAAAAGCTGTCTTGTACCTTTGCATTTTTCTCCCAAACGAAGGACACTAGAAAGAAAATTTTAAAGCCTCCAGTTAGGCCATCATCTACACGGCATAGCCCTGAATTTTCCAATGCGCAGCTCTTTGCAAAAGAGAGATATTGGCAAGGAAAAGCTGTCTTGTACCTTTGCATTTTTCTCCCAAACGAAGGACACTACAAAGAAAATTTTAAAGCCTCCTGTTAGGCCATCATCTACACGGCATAGCCCTGAATTTTCCAACGCGCAGCTTTGTGCAAAAGAGAGATATTGGCAAGGAAAAGCTGTCTTGTACCAATGGATTTTTCTCCCAAATGAAGGACACTAGAATGAAAATTTTAAAGCCTCCTGTTAGTGCTTCATCTACACGGCATAGCCCTGAATTTTCCAATGCGCAGCTCTTTGCAAAAGAGAGATATTGGCAAGGAAAAGCTGTCTTGTACCTTTGCATTTTTCTCCCAAACGAAGGACACTAGAAAGAAAATTTTAAAACCTCCTGTTAGGCCATCATCTACTCGGCATAGCCCTGAATTTTCCAATGCGCAGCTCTTTCAAAAGAGAGATATTGACAAGGAAAAGCTGTCTTGTACCTTTGCATTTTTCTCCCAAACGAAGGACACTACAAAGAAAATTTTAAAGCCTCCTGTTAGGCCATCATCTACACGGCATAGCCCTGAATTTTCCAATGCGCAGCTTTGTGCAAAAGAGAGATATTGGCAAGGAAAAGCTGTCTTGTACCAATGGATTTTTCTCCCAAACGAAGGACACTAGAATGAAAATTTTAAAGCCTCCTGTTAGTGCTTCATCTACATGGTATAGCCCTGAATTTTCCAATGCGTAGCTCTTTGCAAAAGAGAGATATTGGCAATGAAAAGCTGTTGTACCTTTGCATTTTTCTCCCAAACGAAGGACACTAGAAATAAAATTGTAAAGCCTCCTGTTAGGCCATCATCTACACGGCATAGCCCTGAATTTTCCAATGCGCAGCTCTTTGCAAAAGAGAGATATTGGCAAGGATAAGCTGTCTTGTACCTTTGCATTTTTCTCCCAAACGAAGGACACTAGAAAGAAAATTTTAAAGCCTCCTGTTAGGCCATCATCTACACGGCATAGCCCTGAATTTTCCAATGCGCAGCTCTTTGCAAAAGAGAGATATTGGCAAGGAAAAGCTGTCTTGTACCTTTGCATTTTTCTCCCAAACGAAGGACACTAGAATTTTTTTTTTAAAGCCTCCTGTTAGGCCATCATCTACACGGCATAGCCCTGAATTTTCCAATGCGCAGCTCTTTGCAAAAGAGAGATATTGGCAAGGAAAAGCTGTCTTGTACCTTTGCATTTTTCTCCCAAAACGAAGGACACTAGAAAAATTTTTTTAAAGCCTCCTGTTAGGCCATCATCTACACGGCATAGCCCTGAATTTTCCAATGCGCAGCTCTTTGCAAAAGAGAGATATTGGCAAGGATAAGCTGTCTTGTACCTTTGCATTTTTCTCCCAAACGAAGGACACTAGAAAGAAAATTTTAAAGCCTCCTGTTAGGCCATCATCTACACGGCATAGCCCTGAATTTTCCAATGCGCAGCTCTTTGCAAAAGAGAGATATTGGCAAGGAAAAGCTGTCTTGTACCTTTGCATTTTTCTCCCAAACGAAGGACACTAGAAATAAAATTGTAAAGCCTCCTGTTAGGCCATCATCTACACGGCATAGCCCTGAATTTTCCAATGCGCAGCTCTTTGCAAAAGAGAGATATTGGCAAGGAAAAGCTGTCTTGTACCTTTGCGTTTTTCTCCCAAACGAAGGACACTAGAAAGAAAATTTTAAAGCCTCCTGTTAGGCCATCATCTACACGGCATAGCCCTGAATTTTCCAATGCGCAGCTCTTTGCAAAAGAGAGATATTGGCAAGGAAAAGCTGTCTTGTACCTTTGCATTTTTCTCCCAAACGAAGGACACTAGAAAGAAAATTTTAAAGCCTCCTGTTAGGCCATCATCTACACGGCATAGCCCTGAATTTTCCAATGCGCAGCTCTTTGCAAAAGAGAGATATTGGCAAGGAAAAGCTGTCTTGTACCTTTGCATTTTTCTCCCAAACGAAGGACACTAGAATTTTTTTTTTAAAGCCTCCTGTTAGGCCATCATCTACACGGCATAGCCCTGAATTTTCCAATGCGCAGCTCTTTGCAAAAGAGAGATATTGGCAAGGATAAGCTGTCTTGTACCTTTGCATTTTTCTCCCAAACGAAGGACACTAGAAAGAAAATTTTAAAGCCTCCTGTTAGGCCATCATCTACACGGCATAGCCCATAATTTTCCAATGCGCAGCTCTTTGCAAAAGAGAGATATTGGCAAGGAAAAGCTGTCTTGTACCTTTGCATTTTTCTCCCAAACGAAGGACACTAGAAAGAAAATTTTAAAGCCTCCTGTTAGGCCATCATCTACACGGCATAGCCCTGAATTTTCCAATGCGCAGCTCTTTGCAAAAGAGAGATATTGGCAAGGAAAAACTGTCTTGTACCTTTGCATTTTTCTCCCAAACGAAGGACACTAGAAAGAAAATTTTAAAGCCTCCTGTTAGGCCATCATCTACACGGCATAGCCTTGAATTTTCCAATGCGCAGCTCTTTGCAAAAGAGAGATATTGGCAAGGAAAAGCTGTCATGTACCTTTGCATTTTTCTCCCAAACGAAGGACACTAGAAAGAAAATTTTAAAGCCTCCTGTTAGGCCATCATCTACACGGCATAGCCCTGAATTTTCCAATGCGCAGCTCTTTGCAAAAGAGAGATATTGGCAAGGAAAAGCTGTCATGTACCTTTGCATTTTTCTCCCAAACGAAGGACACTAGAAAGAAAATTTTAAAGCCTCCTGTTAGGCCATCATCTACACGGCATAGCCCTGAATTTTCCAATGCGCAGCTCTTTGCAAAAGAGAGATATTGGCAAGGAAAAGCTGTCTTGTACCTTTGCATTTTTCTCCCAAACGAAGGACACTAGAAAGAAAATTTTAAAGCCTCCTGTTAGGCCATCATCTACACGGCATAGCCCTGAATTTTCCAATGCGCAGCTCTTTGCAAAAGAGAGATATTGGCAAGGAAAAGCTGTCTTGTACCTTTGCATTTTTCTCCCAAACGAAGGAAACTAGAAAGAAAATTTTAAAGCCTCCTGTTAGGCCATCATCTACACGGCATAGCCCTGAATTTTCCAATGCGCAGCTCTTTGTAAAAGAGAGATATTGGCAAGGAAAAACTGTCTTGTACCATTGGATTTTTCTCCCAAACGAAGGACACTAGAATGAAAATTTTAAAGCCTCCTGTTAGTGCTTCATCTACATGGTATAGCCCTGAATTTTCCAATGCGTAGCTCTTTGCAAAAGAGAGATATTGGCAATGAAAAGCTGTCTTGTACCTTTGCATTTTTCTCCCAAACGAAGGACACTAGAAAGAAAATTTTAAAGCCTCCTGTTAGGCCATCATCTACACGGCATAGCCCTGAATTTTCCAATGCGCAGCTCTTTGCAAAAGAGAGATATTGGCAAGGAAAAGCTGTCTTGTACCTTTGCATTTTTCTCCCAAACGAAGGACACTAGAAAGAAAATTTTAAAGCCTCCTGTTAGGCCATCATCTACACGGCATAGCCCTGAATTTTCCAATGCGCAGCTCTTTGCAAAAGAGAGATATTGGCAAGGAAAAGCTGTCTTGTACCTTTGCGTTTTTCTCCCAAACGAAGGACACTAGAAAGAAAATTTTAAAGCCTCCTGTTAGGCCATCATCTACACGGCATAGCCCTGAATTTTCCAATGCGCAGCTCTTTGCAAAAGAGAGATATTGGCAAGGAAAAGCTGTCTTGTACCTTTGCATTTTTCTCCCAAACGAAGGACACTAGAAAGAAAATTTTAAAGCCTCCTGTTAGGCCATCATCTACACGGCATAGCCCTGAATTTTCCAATGCGCAGCTCTTTGCAAAAGAGAGATATTGGCAAGGAAAAGCTGTCTTGTACCTTTGCGTTTTTCTCCCAAACGAAGGACAATAGAAAGAAAATTTTAAAGCCTCCTGTTAGGCCATCATCTACACGGCATAGCCCTGAATTTTCCAATGCGCAGCTCTTTGCAAAAGAGAGATATTGGCAAGGAAAAGCTGTCTTGTACCTTTGCATTTTTCTCCCAAACGAAGGACACTAGAAAGAAAATTTTAAAGCCTCCTGTTAGGCCATCATCTACACGGCATAGCCCTGAATTTTCCAATGCGCAGCTCTTTGCAAAAGAGAGATATTGGCAAGGAAAAGCTGTCTTGTACCTTTGCATTTTTCTCCCAAACGAAGGACACTAGAATTTTTTTTTTAAAGCCTCCTGTTAGGCCATCATCTACACGGCATAGCCCTGAATTTTCCAATGCGCAGCTCTTTGCAAAAGAGAGATATTGGCAAGGAAAAGCTGTCTTGTACCTTTGCATTTTTCTCCCAAAACGAAGGACACTAGAAAAATTTTTTTAAAGCCTCCTGTTAGGCCATCATCTACACGGCATAGCCCTGAATTTTCCAATGCGCAGCTCTTTGCAAAAGAGAGATATTGGCAAGGATAAGCTGTCTTGTACCTTTGCATTTTTCTCCCAAACGAAGGACACTAGAAAGAAAATTTTAAAGCCTCCTGTTAGGCCATCATCTACACGGCATAGCCCTGAATTTTCCAATGCGCAGCTCTTTGCAAAAGAGAGATATTGGCAAGGATAAGCTGTCTTGTACCTTTGCATTTTTCTCCCAAACGAAGGACACTAGAAAGAAAATTTTAAAGCCTCCTGTTAGGCCATCATCTACACGGCATAGCCCTGAATTTTCCAATGCGCAGCTCTTTGCAAAAGAGAGATATTGGCAAGGAAAAGCTGTCTTGTACCTTTGCATTTTTCTCCCAAACGAAGGACACTAGAAATAAAATTGTAAAGCCTCCTGTTAGGCCATCATCTACACGGCATAGCCCTGAATTTTCCAATGCGCAGCTCTTTGCAAAAGAGAGATATTGGCAAGGAAAAGCTGTCTTGTACCTTTGCGTTTTTCTCCCAAACGAAGGACACTAGAAAGAAAATTTTAAAGCCTCCTGTTAGGCCATCATCTACACGGCATAGCCCTGAATTTTCCAATGCGCAGCTCTTTGCAAAAGAGAGATATTGGCAAGGAAAAGCTGTCTTGTACCTTTGCATTTTTCTCCCAAACGAAGGACACTAGAAAGAAAATTTTAAAGCCTCCTGTTAGGCCATCATCTACACGGCATAGCCCTGAATTTTCCAATGCGCAGCTCTTTGCAAAAGAGAGATATTGGCAAGGAAAAGCTGTCTTGTACCTTTGCATTTTTCTCCCAAACGAAGGACACTAGAATTTTTTTTTTAAAGCCTCCTGTTAGGCCATCATCTACACGGCATAGCCCTGAATTTTCCAATGCGCAGCTCTTTGCAAAAGAGAGATATTGGCAAGGATAAGCTGTCTTGTACCTTTGCATTTTTCTCCCAAACGAAGGACACTAGAAAGAAAATTTTAAAGCCTCCTGTTAGGCCATCATCTACACGGCATAGCCCATAATTTTCCAATGCGCAGCTCTTTGCAAAAGAGAGATATTGGCAAGGAAAAGCTGTCTTGTACCTTTGCATTTTTCTCCCAAACGAAGGACACTAGAAAGAAAATTTTAAAGCCTCCTGTTAGGCCATCATCTACACGGCATAGCCCTGAATTTTCCAATGCGCAGCTCTTTGCAAAAGAGAGATATTGGCAAGGAAAAACTGTCTTGTACCTTTGCATTTTTCTCCCAAACGAAGGACACTAGAAAGAAAATTTTAAAGCCTCCTGTTAGGCCATCATCTACACGGCATAGCCCTGAATTTTCCAATGCGCAGCTCTTTGCAAAAGAGAGATATTGGCAAGGAAAAGCTGTCATGTACCTTTGCATTTTTCTCCCAAACGAAGGACACTAGAAAGAAAATTTTAAAGCCTCCTGTTAGGCCATCATCTACACGGCATAGCCCTGAATTTTCCAATGCGCAGCTCTTTGCAAAAGAGAGATATTGGCAAGGAAAAGCTGTCATGTACCTTTGCATTTTTCTCCCAAACGAAGGACACTAGAAAGAAAATTTTAAAGCCTCCTGTTAGGCCATCATCTACACGGCATAGCCCTGAATTTTCCAATGCGCAGCTCTTTGCAAAAGAGAGATATTGGCAAGGAAAAGTTGTCATGTACCTTTGCATTTTTCTCCCAAACGAAGGACACTAGAAAGAAAATTTTAAAGCCTCCTGTTAGGCCATCATCTACACGGCATAGCCCTGAATTTTCCAATGCGCAGCTCTTTGCAAAAGAGAGATATTGGCAAGGAAAAGCTGTCTTGTACCTTTGCATTTTTCTCCCAAACGAAGGACACTAGAAAGAAAATTTTAAAGCCTCCTGTTAGGCCATCATCTACACGGCATAGCCCTGAATTTTCCAATGCGCAGCTCTTTGCAAAAGAGAGATATTGGCAAGGATAAGCTGTCTTGTACCTTTGCATTTTTCTCCCAAACGAAGGACACTAGAAAGAAAATTTTAAAGCCTCCTGTTAGGCCATCATCTACACGGCATAGCCCTGAATTTTCCAATGCGCAGCTCTTTGCAAAAGAGAGATATTGGCAAGGAAAAGCTGTCTTGTACCTTTGCATTTTTCTCCCAAACGAAGGACACTAGAAAGAAAATTTTAAAGCCTCCTGTTAGGCCATCATCTACACGGCATAGCCCTGAATTTTCCAATGCGCAGCTCTTTGCAAAAGAGAGATATTGGCAAGGAAAAGCTGTCATGTACCTTTGCATTTTTCTCCCAAACGAAGGACACTAGAAAGAAAATTTTAAAGCCTCCTGTTAGGCCATCATCTACACGGCATAGCCCTGAATTTTCCAATGCGCAGCTCTTTGCAAAAGAGAGATATTGGCAAGGAAAAGCTGTCATGTACCTTTGCATTTTTCTCCCAAACGAAGGACACTAGAAAGAAAATTTTAAAGCCTCCTGTTAGGCCATCATCTACACGGCATAGCCCTGAATTTTCCAATGCGCAGCTCTTTGCAAAAGAGAGATATTGGCAAGGAAAAGTTGTCATGTACCTTTGCATTTTTCTCCCAAACGAAGGACACTAGAAAGAAAATTTTAAAGCCTCCTGTTAGGCCATCATCTACACGGCATAGCCCTGAATTTTCCAATGCGCAGCTCTTTGCAAAAGAGAGATATTGGCAAGGAAAAGCTGTCTTGTACCTTTGCATTTTTCTCCCAAACGAAGGACACTAGAAAGAAAATTTTAAAGCCTCCTGTTAGGCCATCATCTACACGGCATAGCCCTGAATTTTCCAATGCGCAGCTCTTTGCAAAAGAGAGATATTGGCAAGGATAAGCTGTCTTGTACCTTTGCATTTTTCTCCCAAACGAAGGACACTAGAAAGAAAATTTTAAAGCCTCCTGTTAGGCCATCATCTACACGGCATAGCCCTGAATTTTCCAATGCGCAGCTCTTTGCAAAAGAGAGATATTGGCAAGGAAAAGCTGTCTTGTACCTTTGCGTTTTTCTCCCAAACGAAGGACAATAGAAAGAAAATTTTAAAGCCTCCTGTTAGGCCATCATCTACACGGCATAGCCCTGAATTTTCCAATGCGCAGCTCTTTGCAAAAGAGAGATATTGGCAAGGAAAAGCTGTCTTGTACCTTTGCATTTTTCTCCCAAACGAAGGACACTAGAAAGAAAATTTTAAAGCCTCCTGTTAGGCCATCATCTACACGGCATAGCCCTGAATTTTCCAATGCGCAGCTCTTTGCAAAAGAGAGATATTGGCAAGGAAAAGCTGTCTTGTACCTTTGCATTTTTCTCCCAAACGAAGGACACTAGAATTTTTTTTTAAAGCCTCCTGTTAGGCCATCATCTACACGGCATAGCCCTGAATTTTCCAATGCGCAGCTCTTTGCAAAAGAGAGATATTGGCAAGGAAAAGCTGTCTTGTACCTTTGCATTTTTCTCCCAAAACGAAGGACACTAGAAAAAAATTTTTAAAGCCTCCTGTTAGGCCATCATCTACACGGCATAGCCCTGAATTTTCCAATGCGCAGCTCTTTGCAAAAGAGAGATATTGGCAAGGATAAGCTGTCTTGTACCTTTGCATTTTTCTCCCAAACGAAGGACACTAGAAAGAAAATTTTAAAGCCTCCTGTTAGGCCATCATCTACACGGCATAGCCCTGAATTTTCCAATGCGCAGCTCTTTGCAAAAGAGAGATATTGGCAAGGATAAGCTGTCTTGTACCTTTGCATTTTTCTCCCAAACGAAGGACACTAGAAAGAAAATTTTAAAGCCTCCTGTTAGGCCATCATCTACACGGCATAGCCCTGAATTTTCCAATGCGCAGCTCTTTGCAAAAGAGAGATATTGGCAAGGAAAAGCTGTCTTGTACCTTTGCATTTTTCTCCCAAACGAAGGACACTAGAAATAAAATTGTAAAGCCTCCTGTTAGGCCATCATCTACACGGCATAGCCCTGAATTTTCCAATGCGCAGCTCTTTGCAAAAGAGAGATATTGGCAAGGAAAAGCTGTCTTGTACCTTTGCGTTTTTCTCCCAAACGAAGGACACTAGAAAGAAAATTTTAAAGCCTCCTGTTAGGCCATCATCTACACGGCATAGCCCTGAATTTTCCAATGCGCAGCTCTTTGCAAAAGAGAGATATTGGCAAGGAAAAGCTGTCTTGTACCTTTGCATTTTTCTCCCAAACGAAGGACACTAGAAAGAAAATTTTAAAGCCTCCTGTTAGGCCATCATCTACACGGCATAGCCCTGAATTTTCCAATGCGCAGCTCTTTGCAAAAGAGAGATATTGGCAAGGAAAAGCTGTCTTGTACCTTTGCATTTTTCTCCCAAACGAAGGACACTAGAATTTTTTTTTAAAGCCTCCTGTTAGGCCATCATCTACACGGCATAGCCCTGAATTTTCCAATGCGCAGCTCTTTGCAAAAGAGAGATATTGGCAAGGATAAGCTGTCTTGTACCTTTGCATTTTTCTCCCAAACGAAGGACACTAGAAAGAAAATTTTAAAGCCTCCTGTTAGGCCATCATCTACACGGCATAGCCCATAATTTTCCAATGCGCAGCTCTTTGCAAAAGAGAGATATTGGCAAGGAAAAGCTGTCTTGTACCTTTGCATTTTTCTCCCAAACGAAGGACACTAGAAAGAAAATTTTAAAGCCTCCTGTTAGGCCATCATCTACACGGCATAGCCCTGAATTTTCCAATGCGCAGCTCTTTGCAAAAGAGAGATATTGGCAAGGAAAACTGTCTTGTACCTTTGCATTTTTCTCCCAAACGAAGGACACTAGAAAGAAAATTTTAAAGCCTCCTGTTAGGCCATCATCTACACGGCATAGCCCTGAATTTTCCAATGCGCAGCTCTTTGCAAAAGAGAGATATTGGCAAGGAAAAGCTGTCATGTACCTTTGCATTTTTCTCCCAAACGAAGGACACTAGAAAGAAAATTTTAAAGCCTCCTGTTAGGCCATCATCTACACGGCATAGCCCTGAATTTTCCAATGCGCAGCTCTTTGCAAAAGAGAGATATTGGCAAGGAAAAGCTGTCATGTACCTTTGCATTTTTCTCCCAAACGAAGGACACTAGAAAGAAAATTTTAAAGCCTCCTGTTAGGCCATCATCTACACGGCATAGCCCTGAATTTTCCAATGCGCAGCTCTTTGCAAAAGAGAGATATTGGCAAGGAAAAGTTGTCATGTACCTTTGCATTTTTCTCCCAAACGAAGGACACTAGAAAGAAAATTTTAAAGCCTCCTGTTAGGCCATCATCTACACGGCATAGCCCTGAATTTTCCAATGCGCAGCTCTTTGCAAAAGAGAGATATTGGCAAGGAAAAGCTGTCTTGTACCTTTGCATTTTTCTCCCAAACGAAGGACACTAGAAAGAAAATTTTAAAGCCTCCTGTTAGGCCATCATCTACACGGCATAGCCCTGAATTTTCCAATGCGCAGCTCTTTGCAAAAGAGAGATATTGGCAAGGATAAGCTGTCTTGTACCTTTGCATTTTTCTCCCAAACGAAGGACACTAGAAAGAAAATTTTAAAGCCTCCTGTTAGGCCATCATCTACACGGCATAGCCCTGAATTTTCCAATGCGCAGCTCTTTGCAAAAGAGAGATATTGGCAAGGAAAAGCTGTCTTGTACCTTTGCATTTTTCTCCCAAACGAAGGACACTAGAAAGAAAATTTTAAAGCCTCCTGTTAGGCCATCATCTACACGGCATAGCCCTGAATTTTCCAATGCGCAGCTCTTTGCAAAAGAGAGATATTGGCCAGGAAAAGCTGTCATGTACCTTTGCATTTTTCTCCCAAACGAAGGACACTAGAAAGAAAATTTTAAAGCCTCCTGTTAGGCCATCATCTACACGGCATAGCCCTGAATTTTCCAATGCGCAGCTCTTTGCAAAAGAGAGATATTGGCAAGGAAAAGCTGTCATGTACCTTTGCATTTTTCTCCCAAACGAAGGACACTAGAAAGAAAATTTTAAAGCCTCCTGTTAGGCCATCATCTACACGGCATAGCCCTGAATTTTCCAATGCGCAGCTCTTTGCAAAAGAGAGATATTGGCAAGGAAAAGTTGTCATGTACCTTTGCATTTTTCTCCCAAACGAAGGACACTAGAAAGAAAATTTTAAAGCCTCCTGTTAGGCCATCATCTACACGGCATAGCCCTGAATTTTCCAATGCGCAGCTCTTTGCAAAAGAGAGATATTGGCAAGGAAAAGCTGTCTTGTACCTTTGCATTTTTCTCCCAAACGAAGGACACTAGAAAGAAAATTTTAAAGCCTCCTGTTAGGCCATCATCTACACGGCATAGCCCTGAATTTTCCAATGCGCAGCTCTTTGCAAAAGAGAGATATTGGCAAGGATAAGCTGTCTTGTACCTTTGCATTTTTCTCCCAAACGAAGGACACTAGAAAGAAAATTTTAAAGCCTCCTGTTAGGCCATCATCTACACGGCATAGCCCTGAATTTTCCAATGCGCAGCTCTTTGCAAAAGAGAGATATTGGCAAGGAAAAGCTGTCTTGTACCTTTGCATTTTTCTCCCAAACGAAGGACACTAGAAAGAAAATTTTAAAGCCTCCTGTTAGGCCATCATCTACACGGCATAGCCCTGAATTTTCCAATGCGCAGCTCTTTGCAAAAGAGAGATATTGGCAAGGATAAGCTGTCTTGTACCTTTGCATTTTTCTCCCAAACGAAGGACACTAGAAAGAAAATTTTAAAGCCTCCTGTTAGGCCATCATCTACACGGCATAGCCCTGAATTTTCCAATGCGCAGCTCTTTGCAAAAGAGAGATATTGGCAAGGAAAAGCTGTCTTGTACCTTTGCATTTTTCTCCCAAACGAAGGACACTAGAAATAAAATTGTAAAGCCTCCTGTTAGGCCATCATCTACACGGCATAGCCCTGAATTTTCCAATGCGCAGCTCTTTGCAAAAGAGAGATATTGGCAAGGAAAAGCTGTCTTGTACCTTTGCATTTTTCTCCCAAACGAAGGACACTAGAATTTTTTTTTTAAAGCCTCCTGTTAGGCCATCATCTACACGGCTTAGCCCTGAATTTTCCAATGCGCAGCTCATTGCAAAAGAGAGATATTGGCAAGGATAAGCTGTCTTGTACCTTTGCATTTTTCTCCCAAACGAAGGACACTAGAAAGAAAATTTTAAAGCCTCCTGTTAGGCCATCATCTACACGGCATAGCCCTGAATTTTCCAATGCGCAGCTCTTTGCAAAAGAGAGATATTGGCAAGGAAAAGCTGTCTTGTACCTTTGCATTTTTCTCCCAAACGAAGGACACTAGAAAGAAAATTTTAAAGCCTCCTGTTAGGCCATCATCTACACGGCATAGCCCTGAATTTTCCAATGCGCAGCTCTTTGCAAAAGAGAGATATTGGCAAGGAAAAACTGTCTTGTACCTTTGCATTTTTCTCCCAAAACGAAGGACACTAGAAAAAATTTTTTAAAGCCTCCTGTTAGGCCATCATCTACACGGCATAGCCCTGAATTTTCCAATGCGCAGCTCTTTGCAAAAGAGAGATATTGGCAAGGATAAGCTGTCTTGTACCTTTGCATTTTTCTCCCAAACGAAGGACACTAGAAAGAAAATTTTAAAGCCTCCTGTTAGGCCATCATCTACACGGCATAGCCCTGAATTTTCCAATGCGCAGCTCTTTGCAAAAGAGAGATATTGGCAAGGAAAAGCTGTCTTGTACCTTTGCATTTTTCTCCCAAACGAAGGACACTAGAAAGAAAATTTTAAAGCCTCCTGTTAGGCCATCATCTACACGGCATAGCCCTGAATTTTCCAATGCGCAGCTCTTTGCAAAAGAGAGATATTGGCAAGGATAAGCTGTCTTGTACCTTTGCATTTTTCTCCCAAACGAAGGACACTAGAAAGAAAATTTTAAAGCCTCCTGTTAGGCCATCATCTACACGGCATAGCCCTGAATTTTCCAATGCGCAGCTCTTTGCAAAAGAGAGATATTGGCAAGGAAAAGCTGTCTTGTACCTTTGCATTTTTCTCCCAAACGAAGGACACTAGAAATAAAATTGTAAAGCCTCCTGTTAGGCCATCATCTACACGGCATAGCCCTGAATTTTCCAATGCGCAGCTCTTTGCAAAAGAGAGATATTGGCAAGGAAAAGCTGTCTTGTACCTTTGCATTTTTCTCCCAAACGAAGGACACTAGAAAGAAAATTTTAAAGCCTCCTGTTAGGCCATCATCTACACGGCATAGCCCTGAATTTTCCAATGCGCAGCTCTTTGCAAAAGAGAGATATTGGCAAGGAAAAGCTGTCTTGTACCTTTGCATTTTTCTCCCAAACGAAGGACACTAGAAAGAAAATTTTAAAGCCTCCTGTTAGGCCATCATCTACACGGCATAGCCCTGAATTTTCCAATGCGCAGCTCTTTGCAAAAGAGAGATATTGGCAAGGATAAGCTGTCTTGTACCTTTGCATTTTTCTCCCAAACGAAGGACACTAGAAAGAAAATTTTAAAGCCTCCTGTTAGGCCATCATCTACACGGCATAGCCCTGAATTTTCCAATGCGCAGCTCTTTGCAAAAGAGAGATATTGGCAAGGAAAAGCTGTCTTGTACCTTTGCATTTTTCTCCCAAACGAAGGACACTAGAAAGAAAATTTTAAAGCCTCCTGTTAGGCCATCATCTACACGGCATAGCACTGAATTTTCCAATGCGCAGCTCTTTGCAAAAGAGAGATATTGGCAAGGATAAGCTGTCTTGTACCTTTGCATTTTTCTCCCAAACGAAGGACACTAGAAAGAAAATTTTAAAGCCTCCTGTTAGGCCATCATCTACACGGCATAGCCCTGAATTTTCCAATGCGCAGCTCTTTGCAAAAGAGAGATATTGGCAAGGAAAAGCTGTCTTGTACCTTTGCATTTTTCTCCCAAACGAAGGACACTAGAAATAAAATTGTAAAGCCTCCTGTTAGGCCATCATCTACACGGCATAGCCCTGAATTTTCCAATGCGCAGCTCTTTGCAAAAGAGAGATATTGGCAAGGAAAAGCTGTCTTGTACCTTTGCGTTTTTCTCCCAAACGAAGGACACTAGAAAGAAAATTTTAAAGCCTCCTGTTAGGCCATCATCTACACGGCATAGCCCTGAATTTTCCAATGCGCAGCTCTTTGCAAAAGAGAGATATTGGCAAGGAAAAGCTGTCTTGTACCTTTGCATTTTTCTCCCAAACGAAGGACACTAGAAAGAAAATTTTAAAGCCTCCTGTTAGGCCATCATCTACACGGCATAGCCCTGAATTTTCCAATGCGCAGCTCTTTGCAAAAGAGAGATATTGGCAAGGAAAAGCTGTCTTGTACCTTTGCATTTTTCTCCCAAACGAAGGACACTAGAATTTTTTTTTAAAGCCTCCTGTTAGGCCATCATCTACACGGCATAGCCCTGAATTTTCCAATGCGCAGCTCTTTGCAAAAGAGAGATATTGGCAAGGAAAAGCTGTCTTGTACCTTTGCATTTTTCTCCCAAACGAAGGACACTAGAAAGAAAATTTTAAAGCCTCCTGTTAGGCCATCATCTACACGGCATAGCCCATAATTTTCCAATGCGCAGCTCTTTGCAAAAGAGAGATATTGGCAAGGAAAAGCTGTCTTGTACCTTTGCATTTTTCTCCCAAACGAAGGACACTAGAAAGAAAATTTTAAAGCCTCCTGTTAGGCCATCATCTACACGGCATAGCCCTGAATTTTCCAATGCGCAGCTCTTTGCAAAAGAGAGATATTGGCAAGGAAAAACTGTCTTGTACCTTTGCATTTTTCTCCCAAACGAAGGACACTAGAAAGAAAATTTTAAAGCCTCCTGTTAGGCCATCATCTACACGGCATAGCCCTGAATTTTCCAATGCGCAGCTCTTTGCAAAAGAGAGATATTGGCAAGGAAAAGCTGTCATGTACCTTTGCATTTTTCTCCCAAACGAAGGACACTAGAAAGAAAATTTTAAAGCCTCCTGTTAGGCCATCATCTACACGGCATAGCCCATAATTTTCCAATGCGCAGCTCTTTGCAAAAGAGAGATATTGGCAAGGAAAAGCTGTCTTGTACCTTTGCATTTTTCTCCCAAACGAAGGACACTAGAAAGAAAATTTTAAAGCCTCCTGTTAGGCCATCATCTACACGGCATAGCCCTGAATTTTCCAATGCGCAGCTCTTTGCA
The DNA here is from genome assembly GCF_028390025.1 of Pseudophryne corroboree. Taxonomy (NCBI): domain Eukaryota; kingdom Metazoa; phylum Chordata; class Amphibia; order Anura; family Myobatrachidae; genus Pseudophryne; species Pseudophryne corroboree. Next base: position 217,616 of record NW_026967614.1, read on the forward strand.
AAAGAGAGATATTGGCAAGGAAAAGCTGTCTTGTACCTTTGCATTTTTCTCCCAAACGAAGGACACTAGAAAAATTTTTTTAAAGCCTCCTGTTAGGCCATCATCTACACGGCATAGCCCTGAATTTTCCAATGCGCAGCTCTTTGCAAAAGAGAGATATTGGCAAGGAAAAGCTGTCTTGTACCTTTGCATTTTTCTCCCAAACGAAGGACACTAGAAAGAAAATTTTAAAGCCTCCTGTTAGGCCATCATCTACACGGCATAGCCCTGAATTTTCCAATGCGCAGCTCTTTGCAAAAGAGAGATATTGGCAAGGAAAAGCTGTCTTGTACCTTTGCATTTTTCTCCCAAACGAAGGACACTAGAAAGAAAATTTTAAAGCCTCCTGTTAGGCCATCATCTACACGGCATAGCCCTGAATTTTCCAATGCGCAGCTCTTTGCAAAAGAGAGATATTGGCAAGGAAAAGCTGTCTTGTACCTTTGCATTTTTCTCCCAAACGAAGGACACTAGAAAGAAAATTTTAAAGCCTCCTGTTAGGCCATCATCTACACGGCATAGCCCTGAATTTTCCAATGCGCAGCTCTTTGCAAAAGAGAGATATTGGCAAGGAAAAGCTGTCTTGTACCTTTGCATTTTTCTCCCAAACGAAGGACACTAGAATTTTTTTTTTAAAGCCTCCTGTTAGGCCATCATCTACACGGCATAGCCCTGAATTTTCCAATGCGCAGCTCTTTGCAAAAGAGAGATATTGGCAAGGAAAAGCTGTCTTGTACCTTTGCATTTTTCTCCCAAACGAAGGACACTAGAAAGAAAATTTTAAAGCCTCCTGTTAGGCCATCATCTACACGGCATAGCCCATAATTTTCCAATGCGCAGCTCTTTGCAAAAGAGAGATATTGGCAAGGAAAAGCTGTCTTGTACCTTTGCATTTTTCTCCCAAACGAAGGACACTAGAAAGAAAATTTTAAAGCCTCCTGTTAGGCCATCATCTACACGGCATAGCCCTGAATTTTCCAATGCGCAGCTCTTTGCAAAAGAGAGATATTGGCAAGGAAAAACTGTCTTGTACCTTTGCATTTTTCTCCCAAACGAAGGACACTAGAAAGAAAATTTTAAAGCCTCCTGTTAGGCCATCATCTACACGGCATAGCCCTGAATTTTCCAATGCGCAGCTCTTTGCAAAAGAGAGATATTGGCAAGGAAAAGCTGTCATGTACCTTTGCATTTTTCTCCCAAACGAAGGACACTAGAAAGAAAATTTTAAAGCCTCCTGTTAGGCCATCATCTACACGGCATAGCCCATAATTTTCCAATGCGCAGCTCTTTGCAAAAGAGAGATATTGGCAAGGAAAAGCTGTCTTGTACCTTTGCATTTTTCTCCCAAACGAAGGACACTAGAAAGAAAATTTTAAAGCCTCCTGTTAGGCCATCATCTACACGGCATAGCCCTGAATTTTCCAATGCGCAGCTCTTTGCAAAAGAGAGATATTGGCAAGGAAAAGCTGTCTTGTACCTTTGCATTTTTCTCCCAAACGAAGGACACTAGAAAAATTTTTTTAAAGCCTCCTGTTAGGCCATCATCTACACGGCATAGCCCTGAATTTTCCAATGCGCAGCTCTTTGCAAAAGAGAGATATTGGCAAGGAAAAGCTGTCTTGTACCTTTGCATTTTTCTCCCAAACGAAGGACACTAGAAAGAAAATTTTAAAGCCTCCTGTTAGGCCATCATCTACACGGCATAGCCCTGAATTTTCCAATGCGCAGCTCTTTGCAAAAGAGAGATATTGGCAAGGAAAAGCTGTCTTGTACCTTTGCATTTTTCTCCCAAACGAAGGACACTAGAAAGAAAATTTTAAAGCCTCCTGTTAGGCCATCATCTACACGGCATAGCCCTGAATTTTCCAATGCGCAGCTCTTTGCAAAAGAGAGATATTGGCAAGGAAAAGCTGTCTTGTACCTTTGCATTTTTCTCCCAAACGAAGGACACTAGAAAGAAAATTTTAAAGCCTCCTGTTAGGCCATCATCTACACGGCATAGCCCTGAATTTTCCAATGCGCAGCTCTTTGCAAAAGAGAGATATTGGCAAGGAAAAGCTGTCTTGTACCTTTGCATTTTTCTCCCAAACGAAGGACACTAGAATTTTTTTTTTAAAGCCTCCTGTTAGGCCATCATCTACACGGCATAGCCCTGAATTTTCCAATGCGCAGCTCTTTGCAAAAGAGAGATATTGGCAAGGAAAAGCTGTCTTGTACCTTTGCATTTTTCTCCCAAACGAAGGACACTAGAAAGAAAATTTTAAAGCCTCCTGTTAGGCCATCATCTACACGGCATAGCCCTGAATTTTCCAATGCGCAGCTCTTTGCAAAAGAGAGATATTGGCAAGGAAAAGCTGTCTTGTACCTTTGCGTTTTTCTCCCAAACGAAGGACAATAGAAAGAAAATTTTAAAGCCTCCTGTTAGGCCATCATCTACACGGCATAGCCCTGAATTTTCCAATGCGCAGCTCTTTGCAAAAGAGAGATATTGGCAAGGAAAAGCTGTCTTGTACCTTTGCATTTTTCTCCCAAACGAAGGACACTAGAAAGAAAATTTTAAAGCCTCCTGTTAGGCCATCATCTACACGGCATAGCCCTGAATTTTCCAATGCGCAGCTCTTTGCAAAAGAGAGATATTGGCAAGGAAAAGCTGTCTTGTACCTTTGCATTTTTCTCCCAAACGAAGGACACTAGAATTTTTTTTTAAAGCCTCCTGTTAGGCCATCATCTACACGGCATAGCCCTGAATTTTCCAATGCGCAGCTCTTTGCAAAAGAGAGATATTGGCAAGGAAAAGCTGTCTTGTACCTTTGCATTTTTCTCCCAAAACGAAGGACACTAGAAAAATTTTTTTAAAGCCTCCTGTTAGGCCATCATCTACACGGCATAGCCCTGAATTTTCCAATGCGCAGCTCTTTGCAAAAGAGAGATATTGGCAAGGATAAGCTGTCTTGTACCTTTGCATTTTTCTCCCAAACGAAGGACACTAGAAAGAAAATTTTAAAGCCTCCTGTTAGGCCATCATCTACACGGCATAGCCCTGAATTTTCCAATGCGCAGCTCTTTGCAAAAGAGAGATATTGGCAAGGATAAGCTGTCTTGTACCTTTGCATTTTTCTCCCAAACGAAGGACACTAGAAAGAAAATTTTAAAGCCTCCTGTTAGGCCATCATCTACACGGCATAGCCCTGAATTTTCCAATGCGCAGCTCTTTGCAAAAGAGAGATATTGGCAAGGAAAAGCTGTCTTGTACCTTTGCATTTTTCTCCCAAACGAAGGACACTAGAAATAAAATTGTAAAGCCTCCTGTTAGGCCATCATCTACACGGCATAGCCCTGAATTTTCCAATGCGCAGCTCTTTGCAAAAGAGAGATATTGGCAAGGAAAAGCTGTCTTGTACCTTTGCGTTTTTCTCCCAAACGAAGGACACTAGAAAGAAAATTTTAAAGCCTCCTGTTAGGCCATCATCTACACGGCATAGCCCTGAATTTTCCAATGCGCAGCTCTTTGCAAAAGAGAGATATTGGCAAGGAAAAGCTGTCTTGTACCTTTGCATTTTTCTCCCAAACGAAGGACACTAGAAAGAAAATTTTAAAGCCTCCTGTTAGGCCATCATCTACACGGCATAGCCCTGAATTTTCCAATGCGCAGCTCTTTGCATAAGAGAGATATTGGCAAGGAAAAGCTGTCTTGTACCTTTGCATTTTTCTCCCAAACGAAGGACACTAGAAAGAAAATTTTAAAGCCTCCTGTTAGGCCATCATCTACACGGCATAGCCCTGAATTTTCCAATGCGCAGCTCTTTGCAAAAGAGAGATATTGGCAAGGAAAAGCTGTCTTGTACCTTTGCATTTTTCTCCCAAACGAAGGAAACTAGAAAGAAAATTTTAAAGCCTCCTGTTAGGCCATCATCTACACGGCATAGCCCTGAATTTTCCAATGCGCAGCTCTTTGTAAAAGAGAGATATTGGCAAGGAAAAACTGTCTTGTACCATTGGATTTTTCTCCCAAACGAAGGACACTAGAATGAAAATTTTAAAGCCTCCTGTTAGTGCTTCATCTACATGGTATAGCCCTGAATTTTCCAATACGTAGCTCTTTGCAAAAGAGAGATATTGGCAATGAAAAGCTGTCTTGTACCTTTGCATTTTTCTCCCAAACGAAGGACACTAGAAAGAAAATTTTAAAGCCTCCTGTTAGGCCATCATCTACACGGCATAGCCCTGAATTTTCCAATGCGCAGCTCTTTGCAAAAGAGAGATATTGGCAAGGAAAAGCTGTCTTGTACCTTTGCATTTTTCTCCCAAACGAAGGACACTAGAAAGAAAATTTTAAAGCCTCCTGTTAGGCCATCATCTACACGGCATAGCCCTGAATTTTCCAAAGCGCAGCTCTTTGCAAAAGAGAGATATTGGCAAGGAAAAACTGTCTTGTACCTTTGCATTTTTCTCCCAAACGAAGGACACTAGAAAGAAAATTTTAAAGCCTCCTGTTAGGCCATCATCTACACGGCATAGCCCTGAATTTTCCAATGCGCAGCTCTTTGCAAAAGAGAGATATTGGCAAGGAAAAGCTGTCATGTACCTTTGCATTTTTCTCCCAAACGAAGGACACTAGAAAGAAAATTTTAAAGCCTCCTGTTAGGCCATCATCTACACGGCATAGCCCATAATTTTCCAATGCGCAGCTCTTTGCAAAAGAGAGATATTGGCAAGGAAAAGCTGTCTTGTACCTTTGCATTTTTCTCCCAAACGAAGGACACTAGAAAGAAAATTTTAAAGCCTCCTGTTAGGCCATCATCTACACGGCATAGCCCTGAATTTTCCAATGCGCAGCTCTTTGCAAAAGAGAGATATTGGCAAGGAAAAGCTGTCTTGTACCTTTGCATTTTTCTCCCAAACGAAGGACACTAGAAAAATTTTTTTAAAGCCTCCTGTTAGGCCATCATCTACACGGCATAGCCCTGAATTTTCCAATGCGCAGCTCTTTGCAAAAGAGAGATATTGGCAAGGAAAAGCTGTCTTGTACCTTTGCATTTTTCTCCCAAACGAAGGACACTAGAAAGAAAATTTTAAAGCCTCCTGTTAGGCCATCATCTACACGGCATAGCCCTGAATTTTCCAATGCGCAGCTCTTTGCAAAAGAGAGATATTGGCAAGGAAAAGCTGTCTTGTACCTTTGCATTTTTCTCCCAAACGAAGGACACTAGAAAGAAAATTTTAAAGCCTCCTGTTAGGCCATCATCTACACGGCATAGCCCTGAATTTTCCAATGCGCAGCTCTTTGCAAAAGAGAGATATTGGCAAGGAAAAGCTGTCTTGTACCTTTGCATTTTTCTCCCAAACGAAGGACACTAGAAAGAAAATTTTAAAGCCTCCTGTTAGGCCATCATCTACACGGCATAGCCCTGAATTTTCCAATGCGCAGCTCTTTGCAAAAGAGAGATATTGGCAAGGAAAAGCTGTCTTGTACCTTTGCATTTTTCTCCCAAACGAAGGACACTAGAATTTTTTTTTTAAAGCCTCCTGTTAGGCCATCATCTACACGGCATAGCCCTGAATTTTCCAATGCGCAGCTCTTTGCAAAAGAGAGATATTGGCAAGGAAAAGCTGTCTTGTACCTTTGCATTTTTCTCCCAAACGAAGGACACTAGAAAGAAAATTTTAAAGCCTCCTGTTAGGCCATCATCTACACGGCATAGCCCTGAATTTTCCAATGCGCAGCTCTTTGCAAAAGAGAGATATTGGCAAGGAAAAGCTGTCTTGTACCTTTGCGTTTTTCTCCCAAACGAAGGACAATAGAAAGAAAATTTTAAAGCCTCCTGTTAGGCCATCATCTACACGGCATAGCCCTGAATTTTCCAATGCGCAGCTCTTTGCAAAAGAGAGATATTGGCAAGGAAAAGCTGTCTTGTACCTTTGCATTTTTCTCCCAAACGAAGGACACTAGAAAGAAAATTTTAAAGCCTCCTGTTAGGCCATCATCTACACGGCATAGCCCTGAATTTTCCAATGCGCAGCTCTTTGCAAAAGAGAGATATTGGCAAGGAAAAGCTGTCTTGTACCTTTGCATTTTTCTCCCAAACGAAGGACACTAGAATTTTTTTTTTAAAGCCTCTTGTTAGGCCATCATCTACACGGCATAGCCCTGAATTTTCCAATGCGCAGCTCTTTGCAAAAGAGAGATATTGGCAAGGAAAAGCTGTCTTGTACCTTTGCATTTTTCTCCCAAAACGAAGGACACTAGAAAAATTTTTTTAAAGCCTCCTGTTAGGCCATCATCTACACGGCATAGCCCTGAATTTTCCAATGCGCAGCTCTTTGCAAAAGAGAGATATTGGCAAGGATAAGCTGTCTTGTACCTTTGCATTTTTCTCCCAAACGAAGGACACTAGAAAGAAAATTTTAAAGCCTCCTGTTAGGCCATCATCTACACGGCATAGCCCTGAATTTTCCAATGCGCAGCTCTTTGCAAAAGAGAGATATTGGCAAGGATAAGCTGTCTTGTACCTTTGCATTTTTCTCCCAAACGAAGGACACTAGAAAGAAAATTTTAAAGCCTCCTGTTAGGCCATCATCTACACGGCATAGCCCTGAATTTTCCAATGCGCAGCTCTTTGCAAAAGAGAGATATTGGCAAGGAAAAGCTGTCTTGTACCTTTGCATTTTTCTCCCAAACGAAGGACACTAGAAATAAAATTGTAAAGCCTCCTGTTAGGCCATCATCTACACGGCATAGCCCTGAATTTTCCAATGCGCAGCTCTTTGCAAAAGAGAGATATTGGCAAGGAAAAGCTGTCTTGTACCTTTGCGTTTTTCTCCCAAACGAAGGACACTAGAAAGAAAATTTTAAAGCCTCCTGTTAGGCCATCATCTACACGGCATAGCCCTGAATTTTCCAATGCGCAGCTCTTTGCAAAAGAGAGATATTGGCAAGGAAAAGCTGTCTTGTACCTTTGCATTTTTCTCCCAAACGAAGGACACTAGAAAGAAAATTTTAAAGCCTCCTGTTAGGCCATCATCTACACGGCATAGCCCTGAATTTTCCAATGCGCAGCTCTTTGCATAAGAGAGATATTGGCAAGGAAAAGCTGTCTTGTACCTTTGCATTTTTCTCCCAAACGAAGGACACTAGAAAGAAAATTTTAAAGCCTCCTGTTAGGCCATCATCTACACGGCATAGCCCTGAATTTTCCAATGCGCAGCTCTTTGCAAAAGAGAGATATTGGCAAGGAAAAGCTGTCTTGTACCTTTGCATTTTTCTCCCAAACGAAGGAAACTAGAAAGAAAATTTTAAAGCCTCCTGTTAGGCCATCATCTACACGGCATAGCCCTGAATTTTCCAATGCGCAGCTCTTTGTAAAAGAGAGATATTGGCAAGGAAAAACTGTCTTGTACCATTGGATTTTTCTCCCAAACGAAGGACACTAGAATGAAAATTTTAAAGCCTCCTGTTAGTGCTTCATCTACATGGTATAGCCCTGAATTTTCCAATACGTAGCTCTTTGCAAAAGAGAGATATTGGCAATGAAAAGCTGTCTTGTACCTTTGCATTTTTCTCCCAAACGAAGGACACTAGAAAGAAAATTTTAAAGCCTCCTGTTAGGCCATCATCTACACGGCATAGCCCTGAATTTTCCAATGCGCAGCTCTTTGCAAAAGAGAGATATTGGCAAGGAAAAGCTGTCTTGTACCTTTGCATTTTTCTCCCAAACGAAGGACACTAGAAAGAAAATTTTAAAGCCTCCTGTTAGGCCATCATCTACACGGCATAGCCCTGAATTTTCCAATGCGCAGCTCTTTGCAAAAGAGAGATATTGGCAAGGAAAAGCTGTCTTGTACCTTTGCATTTTTCTCCCAAACGAAGGACACTAGAAAGAAAATTTTAAAGCCTCCTGTTAGGCCATCATCTACACGGCATAGCCTTGAATTTTCCAATGCGCAGCTCTTTGCAAAAGAGAGATATTGGCAAGGAAAAGCTGTCTTGTACCTTTGCATTTTTCTCCCAAACGAAGGACACTAGAAAGAAAATTTTAAAGCCTCCTGTTAGGCCATCATCTACACGGCATAGCCCTGAATTTTCCAATGCGCAGCTCTTTGCAAAAGAGAGATATTAGCAAGGAAAAACTGTCTTGTACCTTTGCATTTTTCTCCTAAACGAAGGACACTAGAAAGAAAATTTTAAAGCCTCCTGTTAGGCCATCATCTACACGGCATAGCCCTGAATTTTCCAATGCGCAGCTCTTTGCAAAAGAGAGATATTGGCAAGGATAAGCTGTCTTGTACCTTTGCATTTTTCTCCCAAACGAAGGACACTAGAAAGAAAATTTTAAAGCCTCCTGTTAGGCCATCATCTACACGGCATAGCCCTGAATTTTCCAATGCACAGCTCTTTGCAAAAGAGAGATATTGGCAAGGAAAAGCTGTCTTGTACCTTTGCATTTTTCTCCCAAACGAAGGACACTAGAACATTTTTTTTAAAGCCTCCTGTTAGGCCATCATCTACACGGCATAGCCCTGAATTTTCCAATGCGCAGCTCTTTGCAAAAGAGAGATATTGGCAAGGAAAAGCTGTCTTGTACCTTTGCATTTTTCTCCCAAACGAAGGACACTAGAAAGAAAATTTTAAAGCCTCCTGTTAGGCCATCATCTACACGGCATAGCCCTGAATTTTCCAATGCGCAGCTCTTTGCAAAAGAAAGATATTGGCAAGGAAAAGCTGTCTTGTACCTTTGCATTTTTCTCCTAAACGAAGGACACTAGAAAGAAAATTTTAAAGCCTCCTGTTAGGCCATCATCTACACGGCATAGCCCTGAATTTTCCAATGCGCAGCTCTTTGCAAAAGAGAGATATTGGCAAGGAAAAGCTGTCATGTACCTTTGCATTTTTCTCCCAAACGAAGGACACTAGAAAGAAAATTTTAAAGCCTCCTGTTAGGCCATCATCTACACGGCATAGCCCATAATTTTCCAATGCGCAGCTCTTTGCAAAAGAGAGATATTGGCAAGGAAAAGCTGTCTTGTACCTTTGCATTTTTCTCCCAAACGAAGGACACTAGAAAGAAAATTTTAAAGCCTCCTGTTAGGCCATCATCTACACGGCATAGCCCTGAATTTTCCAATGCGCAGCTCTTTGCAAAAGAGAGATATTGGCAAGGAAAAGCTGTCTTGTACCTTTGCATTTTTCTCCCAAACGAAGGACACTAGAACATTTTTTTTAAAGCCTCCTGTTAGGCCATCATCTACACGGCATAGCCCTGAATTTTCCAATGCGCAGCTCTTTGCAAAAGAGAGATATTGGCAAGGATAAGCTGTCTTGTACCTTTGCATTTTTCTCCCAAACGAAGGACACTAGAAATAAAATTGTAAAGCCTCCTGTTAGGCCATCATCTACACGGCATAGCCCTGAATTTTCCAATGCGCAGCTCTTTGCAAAAGAGAGATATTGGCAAGGAAAAGCTGTCTTGTACCTTTGCGTTTTTCTCCCAAACGAAGGACACTAGAAAGAAAATTTTAAAGCCTCCTGTTAGGCCATCATCTACACGGCATAGCCCTGAATTTTCCAATGCGCAGCTCTTTGCAAAAGAGAGATATTGGCAAGGAAAAGCTGTCTTGTACCTTTGCATTTTTCTCCCAAACGAAGGACACTAGAAAGAAAATTTTAAAGCCTCCTGTTAGGCCATCATCTACACGGCATAGCCCTGAATTTTCCAATGCGCAGCTCTTTGCAAAAGAGAGATATTGGCAAGGAAAAGCTGTCTTGTACCTTTGCATTTTTCTCCCAAACGAAGGACACTAGAATTTTTTTTTAAAGCCTCCTGTTAGGCCATCATCTACACGGCATAGCCCTGAATTTTCCAATGCGCAGCTCTTTGCAAAAGAGAGATATTGGCAAGGATAAGCTGTCTTGTACCTTTGCATTTTTCTCCCAAACGAAGGACACTAGAAAGAAAATTTTAAAGCCTCCTGTTAGGCCATCATCTACACGGCATAGCCCTGAATTTTCCAATGCGCAGCTCTTTGCAAAAGAGAGATATTGGCAAGGAAAAGCTGTCTTGTACCTTTGCATTTTTCTCCCAAACGAAGGACACTAGAAAGAAAATTTTAAAGCCTCCTGTTAGGCCATCATCTACACGGCATAGCCTTGAATTTTCCAATGCGCAGCTCTTTGCAAAAGAGAGATATTGGCAAGGAAAAGCTGTCTTGTACCTTTGCATTTTTCTCCCAAACGAAGGACACTAGAAAGAAAATTTTAAAGCCTCCTGTTAGGCCATCATCTACACGGCATAGCCCTGAATTTTCCAATGCGCAGCTCTTTGCAAAAGAGAGATATTAGCAAGGAAAAACTGTCTTGTACCTTTGCATTTTTCTCCTAAACGAAGGACACTAGAAAGAAAATTTTAAAGCCTCCTGTTAGGCCATCATCTACACGGCATAGCCCTGAATTTTCCAATGCGCAGCTCTTTGCAAAAGAGAGATATTGGCAAGGATAAGCTGTCTTGTACCTTTGCATTTTTCTCCCAAACGAAGGACACTAGAAAGAAAATTTTAAAGCCTCCTGTTAGGCCATCATCTACACGGCATAGCCCTGAATTTTCCAATGCACAGCTCTTTGCAAAAGAGAGATATTGGCAAGGAAAAGCTGTCTTGTACCTTTGCATTTTTCTCCCAAACGAAGGACACTAGAACATTTTTTTTAAAGCCTCCTGTTAGGCCATCATCTACACGGCATAGCCCTGAATTTTCCAATGCGCAGCTCTTTGCAAAAGAGAGATATTGGCAAGGAAAAGCTGTCTTGTACCTTTGCATTTTTCTCCCAAACGAAGGACACTAGAAAGAAATTTTTAAAGCCTCCTGTTAGGCCATCATCTACACGGCATAGCCCTGAATTTTCCAATGCGCAGCTCTTTGCAAAAGAGAGATATTGGCAAGGAAAAGCTGTCTTGTACCTTTGCATTGTTCTCCTAAACGAAGGACACTAGAAAGAAAATTTTAAAGCCTCCTGTTAGGCCATCATCTACACGGCATAGCCCTGAATTTTCCAATGCGCAGCTCTTTGCAAAAGAGAGATATTGGCAAGGAAAAGCTGTCATGTACCTTTGCATTTTTCTCCCAAACGAAGGACACTAGAAAGAAAATTTTAAAGCCTCCTGTTAGGCCATCATCTACACGGCTTAGCCCATAATTTTCCAATGCGCAGCTCTTTGCAAAAGAGAGATATTGGCAAGGAAAAGCTGTCTTGTACCTTTGCATTTTTCTCCCAAACGAAGGACACTAGAAAGAAAATTTTAAAGCCTCCTGTTAGGCCATCATCTACACGGCATAGCCCTGAATTTTCCAATGCGCAGCTCTTTGCAAAAGAGAGATATTGGCAAGGAAAAGCTGTCTTGTACCTTTGTATTTTTCTCCCAAACGAAGGACACTAGAACATTTTTTTTAAAGCCTCCTGTTAGGCCATCATCTACACGGCATAGCCCTGAATTTTCCAATGCGCAGCTCTTTGCAAAAGAGAGATATTGGCAAGGATAAGCTGTCTTGTACCTTTGCATTTTTCTCCCAAACGAAGGACACTAGAAATAAAATTGTAAAGCCTCCTGTTAGGCCATCATCTACACGGCATAGCCCTGAATTTTCCAATGCGCAGCTCTTTGCAAAAGAGAGATATTGGCAAGGAAAAGCTGTCTTGTACCTTTGCGTTTTTCTCCCAAACGAAGGACACTAGAAAGAAAATTTTAAAGCCTCCTGTTAGGCCATCATCTACACGGCATAGCCCTGAATTTTCCAATGCGCAGCTCTTTGCAAAAGAGAGATATTGGCAAGGAAAAGCTGTCTTGTACCTTTGCATTTTTCTCCCAAACGAAGGACACTAGAAAGAAAATTTTAAAGCCTCCTGTTAGGCCATCATCTACACGGCATAGCCCTGAATTTTCCAATGCGCAGCTCTTTGCAAAAGAGAGATATTGGCAAGGAAAAGCTGTCTTGTACCTTTGCATTTTTCTCCCAAACGAAGGACACTAGAATTTTTTTTTAAAGCCTCCTGTTAGGCCATCATCTACACGGCATAGCCCTGAATTTTCCAATGCGCAGCTCTTTGCAAAAGAGAGATATTGGCAAGGATAAGCTGTCTTGTACCTTTGCATTTTTCTCCCAAACGAAGGACACTAGAAAGAAAATTTTAAAGCCTCCTGTTAGGCCATCATCTACACGGCATAGCCCTGAATTTTCCAATGCGCAGCTCTTTGCAAAAGAGAGATATTGGCAAGGAAAAGCTGTCTTGTACCTTTGCATTTTTCTCCCAAACGAAGGACACTAGAAAGAAAATTTTAAAGCCTCCTGTTAGGCCATCATCTACACGGCATAGCCCTGAATTTTCCAATGCGCAGCTCTTTGCAAAAGAGAGATATTGGCAAGGAAAAGCTGTCTTGTACCTTTGCATTTTTCTCCCAAACGAAGGACACTAGAAAGAAAATTTTAAAGCCTCCTGTTAGGCCATCATCTACACGGCATAGCCCTGAATTTTCCAATGCGCAGCTCTTTGCAAAAGAGAGATATTGGCAAGGAAAAACTGTCTTGTACCTTTGCATTTTTCTCCCAAACGAAGGACACTAGAAAGAAAATTTTAAAGCCTCCTGTTAGGCCATCATCTACACGGCATAGCCCTGAATTTTCCAATGCACAGCTCTTTGCAAAAGAGAGATATTGGCAAGGAAAAGCTGTCTTGTACCTTTGCATTTTTCTCCCAAACGAAGGACACTAGAACATTTTTTTTAAAGCCTCCTGTTAGGCCATCATCTACACGGCATAGCCCTGAATTTTCCAATGCGCAGCTCTTTGCAAAAGAGAGATATTGGCAAGGAAAAGCTGTCTTGTACCTTTGCATTTTTCTCCCAAACGAAGGACACTAGAAAGAAAATTTTAAAGCCTCCTGTTAGGCCATCATCTACACGGCATAGCCCTGAATTTTCCAATGCGCAGCTCTTTGCAAAAGAGAGATATTGGCAAGGAAAAGCTGTCTTGTACCTTTGCATTTTTCTCCCAAACGAAGGACACTAGAAAGAAAATTTTAAAGCCTCCTGTTAGGCCATCATCTACACGGCATAGCCCTGAATTTTCCAATGCGCAGCTCTTTGCAAAAGAGAGATATTGGCAAGGAAAAGCTGTCTTGTACCTTTGCATTTTTCTCCCAAACGAAGGAAACTAGAAAGAAAATTTTAAAGCCTCCTGTTAGGCCATCATCTACACGGCATAGCCCTGAATTTTCCAATGCGCAGCTCTTTGTAAAAGAGAGATATTGGCAAGGAAAAACTGTCTTGTACCATTGGATTTTTCTCCCAAACGAAGGACACTAGAATGAAAATTTTAAAGCCTCCTGTTAGTGCTTCATCTACATGGTATAGCCCTGAATTTTCCAATGCGTAGCTCTTTGCAAAAGAGAGATATTGGCAATGAAAAGCTGTCTTGTACCTTTGCATTTTTCTCCCAAACGAAGGACACTAGAAAGAAAATTTTAAAGCCTCCTGTTAGGCCATCATCTACACGGCATAGCCCTGAATTTTCCAATGCGCAGCTCTTTGCAAAAGAGAGATATTGGCAAGGAAAAGCTGTCTTGTACCTTTGCATTTTTCTCCCAAACGAAGGACACTAGAAAGAAAATTTTAAAGCCTCCTGTTAGGCCATCATCTACACGGCATAGCCCTGAATTTTCCAATGCGCAGCTCTTTGCAAAAGAGAGATATTGGCAAGGAAAAGCTGTCTTGTACCTTTGCATTTTTCTCCCAAACGAAGGACACTAGAAAGAAAATTTTAAAGCCTCCTGTTAGGCCATCATCTACACGGCATAGCCTTGAATTTTCCAATGCGCAGCTCTTTGCAAAAGAGAGATATTGGCAAGGAAAAGCTGTCTTGTACCTTTGCATTTTTCTCCCAAACGAAGGACACTAGAAAGAAAATTTTAAAGCCTCCTGTTAGGCCATCATCTACACGGCATAGCCCTGAATTTTCCAATGCGCAGCTCTTTGCAAAAGAGAGATATTAGCAAGGAAAAACTGTCTTGTACCTTTGCATTTTTCTCCTAAACGAAGGACACTAGAAAGAAAATTTTAAAGCCTCCTGTTAGGCCATCATCTACACGGCATAGCCCTGAATTTTCCAATGCGCAGCTCTTTGCAAAAGAGAGATATTGGCAAGGATAAGCTGTCTTGTACCTTTGCATTTTTCTCCCAAACGAAGGACACTAGAAAGAAAATTTTAAAGCCTCCTGTTAGGCCATCATCTACACGGCATAGCCCTGAATTTTCCAATGCACAGCTCTTTGCAAAAGAGAGATATTGGCAAGGAAAAGCTGTCTTGTACCTTTGCATTTTTCTCCCAAACGAAGGACACTAGAACATTTTTTTTAAAGCCTCCTGTTAGGCCATCATCTACACGGCATAGCCCTGAATTTTCCAATGCGCAGCTCTTTGCAAAAGAGAGATATTGGCAAGGAAAAGCTGTCTTGTACCTTTGCATTTTTCTCCCAAACGAAGGACACTAGAAAGAAAATTTTAAAGCCTCCTGTTAGGCCATCATCTACACGGCATAGCCCTGAATTTTCCAATGCGCAGCTCTTTGCAAAAGAGAGATATTGGCAAGGAAAAGCTGTCTTGTACCTTTGCATTTTTCTCCTAAACGAAGGACACTAGAAAGAAAATTTTAAAGCCTCCTGTTAGGCCATCATCTACACGGCATAGCCCTGAATTTTCCAATGCGCAGCTCTTTGCAAAAGAGAGATATTGGCAAGGAAAAGCTGTCATGTACCTTTGCATTTTTCTCCCAAACGAAGGACACTAGAAAGAAAATTTTAAAGCCTCCTGTTAGGCCATCATCTACACGGCATAGCCCATAATTTTCCAATGCGCAGCTCTTTGCAAAAGAGAGATATTGGCAAGGAAAAGCTGTCTTGTACCTTTGCATTTTTCTCCCAAACGAAGGACACTAGAAAGAAAATTTTAAAGCCTCCTGTTAGGCCATCATCGGCATAGCCCTGAATTTTCCAATGCGCAGCTCTTTGCAAAAGAGAGATATTGGCAAGGAAAAGCTGTCTTGTACCTTTGCATTTTTCTCCCAAACGAAGGACACTAGAAAAAATTTTTTAAAGCCTCCTGTTAGGCCATCATCTACACGGCATAGCCCTGAATTTTCCAATGCGCAGCTCTTTGCAAAAGAGAGATATTGGCAAGGATAAGCTGTCTTGTACCTTTGCATTTTTCTCCCAAACGAAGGACACTAGAAATAAAATTGTAAAGCCTCCTGTTAGGCCATCATCTACACGGCATAGCCCTGAATTTTCCAATGCGCAGCTCTTTGCAAAAGAGAGATATTGGCAAGGAAAAGCTGTCTTGTACCTTTGCGTTTTTCTCCCAAACGAAGGACACTAGAAAGAAAATTTTAAAGCCTCCTGTTAGGCCATCATCTACACGGCATAGCCCTGAATTTTCCAATGCGCGGCTCTTTGCAAAAGAGAGATATTGGCAAGGAAAAGCTGTCTTGTACCTTTGCATTTTTCTCCCAAACGAAGGACACTAGAAAGAAAATTTTAAAGCCTCCTGTTAGGCCATCATCTACACGGCATAGCCCTGAATTTTCCAATGCGCAGCTCTTTGCAAAAGAGAGATATTGGCAAGGAAAAACTGTCTTGTACCTTTGCATTTTTCTCCCAAACGAAGGACACTATAAAGAAAATTTTAAAGCCTCCTGTTAGGCCATCATCTACACGGCATAGCCCTGAATTTTCCAATGCACAGCTCTTTGCAAAAGAGAGATATTGGCAAGGAAAAGCTGTCTTGTACCTTTGCATTTTTCTCCCAAACGAAGGACACTAGAACATTTTTTTTAAAGCCTCCTGTTAGGCCATCATCTACACGGCATAGCCCTGAATTTTCCAATGCGCAGCTCTTTGCAAAAGAGAGATATTGGCAAGGAAAAGCTGTCTTGTACCTTTGCATTTTTCTCCCAAACGAAGGACACTAGAAAGAAAATTTTAAAGCCTCCTGTTAGGCCATCATCTACACGGCATAGCCCTGAATTTTCCAATGCGCAGCTCTTTGCAAAAGAGAGATATTGGCAAGGAAAAGCTGTCTTGTACCTTTGCATTTTTCTCCCAAACGAAGGACACTAGAAAGAAAATTTTAAAGCCTCCTGTTAGGCCATCATCTACACGGCATAGCCCTGAATTTTCCAATGCGCAGCTCTTTGCAAAAGAGAGATATTGGCAAGGAAAAGCTGTCTTGTACCTTTGCATTTTTCTCCCAAACGAAGGAAACTAGAAAGAAAATTTTAAAGCCTCCTGTTAGGCCATCATCTACACGGCATAGCCCTGAATTTTCCAATGCGCAGCTCTTTGTAAAAGAGAGATATTGGCAAGGAAAAACTGTCTTGTACCATTGGATTTTTCTCCCAAACGAAGGACACTAGAATGAAAATTTTAAAGCCTCCTGTTAGTGCTTCATCTACATGGTATAGCCCTGAATTTTCCAATGCGTAGCTCTTTGCAAAAGAGAGATATTGGCAATGAAAAGCTGTCTTGTACCTTTGCATTTTTCTCCCAAACGAAGGACACTAGAAAGAAAATTTTAAAGCCTCCTGTTAGGCCATCATCTACACGGCATAGCCCTGAATTTTCCAATGCGCAGCTCTTTGCAAAAGAGAGATATTGGCAAGGAAAAGCTGTCTTGTACCTTTGCATTTTTCTCCCAAACGAAGGACACTAGAAAGAAAATTTTAAAGCCTCCTGTTAGGCCATCATCTACACGGCATAGCCCTGAATTTTCCAATGCGCAGCTCTTTGCAAAAGAGAGATATTGGCAAGGAAAAGCTGTCTTGTACCTTTGCATTTTTCTCCCAAACGAAGGACACTAGAAAGAAAATTTTAAAGCCTCCTGTTAGGCCATCATCTACACGGCATAGCCTTGAATTTTCCAATGCGCAGCTCTTTGCAAAAGAGAGATATTGGCAAGGAAAAGCTGTCTTGTACCTTTGCATTTTTCTCCCAAACGAAGGACACTAGAAAGAAAATTTTAAAGCCTCCTGTTAGGCCATCATCTACACGGCATAGCCCTGAATTTTCCAATGCGCAGCTCTTTGCAAAAGAGAGATATTAGCAAGGAAAAACTGTCTTGTACCTTTGCATTTTTCTCCTAAACGAAGGACACTAGAAAGAAAATTTTAAAGCCTCCTGTTAGGCCATCATCTACACGGCATAGCCCTGAATTTTCCAATGCGCAGCTCTTTGCAAAAGAGAGATATTGGCAAGGATAAGCTGTCTTGTACCTTTGCATTTTTCTCCCAAACGAAGGACACTAGAAAGAAAATTTTAAAGCCTCCTGTTAGGCCATCATCTACACGGCATAGCCCTGAATTTTCCAATGCACAGCTCTTTGCAAAAGAGAGATATTGGCAAGGAAAAGCTGTCTTGTACCTTTGCATTTTTCTCCCAAACGAAGGACACTAGAACATTTTTTTTAAAGCCTCCTGTTAGGCCATCATCTACACGGCATAGCCCTGAATTTTCCAATGCGCAGCTCTTTGCAAAAGAGAGATATTGGCAAGGAAAAGCTGTCTTGTACCTTTGCATTTTTCTCCCAAACGAAGGACACTAGAAAGAAAATTTTAAAGCCTCCTGTTAGGCCATCATCGGCATAGCCCTGAATTTTCCAATGCGCAGCTCTTTGCAAAAGAGAGATATTGGCAAGGAAAAGCTGTCTTGTACCTTTGCATTTTTCTCCCAAACGAAGGAAACTAGAAAGAAAATTTTAAAGCCTCCTGTTAGGCCATCATCTACACGGCATAGCCCTGAATTTTCCAATGCGCAGCTCTTTGTAAAAGAGAGATATTGGCAAGGAAAAACTGTCTTGTACCATTGGATTTTTCTCCCAAACGAAGGACACTAGAATGAAAATTTTAAAGCCTCCTGTTAGTGCTTCATCTACATGGTATAGCCCTGAATTTTCCAATGCGTAGCTCTTTGCAAAAGAGAGATATTGGCAATGAAAAGCTGTCTTGTTCCTTTGCATTTTTCTCCCAAACGAAGGACACTAGAAAGAAAATTTTAAAGCCTCCTGTTAGGCCATCATCTACACGGCATAGCCCTGAATTTTCCAATGCGCAGCTCTTTGCAAAAGAGAGATATTGGCAAGGAAAAGCTGTCTTGTACCTTTGCATTTTTCTCCCAAACGAAGGACACTAGAAAGAAAATTTTAAAGCCTCCTGTTAGGCCATCATCTACACGGCATAGCCCTGAATTTTTCCAATGCGCAGCTCTTTGCAAAAGAGAGATATTGGCAAGGAAAAGCTGTCTTGTACCTTTGCGTTTTTCTCCCAAACGAAGGACACTAGAAAGAAAATTTTAAAGCCTCCTGTTAGGCCATCATCTACACGGCATAGCCCTGAATTTTCCAATGCGCAGCTCTTTGCAAAAGAGAGATATTGGCAAGGAAAAGCTGTCTTGTACCTTTGCATTTTTCTCCCAAACGAAGGACACTAGAAAGAAAATTTTAAAGCCTCCTGTTAGGCCATCATCTACACGGCATAGCCCTGAATTTTCCAATGCGCAGCTCTTTGCAAAAGAGAGATATTGGCAAGGAAAAGCTGTCTTGTACCTTTGCATTTTTCTCCCAAACGAAGGACACTAGAAAGAAAATTTTAAAGCCTCCTGTTAGGCCATCATCTACACGGCATAGCCCTGAATTTTCCAATGCGCAGCTCTTTGCAAAAGAGAGATATTGGCAAGGAAAAACTGTCTTGTACCTTTGCATTTTTCTCCCAAACGAAGGACACTAGAAAGAAAATTTTAAAGCCTCCTGTTAGGCCATCATCTACACGGCATAGCCCTGAATTTTCCAATGCGCAGCTCTTTGCAAAAGAGAGATATTGACAAGGAAAAGCTGTCATGTACCTTTGCATTTTTCTCCCAAACGAAGGACACTAGAAAGAAAATTTTAAAGCCTCCTGTTAGGCCATCATCTACACGGCATAGCCCATAATTTTCCAATGCGCAGCTCTTTGCAAAAGAGAGATATTGGCAAGGAAAAGCTGTCTTGTACCTTTGCATTTTTCTCCCAAACGAAGGACACTAGAAAGAAAATTTTAAAGCCTCCTGTTAGGCCATCATCTACACGGCATAGCCCTGAATTTTCCAATGCGCAGCTCTTTGCAAAAGAGAGATATTGGCAAGGAAAAGCTGTCTTGTACCTTTGCATTTTTCTCCCAAACGAAGGACACTAGAAAATTTTTTTTAAAGCCTCCTGTTAGGCCATCATCTACACGGCATAGCCCTGAATTTTCCAATGCGCAGCTCTTTGCAAAAGAGAGATATTGGCAAGGAAAAGCTGTCTTGTACCTTTGCATTTTTCTCCCAAACGAAGGACACTAGAAAGAAAATTTTAAAGCCTCCTGTTAGGCCATCATCTACACGGCATAGCCCTGAATTTTCCAATGCGCAGCTCTTTGCAAAAGAGAGATATTGGCAAGGAAAAACTGTCTTGTACCTTTGCATTTTTCTCCCAAACGAAGGACACTAGAAAGAAAATTTTAAAGCCTTCTGTTAGGCCATCATCTACACGGCATAGCCCTGAATTTTCCAATGCGCAGCTCTTTGCAAAAGAGAGATATTGGCAAGGAAAAGCTGTCATGTACCTTTGCATTTTTCTCCCAAACGAAGGACACTAGAAAGAAAATTTTAAAGCCTCCTGTTAGGCCATCATCTACACGGCATAGCCCTGAATTTTCCAATGCGCAGCTCTTTGCAAAAGAGAGATATTGGCAAGGAAAAGCTGTCTTGTACCTTTGCATTTTTCTCCCAAACGAAGGACACTAGAAAGAAAATTTTAAAGCCTCCTGTTAGGCCATCATCTACACGGCATAGCCCTGAATTTTCCAATGCGCAGCTCTTTGCAAAAGAGAGATATTGGCAAGGAAAAGCTGTCTTGTACCTTTGCATTTTTCTCCCAAACGAAGGAAACTAGAAAGAAAATTTTAAAGCCTCCTGTTAGGCCATCATCTACACGGCATAGCCCTGAATTTTCCAATGCGCAGCTCTTTGTAAAAGAGAGATATTGGCAAGGAAAAACTGTCTTGTACCATTGGATTTTTCTCCCAAACGAAGGACACTAGAATGAAAATTTTAAAGCCTCCTGTTAGTGCTTCATCTACATGGTATAGCCCTGAATTTTCCAATGCGTAGCTCTTTGCAAAAGAGAGATATTGGCAATGAAAAGCTGTCTTGTTCCTTTGCATTTTTCTCCCAAACGAAGGACACTAGAAAGAAAATTTTAAAGCCTCCTGTTAGGCCATCATCTACACGGCATAGCCCTGAATTTTCCAATGCGCAGCTCTTTGCAAAAGAGAGATATTGGCAAGGAAAAGCTGTCTTGTACCTTTGCATTTTTCTCCCAAACGAAGGACACTAGAAAGAAAATTTTAAAGCCTCCTGTTAGGCCATCATCTACACGGCATAGCCCTGAATTTTTCCAATGCGCAGCTCTTTGCAAAAGAGAGATATTGGCAAGGAAAAGCTGTCTTGTACCTTTGCGTTTTTCTCCCAAACGAAGGACACTAGAAAGAAAATTTTAAAGCCTCCTGTTAGGCCATCATCTACACGGCATAGCCCTGAATTTTCCAATGCGCAGCTCTTTGCAAAAGAGAGATATTGGCAAGGAAAAGCTGTCTTGTACCTTTGCATTTTTCTCCCAAACGAAGGACACTAGAAAGAAAATTTTAAAGCCTCCTGTTAGGCCATCATCTACACGGCATAGCCCTGAATTTTCCAATGCGCAGCTCTTTGCAAAAGAGAGATATTGGCAAGGAAAAGCTGTCTTGTACCTTTGCATTTTTCTCCCAAACGAAGGACACTAGAAAGAAAATTTTAAAGCCTCCTGTTAGGCCATCATCTACACGGCATAGCCCTGAATTTTCCAATGCGCAGCTCTTTGCAAAAGAGAGATATTGGCAATGAAAAACTGTCTTGTACCTTTGCATTTTTCTCCCAAACGAAGGACACTAGAAAGAAAATTTTAAAGCCTTCTGTTAGGCCATCATCTACACGGCATAGCCCTGAATTTTCCAATGCGCAGCTCTTTGCAAAAGAGAGATATTGGCAAGGAAAAGCTGTCATGTACCTTTGCATTTTTCTCCCAAACGAAGGACACTAGAAAGAAAATTTTAAAGCCTCCTGTTAGGCCATCATCTACACGGCATAGCCCTGAATTTTCCAATGCGCAGCTCTTTGCAAAAGAGAGATATTGGCAAGGAAAAGCTGTCTTGTACCTTTGCATTTTTCTCCCAAACGAAGGACACTAGAAAGAAAATTTTAAAGCCTCCTGTTAGGCCATCATCTACACGGCATAGCCCTGAATTTTCCAATGCGCAGCTCTTTGCAAAAGAGAGATATTGGCAAGGAAAAGCTGTCTTGTACCTTTGCATTTTTCTCCCAAACGAAGGAAACTAGAAAGAAAATTTTAAAGCCTCCTGTTAGGCCATCATCTACACGGCATAGCCCTGAATTTTCCAATGCGCAGCTCTTTGTAAAAGAGAGATATTGGCAAGGAAAAACTGTCTTGTACCATTGGATTTTTCTCCCAAACGAAGGACACTAGAATGAAAATTTTAAAGCCTCCTGTTAGTGCTTCATCTACATGGTATAGCCCTGAATTTTCCAATGCGTAGCTCTTTGCAAAAGAGAGATATTGGCAATGAAAAGCTGTCTTGTTCCTTTGCATTTTTCTCCCAAACGAAGGACACTAGAAAGAAAATTTTAAAGCCTCCTGTTAGGCCATCATCTACACGGCATAGCCCTGAATTTTCCAATGCGCAGCTCTTTGCAAAAGAGAGATATTGGCAAGGAAAAGCTGTCTTGTACCTTTGCATTTTTCTCCCAAACGAAGGACACTAGAAAGAAAATTTTAAAGCCTCCTGTTAGGCCATCATCTACACGGCATAGCCCTGAATTTTTCCAATGCGCAGCTCTTTGCAAAAGAGAGATATTGGCAAGGAAAAGCTGTCTTGTACCTTTGCGTTTTTCTCCCAAACGAAGGACACTAGAAAGAAAATTTTAAAGCCTCCTGTTAGGCCATCATCTACACGGCATAGCCCTGAATTTTCCAATGCGCAGCTCTTTGCAAAAGAGAGATATTGACAAGGAAAAGCTGTCTTGTACCTTTGCATTTTTCTCCCAAACGAAGGACACTAGAAAGAAAATTTTAAAGCCTCCTGTTAGGCCATCATCTACACGGCATAGCCCTGAATTTTCCAATGCGCAGCTCTTTGCAAAAGAGAGATATTGGCAAGGAAAAGCTGTCTTGTACCTTTGCATTTTTCTCCCAAACGAAGGACACTAGAATTTTTTTTTTAAAGCCTCCTGTTAGGCCATCATCTACACGGCATAGCCCTGAATTTTCCAATGCGCAGCTCATTGCAAAAGAGAGATATTGGCAAGGATAAGCTGTCTTGTACCTTTGCATTTTTCTCCCAAACGAAGGACACTAGAAAGAAAATTTTAAAGCCTCCTGTTAGGCCATCATCTACACGGCATAGCCCTGAATTTTCCAATGCGCAGCTCTTTGCAAAAGAGAGATATTGGCAAGGAAAAGCTGTCTTGTACCTTTGCATTTTTCTCCCAAACGAAGGACACTAGAAAGAAAATTTTAAAGCCTCCTGTTAGGCCATCATCTACACGGCATAGCCCTGAATTTTTCCAATGCGCAGCTCTTTGCAAAAGAGAGATATTGGCAAGGAAAAGCTGTCTTGTACCTTTGCGTTTTTCTCCCAAACGAAGGACACTAGAAAGAAAATTTTAAAGCCTCCTGTTAGGCCATCATCTACACGGCATAGCCCTGAATTTTCCAATGCGCAGCTCTTTGCAAAAGAGAGATATTGGCAAGGAAAAGCTGTCTTGTACCTTTGCATTTTTCTCCCAAACGAAGGACACTAGAAAGAAAATTTTAAAGCCTCCTGTTAGGCCATCATCTACACGGCATAGCCCTGAATTTTCCAATGCGCAGCTCTTTGCAAAAGAGAGATATTGGCAAGGAAAAGCTGTCTTGTACCTTTGCATTTTTCTCCCAAACGAAGGACACTAGAAAGAAAATTTTAAAGCCTCCTGTTAGGCCATCATCTACACGGCATAGCCCTGAATTTTCCAATGCGCAGCTCTTTGCAAAAGAGAGATATTGGCAAGGAAAAACTGTCTTGTACCTTTGCATTTTTCTCCCAAACGAAGGACACTAGAAAGAAAATTTTAAAGCCTCCTGTTAGGCCATCATCTACACGGCATAGCCCTGAATTTTCCAATGCGCAGCTCTTTGCAAAAGAGAGATATTGACAAGGAAAAGCTGTCATGTACCTTTGCATTTTTCTCCCAAACGAAGGACACTAGAAAGAAAATTTTAAAGCCTCCTGTTAGGCCATCATCTACACGGCATAGCCCATAATTTTCCAATGCGCAGCTCTTTGCAAAAGAGAGATATTGGCAAGGAAAAGCTGTCTTGTACCTTTGCATTTTTCTCCCAAACGAAGGACACTAGAAAGAAAATTTTAAAGCCTCCTGTTAGGCCATCATCTACACGGCATAGCCCTGAATTTTCCAATGCGCAGCTCTTTGCAAAAGAGAGATATTGGCAAGGAAAAGCTGTCTTGTACCTTTGCATTTTTCTCCCAAACGAAGGACACTAGAAAATTTTTTTTAAAGCCTCCTGTTAGGCCATCATCTACACGGCATAGCCCTGAATTTTCCAATGCGCAGCTCTTTGCAAAAGAGAGATATTGGCAAGGAAAAGCTGTCTTGTACCTTTGCATTTTTCTCCCAAACGAAGGACACTAGAAAGAAAATTTTAAAGCCTCCTGTTAGGCCATCATCTACACGGCATAGCCCTGAATTTTCCAATGCGCAGCTCTTTGCAAAAGAGAGATATTGGCAAGGAAAAACTGTCTTGTACCTTTACATTTTTCTCCCAAACGAAGGACACTAGAAAGAAAATTTTAAAGCCTTCTGTTAGGCCATCATCTACACGGCATAGCCCTGAATTTTCCAATGCGCAGCTCTTTGCAAAAGAGAGATATTGGCAAGGAAAAGCTGTCATGTACCTTTGCATTTTTCTCCCAAACGAAGGACACTAGAAAGAAAATTTTAAAGCCTCCTGTTAGGCCATCATCTACACGGCATAGCCCTGAATTTTCCAATGCGCAGCTCTTTGCAAAAGAGAGATATTGGCAAGGAAAAGCTGTCTTGTACCTTTGCATTTTTCTCCCAAACGAAGGACACTAGAAAGAAAATTTTAAAGCCTCCTGTTAGGCCATCATCTACACGGCATAGCCCTGAATTTTCCAATGCGCAGCTCTTTGCAAAAGAGAGATATTGGCAAGGAAAAGCTGTCTTGTACCTTTGCATTTTTCTCCCAAACGAAGGAAACTAGAAAGAAAATTTTAAAGCCTCCTGTTAGGCCATCATCTACACGGCATAGCCCTGAATTTTCCAATGCGCAGCTCTTTGTAAAAGAGAGATATTGGCAAGGAAAAACTGTCTTGTACCATTGGATTTTTCTCCCAAACGAAGGACACTAGAATGAAAATTTTAAAGCCTCCTGTTAGTGCTTCATCTACATGGTATAGCCCTGAATTTTCCAATGCGTAGCTCTTTGCAAAAGAGAGATATTGGCAATGAAAAGCTGTCTTGTTCCTTTGCATTTTTCTCCCAAACGAAGGACACTAGAAAGAAAATTTTAAAGCCTCCTGTTAGGCCATCATCTACACGGCATAGCCCTGAATTTTCCAATGCGCAGCTCTTTGCAAAAGAGAGATATTGGCAAGGAAAAGCTGTCTTGTACCTTTGCATTTTTCTCCCAAACGAAGGACACTAGAAAGAAAATTTTAAAGCCTCCTGTTAGGCCATCATCTACACGGCATAGCCCTGAATTTTTCCAATGCGCAGCTCTTTGCAAAAGAGAGATATTGGCAAGGAAAAGCTGTCTTGTACCTTTGCGTTTTTCTCCCAAACGAAGGACACTAGAAAGAAAATTTTAAAGCCTCCTGTTAGGCCATCATCTACACGGCATAGCCCTGAATTTTCCAATGCGCAGCTCTTTGCAAAAGAGAGATATTGGCAAGGAAAAGCTGTCTTGTACCTTTGCATTTTTCTCCCAAACGAAGGACACTAGAAAGAAAATTTTAAAGCCTCCTGTTAGGCCATCATCTACACGGCATAGCCCTGAATTTTCCAATGCGCAGCTCTTTGCAAAAGAGAGATATTGGCAAGGAAAAGCTGTCTTGTACCTTTGCATTTTTCTCCCAAACGAAGGACACTAGAAAGAAAATTTTAAAGCCTCCTGTTAGGCCATCATCTACACGGCATAGCCCTGAATTTTCCAATGCGCAGCTCTTTGCAAAAGAGAGATATTGGCAATGAAAAACTGTCTTGTACCTTTGCATTTTTCTCCCAAACGAAGGACACTAGAAAGAAAATTTTAAAGCCTTCTGTTAGGCCATCATCTACACGGCATAGCCCTGAATTTTCCAATGCGCAGCTCTTTGCAAAAGAGAGATATTGGCAAGGAAAAGCTGTCATGTACCTTTGCATTTTTCTCCCAAACGAAGGACACTAGAAAGAAAATTTTAAAGCCTCCTGTTAGGCCATCATCTACACGGCATAGCCCTGAATTTTCCAATGCGCAGCTCTTTGCAAAAGAGAGATATTGGCAAGGAAAAGCTGTCTTGTACCTTTGCATTTTTCTCCCAAACGAAGGACACTAGAAAGAAAATTTTAAAGCCTCCTGTTAGGCCATCATCTACACGGCATAGCCCTGAATTTTCCAATGCGCAGCTCTTTGCAAAAGAGAGATATTGGCAAGGAAAAGCTGTCTTGTACCTTTGCATTTTTCTCCCAAACGAAGGAAACTAGAAAGAAAATTTTAAAGCCTCCTGTTAGGCCATCATCTACACGGCATAGCCCTGAATTTTCCAATGCGCAGCTCTTTGTAAAAGAGAGATATTGGCAAGGAAAAACTGTCTTGTACCATTGGATTTTTCTCCCAAACGAAGGACACTAGAATGAAAATTTTAAAGCCTCCTGTTAGTGCTTCATCTACATGGTATAGCCCTGAATTTTCCAATGCGTAGCTCTTTGCAAAAGAGAGATATTGGCAATGAAAAGCTGTCTTGTTCCTTTGCATTTTTCTCCCAAACGAAGGACACTAGAAAGAAAATTTTAAAGCCTCCTGTTAGGCCATCATCTACACGGCATAGCCCTGAATTTTCCAATGCGCAGCTCTTTGCAAAAGAGAGATATTGGCAAGGAAAAGCTGTCTTGTACCTTTGCATTTTTCTCCCAAACGAAGGACACTAGAAAGAAAATTTTAAAGCCTCCTGTTAGGCCATCATCTACACGGCATAGCCCTGAATTTTTCCAATGCGCAGCTCTTTGCAAAAGAGAGATATTGGCAAGGAAAAGCTGTCTTGTACCTTTGCGTTTTTCTCCCAAACGAAGGACACTAGAAAGAAAATTTTAAAGCCTCCTGTTAGGCCATCATCTACACGGCATAGCCCTGAATTTTCCAATGCGCAGCTCTTTGCAAAAGAGAGATATTGACAAGGAAAAGCTGTCTTGTACCTTTGCATTTTTCTCCCAAACGAAGGACACTAGAAAGAAAATTTTAAAGCCTCCTGTTAGGCCATCATCTACACGGCATAGCCCTGAATTTTCCAATGCGCAGCTCTTTGCAAAAGAGAGATATTGGCAAGGAAAAGCTGTCTTGTACCTTTGCATTTTTCTCCCAAACGAAGGACACTAGAATTTTTTTTTTAAAGCCTCCTGTTAGGCCATCATCTACACGGCATAGCCCTGAATTTTCCAATGCGCAGCTCATTGCAAAAGAGAGATATTGGCAAGGATAAGCTGTCTTGTACCTTTGCATTTTTCTCCCAAACGAAGGACACTAGAAAGAAAATTTTAAAGCCTCCTGTTAGGCCATCATCTACACGGCATAGCCCTGAATTTTCCAATGCGCAGCTCTTTGCAAAAGAGAGATATTGGCAAGGAAAAGCTGTCTTGTACCTTTGCATTTGTCTCCCAAACGAAGGACACTAGAAAGAAAATTTTAAAGCCTCCTGTTAGGCCATCATCTACACGGCATAGCCCTGAATTTTCCAATGCGCAGCTCTTTGCAAAAGAGAGATATTGGCAAGGAAAAACTGTCTTGTACCTTTGCATTTTTCTCCCAAACGAAGGACACTAGAAAGAAAATTTTAAAGCCTCCTGTTAGGCCATCATCTACACGGCATAGCCCTGAATTTTCCAATGCGCAGCTCTTTGCAAAAGAGAGATATTGGCAAGGAAAAGCTGTCATGTACCTTTGCATTTTTCTCCCAAACGAAGGACACTAGAAAGAAAATTTTAAAGCCTCCTGTTAGGCCATCATCTACACGGCATAGCCCATAATTTTCCAATGCGCAGCTCTTTGCAAAAGAGAGATATTGGCAAGGAAAAGCTGTCTTGTACCTTTGCATTTTTCTCCCAAACGAAGGACACTAGAAAGAAAATTTTAAAGCCTCCTGTTAGGCCATCATCTACACGGCATAGCCCTGAATTTTCCAATGCGCAGCTCTTTGCAAAAGAGAGATATTGGCAAGGAAAAGCTGTCTTGTACCTTTGCATTTTTCTCCCAAAACGAAGGACACTAGAAAAATTTTTTTAAAGCCTCCTGTTAGGCCATCATCTACACGGCATAGCCCTGAATTTTCCAATGCGCAGCTCTTTGCAAAAGAGAGATATTGGCAAGGATAAGCTGTCTTGTACCTTTGCATTTTTCTCCCAAACGAAGGACACTAGAAAGAAAATTTTAAAGCCTCCTGTTAGGCCATCATCTACACGGCATAGCCCTGAATTTTCCAATGCGCAGCTCTTTGCAAAAGAGAGATATTGGCAAGGAAAAGCTGTCTTGTACCTTTGCATTTTTCTCCCAAACGAAGGACACTAGAAAGAAAATTTTAAAGCCTCCTGTTAGGCCATCATCTACACGGCATAGCCCTGAATTTTCCAATGCGCAGCTCTTTGCAAAAGAGAGATATTGGCAAGGATAAGCTGTCTTGTACCTTTGCATTTTTCTCCCAAACGAAGGACACTAGAAAGAAAATTTTAAAGCCTCCTGTTAGGCCATCATCTACACGGCATAGCCCATAATTTTCCAATGCGCAGCTCTTTGCAAAAGAGAGATATTGGCAAGGAAAAGCTGTCTTGTACCTTTGCATTTTTCTCCCAAACGAAGGACACTAGAAAGAAAATTTTAAAGCCTCCTGTTAGGCCATCATCTACACGGCATAGCCCTGAATTTTCCAATGCGCAGCTCTTTGCAAAAGAGAGATATTGGCAAGGAAAAACTGTCTTGTACCTTTGCATTTTTCTCCCAAACGAAGGACACTAGAAAGAAAATTTTAAAGCCTCCTGTTAGGCCATCATCTACACGGCATAGCCCTGAATTTTCCAATGCGCAGCTCTTTGCAAAAGAGAGATATTGGCAAGGAAAAGCTGTCATGTACCTTTGCATTTTTCTCCCAAACGAAGAACACTAGAAAGAAAATTTTAAAGCCTCCTGTTAGGCCATCATCTACACGGCATAGCCCATAATTTTCCAATGCGCAGCTCTTTGCAAAAGAGAGATATTGGCAAGGAAAAGCTGTCTTGTACCTTTGCATTTTTCTCCCAAACGAAGGACACTAGAAAGAAAATTTTAAAGCCTCCTGTTAGGCCATCATCTACACGGCATAGCCCTGAATTTTCCAATGCGCAGCTCTTTGCAAAAGAGAGATATTGGCAAGGAAAAGCTGTCTTGTACCTTTGCATTTTTCTCCCAAACGAAGGACACTAGAAAAATTTTTTTAAAGCCTCCTGTTAGGCCATCATCTACACGGCATAGCCCTGAATTTTCCAATGCGCAGCTCTTTGCAAAAGAGAGATATTGACAAGGATAAGCTGTCTTGTACCTTTGCATTTTTCTCCCAAACGAAGGACACTAGAAAGAAAATTTTAAAGCCTCCTGTTAGGCCATCATCTACACGGCATAGCCCTGAATTTTCCAATGCGCAGCTCTTTGCAAAAGAGAGATATTGGCAAGGAAAAGCTGTCTTGTACCTTTGCATTTTTCTCCCAAACGAAGGACACTAGAAAGAAAATTTTAAAGCCTCCTGTTAGGCCATCATCTACACGGCATAGCCCTGAATTTTCCAATGCGCAGCTCTTTGCAAAAGAGAGATATTGGCAAGGAAAAACTGTCTTGTACCTTTGCATTTTTCTCCCAAACGAAGGACACTAGAAAGAAAATTTTAAAGCCTCCTGTTAGGCCATCATCTACACGGCATAGCCCTGAATTTTCCAATGCACAGCTCTTTGCAAAAGAGAGATATTGGCAAGGAAAAGCTGTCTTGTACCTTTGCATTTTTCTCCCAAACGAAGGAAACTAGAAAGAAAATTTTAAAGCCTCCTGTTAGGCCATCATCTACACGGCATAGCCCTGAATTTTCCAATGCGCAGCTCTTTGTAAAAGAGAGATATTGGCAAGGAAAAAACTGTCTTGTACCATTGGATTTTTCTCCCAAACGAAGGACACTAGAATGAAAATTTTAAAGCCTCCTGTTAGTGCTTCATCTACATGGTATAGCCCTGAATTTTCCAATGCGTAGCTCTTTGCAAAAGAGAGATATTGGCAATGAAAAGCTGTCTTGTACCTTTGCATTTTTCTCCCAAACGAAGGACACTAGAAAGAAAATTTTAAAGCCTCCTGTTAGGCCATCATCTACACGGCATAGCCCTGAATTTTCCAATGCGCAGCTCTTTGCAAAAGAGAGATATTGGCAAGGAAAAGCTGTCTTGTACCTTTGCATTTTTCTCCCAAACGAAGGACACTAGAAAGAAAATTTTAAAGCCTCCTGTTAGGCCATCATCTACACGGCATAGCCCTGAATTTTCCAATGCGCAGCTCTTTGCAAAAGAGAGATATTGGCAAGGAAAAGCTGTCTTGTACCTTTGCATTTTTCTCCCAAACGAAGGACACTAGAAAGAAAATTTTAAAGCCTCCTGTTAGGCCATCATCTACACGGCATAGCCCTGAATTTTCCAATGCACAGCTCTTTGCAAAAGAGAGATATTGGCAAGGAAAAGCTGTCTTGTACCTTTGCATTTTTCTCCCAAACGAAGGACACTAGAACATTTTTTTTAAAGCCTCCTGTTAGGCCATCATCTACACGGCATAGCCCATAATTTTCCAATGCGCAGCTCTTTGCAAAAGAGAGATATTGGCAAGGAAAAGCTGTCTTGTACCTTTGCATTTGTCTCCCAAACGAAGGACACTAGAAAGAAAATTTTAAAGCCTCCTGTTAGGCCATCATCTACACGGCATAGCCCTGAATTTTCCAATGCGCAGCTCTTTGCAAAAGAGAGATATTGGCAAGGAAAAACTGTCTTGTACCTTTGCATTTTTCTCCCAAACGAAGGACACTAGAAAGAAAATTTTAAAGCCTCCTGTTAGGCCATCATCTACACGGCATAGCCCTGAATTTTCCAATGCGCAGCTCTTTGCAAAAGAGAGATATTGGCAAGGAAAAGCTGTCATGTACCTTTGCATTTTTCTCCCAAACGAAGGACACTAGAAAGAAAATTTTAAAGCCTCCTGTTAGGCCATCATCTACACGGCATAGCCCATAATTTTCCAATGCGCAGCTCTTTGCAAAAGAGAGATATTGGCAAGGAAAAGCTGTCTTGTACCTTTGCATTTTTCTCCCAAACGAAGGACACTAGAAAGAAAATTTTAAAGCCTCCTGTTAGGCCATCATCTACACGGCATAGCCCTGAATTTTCCAATGCGCAGCTCTTTGCAAAAGAGAGATATTGGCAAGGAAAAGCTGTCTTGTACCTTTGCATTTTTCTCCCAAAACGAAGGACACTAGAAAAAAATTTTTAAAGCCTCCTGTTAGGCCATCATCTACACGGCATAGCCCTGAATTTTCCAATGCGCAGCTCTTTGCAAAAGAGAGATATTGGCAAGGATAAGCTGTCTTGTACCTTTGCATTTTTCTCCCAAACGAAGGACACTAGAAAGAAAATTTTAAAGCCTCCTGTTAGGCCATCATCTACACGGCATAGCCCTGAATTTTCCAATGCGCAGCTCTTTGCAAAAGAGAGATATTGGCAAGGAAAAGCTGTCTTGTACCTTTGCATTTTTCTCCCAAACGAAGGACACTAGAAAGAAAATTTTAAAGCCTCCTGTTAGGCCATCATCTACACGGCATAGCCCTGAATTTTCCAATGCGCAGCTCTTTGCAAAAGAGAGATATTGGCAAGGATAAGCTGTCTTGTACCTTTGCATTTTTCTCCCAAACGAAGGACACTAGAAAGAAAATTTTAAAGCCTCCTGTTAGGCCATCATCTACACGGCATAGCCCATAATTTTCCAATGCGCAGCTCTTTGCAAAAGAGAGATATTGGCAAGGAAAAGCTGTCTTGTACCTTTGCATTTTTCTCCCAAACGAAGGACACTAGAAAGAAAATTTTAAAGCCTCCTGTTAGGCCATCATCTACACGGCATAGCCCTGAATTTTCCAATGCGCAGCTCTTTGCAAAAGAGAGATATTGGCAAGGAAAAACTGTCTTGTACCTTTGCATTTTTCTCCCAAACGAAGGACACTAGAAAGAAAATTTTAAAGCCTCCTGTTAGGCCATCATCTACACGGCATAGCCCTGAATTTTCCAATGCGCAGCTCTTTGCAAAAGAGAGATATTGGCAAGGAAAAGCTGTCATGTACCTTTGCATTTTTCTCCCAAACGAAGGACACTAGAAAGAAAATTTTAAAGCCTCCTGTTAGGCCATCATCTACACGGCATAGCCCATAATTTTCCAATGCGCAGCTCTTTGCAAAAGAGAGATATTGGCAAGGAAAAGCTGTCTTGTACCTTTGCATTTTTCTCCCAAACGAAGGACACTAGAAAGAAAATTTTAAAGCCTCCTGTTAGGCCATCATCTACACGGCATAGCCCTGAATTTTCCAATGCGCAGCTCTTTGCAAAAGAGAGATATTGGCAAGGAAAAGCTGTCTTGTACCTTTGCATTTTTCTCCCAAACGAAGGACACTAGAAAAAATTTTTTAAAGCCTCCTGTTAGGCCATCATCTACACGGCATAGCCCTGAATTTTCCAATGCGCAGCTCTTTGCAAAAGAGAGATATTGACAAGGATAAGCTGTCTTGTACCTTTGCATTTTTCTCCCAAACGAAGGACACTAGAAAGAAAATTTTAAAGCCTCCTGTTAGGCCATCATCTACACGGCATAGCCCTGAATTTTCCAATGCGCAGCTCTTTGCAAAAGAGAGATATTGGCAAGGAAAAGCTGTCTTGTACCTTTGCATTTTTCTCCCAAACGAAGGACACTAGAAAGAAAATTTTAAAGCCTCCTGTTAGGCCATCATCTACACGGCATAGCCCTGAATTTTCCAATGCGCAGCTCTTTGCAAAAGAGAGATATTGGCAAGGAAAAACTGTCTTGTACCTTTGCATTTTTCTCCCAAACGAAGGACACTAGAAAGAAAATTTTAAAGCCTCCTGTTAGGCCATCATCTACACGGCATAGCCCTGAATTTTCCAATGCACAGCTCTTTGCAAAAGAGAGATATTGGCAAGGAAAAGCTGTCTTGTACCTTTGCATTTTTCTCCCAAACGAAGGAAACTAGAAAGAAAATTTTAAAGCCTCCTGTTAGGCCATCATCTACACGGCATAGCCCTGAATTTTCCAATGCGCAGCTCTTTGTAAAAGAGAGATATTGGCAAGGAAAAAACTGTCTTGTACCATTGGATTTTTCTCCCAAACGAAGGACACTAGAATGAAAATTTTAAAGCCTCCTGTTAGTGCTTCATCTACATGGTATA
The DNA here is from genome assembly GCF_028390025.1 of Pseudophryne corroboree. NCBI lineage: Eukaryota > Metazoa > Chordata > Amphibia > Anura > Myobatrachidae > Pseudophryne > Pseudophryne corroboree. Next base: position 250,587 of record NW_026967614.1, read on the forward strand.
GCCCTGAATTTTCCAATGCGTAGCTCTTTGCAAAAGAGAGATATTGGCAATGAAAAGCTGTCTTGTACCTTTGCATTTTTCTCCCAAACGAAGGACACTAGAAAGAAAATTTTAAAGCCTCCTGTTAGGCCATCATCTACACGGCATAGCCCTGAATTTTCCAATGCGCAGCTCTTTGCAAAAGAGAGATATTGGCAAGGAAAAGCTGTCTTGTACCTTTGCATTTTTCTCCCAAACGAAGGACACTAGAAAGAAAATTTTAAAGCCTCCTGTTAGGCCATCATCTACACGGCATAGCCCTGAATTTTCCAATGCGCAGCTCTTTGCAAAAGAGAGATATTGGCAAGGAAAAGCTGTCTTGTACCTTTGCATTTTTCTCCCAAACGAAGGACACTAGAAAGAAAATTTTAAAGCCTCCTGTTAGGCCATCATCTACACGGCATAGCCCTGAATTTTCCAATGCACAGCTCTTTGCAAAAGAGAGATATTGGCAAGGAAAAGCTGTCTTGTACCTTTGCATTTTTCTCCCAAACGAAGGACACTAGAACATTTTTTTTAAAGCCTCCTGTTAGGCCATCATCTACACGGCATAGCCCATAATTTTCCAATGCGCAGCTCTTTGCAAAAGAGAGATATTGGCAAGGAAAAGCTGTCTTGTACCTTTGCATTTTTCTCCCAAACGAAGGACACTAGAAAGAAAATTTTAAAGCCTCCTGTTAGGCCATCATCTACACGGCATAGCCCTGAATTTTCCAATGCGCAGCTCTTTGCAAAAGAGAGATATTGGCAAGGAAAAACTGTCTTGTACCTTTGCATTTTTCTCCCAAACGAAGGACACTAGAAAGAAAATTTTAAAGCCTCCTGTTAGGCCATCATCTACACGGCATAGCCCTGAATTTTCCAATGCGCAGCTCTTTGCAAAAGAGAGATATTGACAAGGAAAAGCTGTCATGTACCTTTGCATTTTTCTCCCAAACGAAGGACACTAGAAAGAAAATTTTAAAGCCTCCTGTTAGGCCATCATCTACACGGCATAGCCCATAATTTTCCAATGCGCAGCTCTTTGCAAAAGAGAGATATTGGCAAGGAAAAGCTGTCTTGTACCTTTGCATTTTTCTCCCAAACGAAGGACACTAGAAAGAAAATTTTAAAGCCTCCTGTTAGGCCATCATCTACACGGCATAGCCCTGAATTTTCCAATGCGCAGCTCTTTGCAAAAGAGAGATATTGGCAAGGAAAAGCTGTCTTGTACCTTTGCATTTTTCTCCCAAACGAAGGACACTAGAAAAATTTTTTAAAGCCTCCTGTTAGGCCATCATCTACACGGCATAGCCCTGAATTTTCCAATGCGCAGCTCTTTGCAAAAGAGAGATATTGGCAAGGAAAAGCTGTCTTGTACCTTTGCATTTTTCTCCCAAACGAAGGACACTAGAAAGAAAATTTTAAAGCCTCCTGTTAGGCCATCATCTACACGGCATAGCCCTGAATTTTCCAATGCGCAGCTCTTTGCAAAAGAGAGATATTGGCAAGGAAAAGCTGTCTTGTACCTTTGCATTTTTCTCCCAAACGAAGGACACTAGAAAGAAAATTTTAAAGCCTCCTGTTAGGCCATCATCTACACGGCATAGCCCTGAATTTTCCAATGCGCAGCTCTTTGCAAAAGAGAGATATTGGCAAGGAAAAACTGTCTTGTACCTTTGCATTTTTCTCCCAAACGAAGGACACTAGAAAGAAAATTTTAAAGCCTCCTGTTAGGCCATCATCTACACGGCATAGCCCTGAATTTTCCAATGCGCAGCTCTTTGCAAAAGAGAGATATTGGCAAGGAAAAGCTGTCATGTACCTTTGCATTTTTCTCCCAAACGAAGGACACTAGAAAGAAAATTTTAAAGCCTCCTGTTAGGCCATCATCTACACGGCATAGCCCTGAATTTTCCAATGCGCAGCTCTTTGCAAAAGAGAGATATTGGCAAGGAAAAGCTGTCTTGTACCTTTGCATTTTTCTCCCAAACGAAGGACACTAGAAAGAAAATTTTAAAGCCTCCTGTTAGGCCATCATCTACACGGCATAGCCCTGAATTTTCCAATGCGCAGCTCTTTGCAAAAGAGAGATATTGGCAAGGAAAAGCTGTCTTGTACCTTTGCATTTTTCTCCCAAACGAAGGAAACTAGAAAGAAAATTTTAAAGCCTCCTGTTAGGCCATCATCTACACGGCATAGCCCTGAATTTTCCAATGCGCAGCTCTTTGTAAAAGAGAGATATTGGCAAGGAAAAACTGTCTTGTACCATTGGATTTTTCTCCCAAACGAAGGACACTAGAATGAAAATTTTAAAGCCTCCTGTTAGTGCTTCATCTACATGGTATAGCCCTGAATTTTCCAATGCGTAGCTCTTTGCAAAAGAGAGATATTGGCAATGAAAAGCTGTCTTGTTCCTTTGCATTTTTCTCCCAAACGAAGGGACACTAGAAAGAAAATTTTAAAGCCTCCTGTTAGGCCATCATCTACACGGCATAGCCCTGAATTTTCCAATGCGCAGCTCTTTGCAAAAGAGAGATATTGGCAAGGAAAAGCTGTCTTGTACCTTTGCATTTTTCTCCCAAACGAAGGACACTAGAAAGAAAATTTTAAAGCCTTCTGTTAGGCCATCATCTACACGGCATAGCCCTGAATTTTCCAATGCGCAGCTCATTGCAAAAGAGAGATATTGGCAAGGATAAGCTGTCTTGTACCTTTGCATTTTTCTCCCAAACGAAGGACACTAGAAAGAAAATTTTAAAGCCTCCTGTTAGGCCATCATCTACACGGCATAGCCCTGAATTTTCCAATGCGCAGCTCTTTGCAAAAGAGAGATATTAGCAAGGAAAAACTGTCTTGTACCTTTGCATTTTTCTCCTAAACGAAGGACACTAGAAAGAAAATTTTAAAGCCTCCTGTTAGGCCATCATCTACACGGCATAGCCCTGAATTTTCCAATGCGCAGCTCTTTGCAAAAGAGAGATATTGGCAAGGATAAGCTGTCTTGTACCTTTGCATTTTTCTCCCAAACGAAGGACACTAGAAAGAAAATTTTAAAGCCTCCTGTTAGGCCATCATCTACACGGCATAGCCCTGAATTTTCCAATGCACAGCTCTTTGCAAAAGAGAGATATTGGCAAGGAAAAGCTGTCTTGTACCTTTGCATTTTTCTCCCAAACGAAGGACACTAGAACATTTTTTTAAAGCCTCCTGTTAGGCCATCATCTACACGGCATAGCCCATAATTTTCCAATGCGCAGCTCTTTGCAAAAGAGAGATATTGGCAAGGAAAAGCTGTCTTGTACCTTTGCATTTTTCTCCCAAACGAAGGACACTAGAAAGAAAATTTTAAAGCCTCCTGTTAGGCCATCATCTACACGGCATAGCCCTGAATTTTCCAATGCGCAGCTCTTTGCAAAAGAGAGATATTGGCAAGGAAAAACTGTCTTGTACCTTTGCATTTTTCTCCCAAACGAAGGACACTAGAAAGAAAATTTTAAAGCCTCCTGTTAGGCCATCATCTACACGGCATAGCCCTGAATTTTCCAATGCGCAGCTCTTTGTAAAAGAGAGATATTGGCAAGGAAAAACTGTCTTGTACCATTGGATTTTTCTCCCAAACGAAGGACACTAGAATGAAAATTTTAAAGCCTCCTGTTAGTGCTTCATCTACATGGTATAGCCCTGAATTTTCCAATGCGTAGCTCTTTGCAAAAGAGAGATATTGGCAATGAAAAGCTGTCTTGTTCCTTTGCATTTTTCTCCCAAACGAAGGACACTAGAAAGAAAATTTTAAAGCCTCCTGTTAGGCCATCATCTACACGGCATAGCCCTGAATTTTCCAATGCGCAGCTCTTTGCAAAAGAGAGATATTGGCAAGGAAAAGCTGTCTTGTACCTTTGCATTTTTCTCCCAAACGAAGGACACTAGAAAGAAAATTTTAAAGCCTTCTGTTAGGCCATCATCTACACGGCATAGCCCTGAATTTTCCAATGCGCAGCTCATTGCAAAAGAGAGATATTGGCAAGGATAAGCTGTCTTGTACCTTTGCATTTTTCTCCCAAACGAAGGACACTAGAAAGAAAATTTTAAAGCCTCCTGTTAGGCCATCATCTACACGGCATAGCCCTGAATTTTCCAATGCGCAGCTCTTTGCAAAAGAGAGATATTAGCAAGGAAAAACTGTCTTGTACCTTTGCATTTTTCTCCTAAACGAAGGACACTAGAAAGAAAATTTTAAAGCCTCCTGTTAGGCCATCATCTACACGGCATAGCCCTGAATTTTCCAATGCGCAGCTCTTTGCAAAAGAGAGATATTGGCAAGGATAAGCTGTCTTGTACCTTTGCATTTTTCTCCCAAACGAAGGACACTAGAAAGAAAATTTTAAAGCCTCCTGTTAGGCCATCATCTACACGGCATAGCCCTGAATTTTCCAATGCACAGCTCTTTGCAAAAGAGAGATATTGGCAAGGAAAAGCTGTCTTGTACCTTTGCATTTTTCTCCCAAACGAAGGACACTAGAACATTTTTTTTAAAGCCTCCTGTTAGGCCATCATCTACACGGCATAGCCCATAATTTTCCAATGCGCAGCTCTTTGCAAAAGAGAGATATTGGCAAGGAAAAGCTGTCTTGTACCTTTGCATTTTTCTCCCAAACGAAGGACACTAGAAAGAAAATTTTAAAGCCTCCTGTTAGGCCATCATCTACACGGCATAGCCCTGAATTTTCCAATGCGCAGCTCTTTGCAAAAGAGAGATATTGGCAAGGAAAAACTGTCTTGTACCTTTGCATTTTTCTCCCAAACGAAGGACACTAGAAAGAAAATTTTAAAGCCTCCTGTTAGGCCATCATCTACACGGCATAGCCCTGAATTTTCCAATGCGCAGCTCTTTGCAAAAGAGAGATATTGACAAGGAAAAGCTGTCATGTACCTTTGCATTTTTCTCCCAAACGAAGGACACTAGAAAGAAAATTTTAAAGCCTCCTGTTAGGCCATCATCTACACGGCATAGCCCATAATTTTCCAATGCGCAGCTCTTTGCAAAAGAGAGATATTGGCAAGGAAAAGCTGTCTTGTACCTTTGCATTTTTCTCCCAAACGAAGGACACTAGAAAGAAAATTTTAAAGCCTCCTGTTAGGCCATCATCTACACGGCATAGCCCTGAATTTTCCAATGCGCAGCTCTTTGCAAAAGAGAGATATTGGCAAGGAAAAGCTGTCTTGTACCTTTGCATTTTTCTCCCAAACGAAGGACACTAGAAAATTTTTTTTAAAGCCTCCTGTTAGGCCATCATCTACACGGCATAGCCCTGAATTTTCCAATGCGCAGCTCTTTGCAAAAGAGAGATATTGGCAAGGAAAAGCTGTCTTGTACCTTTGCATTTTTCTCCCAAACGAAGGACACTAGAAAGAAAATTTTAAAGCCTCCTGTTAGGCCATCATCTACACGGCATAGCCCTGAATTTTCCAATGCGCAGCTCTTTGCAAAAGAGAGATATTGGCAAGGAAAAGCTGTCTTGTACCTTTGCATTTTTCTCCCAAACGAAGGACACTAGAAAGAAAATTTTAAAGCCTCCTGTTAGGCCATCATCTACACGGCATAGCCCTGAATTTTCCAATGCGCAGCTCTTTGCAAAAGAGAGATATTGGCAAGGAAAAACTGTCTTGTACCTTTGCATTTTTCTCCCAAACGAAGGACACTAGAAAGAAAATTTTAAAGCCTCCTGTTAGGCCATCATCTACACGGCATAGCCCTGAATTTTCCAATGCGCAGCTCTTTGCAAAAGAGAGATATTGGCAAGGAAAAGCTGTCATGTACCTTTGCATTTTTCTCCCAAACGAAGGACACTAGAAAGAAAATTTTAAAGCCTCCTGTTAGGCCATCATCTACACGGCATAGCCCTGAATTTTCCAATGCGCAGCTCTTTGCAAAAGAGAGATATTGGCAAGGAAAAGCTGTCTTGTACCTTTGCATTTTTCTCCCAAACGAAGGACACTAGAAAGAAAATTTTAAAGCCTCCTGTTAGGCCATCATCTACACGGCATAGCCCTGAATTTTCCAATGCGCAGCTCTTTGCAAAAGAGAGATATTGGCAAGGAAAAGCTGTCATGTACCTTTGCATTTTTCTCCCAAACGAAGGACACTAGAAAGAAAATTTTAAAGCCTCCTGTTAGGCCATCATCTACACGGCATAGCTCTGAATTTTCCAATGCGCAGCTCTTTGCAAAAGAGAGATATTGGCAAGGAAAAGCTGTCTTGTACCTTTGCATTTTTCTCCCAAACGAAGGACACTAGAAAGAAAATTTTAAAGCCTCCTGTTAGGCCATCATCTACACGGCATAGCCCTGAATTTTCCAATGCGCAGCTCTTTGCAAAAGAGAGATATTGGCAAGGAAAAGCTGTCTTGTACCTTTGCATTTTTCTCCCAAACGAAGGACACTAGAAAGAAAATTTTAAAGCCTCCTGTTAGGCCATCATCTACACGGCATAGCCCTGAATTTTCCAATGCGCAGCTCTTTGCAAAAGAGAGATATTGGCAAGGAAAAGCTGTCATGTACCTTTGCATTTTTCTCCCAAACGAAGGACACTAGAAAGAAAATTTTAAAGCCTCCTGTTAGGCCATCATCTACACGGCATAGCCCTGAATTTTCCAATGCGCAGCTCTTTGCAAAAGAGAGATATTGGCAAGGAAAAGCTGTCTTGTACCTTTGCATTTTTCTCCCAAACGAAGGACACTAGAAAGAAAATTTTAAAGCCTCCTGTTAGGCCATCATCTACACGGCATAGCCCTGAATTTTCCAATGCGCAGCTCTTTGCAAAAGAGAGATATTGGCAAGGAAAAGCTGTCTTGTACCTTTGCATTTTTCTCCCAAACGAAGGAAACTAGAAAGAAAATTTTAAAGCCTCCTGTTAGGCCATCATCTACACGGCATAGCCCTGAATTTTCCAATGCGCAGCTCTTTGTAAAAGAGAGATATTGGCAAGGAAAAACTGTCTTGTACCATTGGATTTTTCTCCCAAACGAAGGACACTAGAATGAAAATTTTAAAGCCTCCTGTTAGTGCTTCATCTACATGGTATAGCCCTGAATTTTCCAATGCGTAGCTCTTTGCAAAAGAGAGATATTGGCAATGAAAAGCTGTCTTGTTCCTTTGCATTTTTCTCCCAAACGAAGGACACTAGAAAGAAAATTTTAAAGCCTCCTGTTAGGCCATCATCTACACGGCATAGCCCTGAATTTTCCAATGCGCAGCTCTTTGCAAAAGAGAGATATTGGCAAGGAAAAGCTGTCTTGTACCTTTGCATTTTTCTCCCAAACGAAGGACACTAGAAAGAAAATTTTAAAGCCTTCTGTTAGGCCATCATCTACACGGCATAGCCCTGAATTTTCCAATGCGCAGCTCATTGCAAAAGAGAGATATTGGCAAGGATAAGCTGTCTTGTACCTTTGCATTTTTCTCCCAAACGAAGGACACTAGAAAGAAAATTTTAAAGCCTCCTGTTAGGCCATCATCTACACGGCATAGCCCTGAATTTTCCAATGCGCAGCTCTTTGCAAAAGAGAGATATTAGCAAGGAAAAACTGTCTTGTACCTTTGCATTTTTCTCCTAAACGAAGGACACTAGAAAGAAAATTTTAAAGCCTCCTGTTAGGCCATCATCTACACGGCATAGCCCTGAATTTTCCAATGCGCAGCTCTTTGCAAAAGAGAGATATTGGCAAGGATAAGCTGTCTTGTACCTTTGCATTTTTCTCCCAAACGAAGGACACTAGAAAGAAAATTTTAAAGCCTCCTGTTAGGCCATCATCTACACGGCATAGCCCTGAATTTTCCAATGCACAGCTCTTTGCAAAAGAGAGATATTGGCAAGGAAAAGCTGTCTTGTACCTTTGCATTTTTCTCCCAAACGAAGGACACTAGAACATTTTTTTTAAAGCCTCCTGTTAGGCCATCATCTACACGGCATAGCCCATAATTTTCCAATGCGCAGCTCTTTGCAAAAGAGAGATATTGGCAAGGAAAAGCTGTCTTGTACCTTTGCATTTTTCTCCCAAACGAAGGACACTAGAAAGAAAATTTTAAAGCCTCCTGTTAGGCCATCATCTACACGGCATAGCCCTGAATTTTCCAATGCGCAGCTCTTTGCAAAAGAGAGATATTGGCAAGGAAAAACTGTCTTGTACCTTTGCATTTTTCTCCCAAACGAAGGACACTAGAAAGAAAATTTTAAAGCCTCCTGTTAGGCCATCATCTACACGGCATAGCCCTGAATTTTCCAATGCGCAGCTCTTTGTAAAAGAGAGATATTGGCAAGGAAAAACTGTCTTGTACCATTGGATTTTTCTCCCAAACGAAGGACACTAGAATGAAAATTTTAAAGCCTCCTGTTAGTGCTTCATCTACATGGTATAGCCCTGAATTTTCCAATGCGTAGCTCTTTGCAAAAGAGAGATATTGGCAATGAAAAGCTGTCTTGTTCCTTTGCATTTTTCTCCCAAACGAAGGACACTAGAAAGAAAATTTTAAAGCCTCCTGTTAGGCCATCATCTACACGGCATAGCCCTGATTTTTCCAATGCGCAGCTCTTTGCAAAAGAGAGATATTGGCAAGGAAAAGCTGTCTTGTACCTTTGCATTTTTCTCCCAAACGAAGGACACTAGAAAGAAAATTTTAAAGCCTTCTGTTAGGCCATCATCTACACGGCATAGCCCTGAATTTTCCAATGCGCAGCTCATTGCAAAAGAGAGATATTGGCAAGGATAAGCTGTCTTGTACCTTTGCATTTTTCTCCCAAACGAAGGACACTAGAAAGAAAATTTTAAAGCCTCCTGTTAGGCCATCATCTACACGGCATAGCCCTGAATTTTCCAATGCGCAGCTCTTTGCAAAAGAGAGATATTAGCAAGGAAAAACTGTCTTGTACCTTTGCATTTTTCTCCTAAACGAAGGACACTAGAAAGAAAATTTTAAAGCCTCCTGTTAGGCCATCATCTACACGGCATAGCCCTGAATTTTCCAATGCGCAGCTCTTTGCAAAAGAGAGATATTGGCAAGGATAAGCTGTCTTGTACCTTTGCATTTTTCTCCCAAACGAAGGACACTAGAAAGAAAATTTTAAAGCCTCCTGTTAGGCCATCATCTACACGGCATAGCCCTGAATTTTCCAATGCACAGCTCTTTGCAAAAGAGAGATATTGGCAAGGAAAAGCTGTCTTGTACCTTTGCATTTTTCTCCCAAACGAAGGACACTAGAACATTTTTTTTAAAGCCTCCTGTTAGGCCATCATCTACACGGCATAGCCCATAATTTTCCAATGCGCAGCTCTTTGCAAAAGAGAGATATTGGCAAGGAAAAGCTGTCTTGTACCTTTGCATTTTTCTCCCAAACGAAGGACACTAGAAAGAAAATTTTAAAGCCTCCTGTTAGGCCATCATCTACACGGCATAGCCCTGAATTTTCCAATGCGCAGCTCTTTGCAAAAGAGAGATATTGGCAAGGAAAAACTGTCTTGTACCTTTGCATTTTTCTCCCAAACGAAGGACACTAGAAAGAAAATTTTAAAGCCTCCTGTTAGGCCATCATCTACACGGCATAGCCCTGAATTTTCCAATGCGCAGCTCTTTGCAAAAGAGAGATATTGACAAGGAAAAGCTGTCATGTACCTTTGCATTTTTCTCCCAAACGAAGGACACTAGAAAGAAAATTTTAAAGCCTCCTGTTAGGCCATCATCTACACGGCATAGCCCATAATTTTCCAATGCGCAGCTCTTTGCAAAAGAGAGATATTGGCAAGGAAAAGCTGTCTTGTACCTTTGCATTTTTCTCCCAAACGAAGGACACTAGAAAGAAAATTTTAAAGCCTCCTGTTAGGCCATCATCTACACGGCATAGCCCTGAATTTTCCAATGCGCAGCTCTTTGCAAAAGAGAGATATTGGCAAGGAAAAGCTGTCTTGTACCTTTGCATTTTTCTCCCAAACGAAGGACACTAGAAAAATTTTTTTAAAGCCTCCTGTTAGGCCATCATCTACACGGCATAGCCCTGAATTTTCCAATGCGCAGCTCTTTGCAAAAGAGAGATATTGGCAAGGAAAAGCTGTCTTGTACCTTTGCATTTTTCTCCCAAACGAAGGACACTAGAAAGAAAATTTTAAAGCCTCCTGTTAGGCCATCATCTACACGGCATAGCCCTGAATTTTCCAATGCGCAGCTCTTTGCAAAAGAGAGATATTGGCAAGGAAAAGCTGTCTTGTACCTTTGCATTTTTCTCCCAAACGAAGGACACTAGAAAGAAAATTTTAAAGCCTCCTGTTAGGCCATCATCTACACGGCATAGCCCTGAATTTTCCAATGCGCAGCTCTTTGCAAAAGAGAGATATTGGCAAGGAAAAACTGTCTTGTACCTTTGCATTTTTCTCCCAAACGAAGGACACTAGAAAGAAAATTTTAAAGCCTCCTGTTAGGCCATCATCTACACGGCATAGCCCTGAATTTTCCAATGCGCAGCTCTTTGCAAAAGAGAGATATTGGCAAGGAAAAGCTGTCATGTACCTTTGCATTTTTCTCCCAAACGAAGGACACTAGAAAGAAAATTTTAAAGCCTCCTGTTAGGCCATCATCTACACGGCATAGCCCTGAATTTTCCAATGCGCAGCTCTTTGCAAAAGAGAGATATTGGCAAGGAAAAGCTGTCTTGTACCTTTGCATTTTTCTCCCAAACGAAGGACACTAGAAAGAAAATTTTAAAGCCTCCTGTTAGGCCATCATCTACACGGCATAGCCCTGAATTTTCCAATGCGCAGCTCTTTGCAAAAGAGAGATATTGGCAAGGAAAAGCTGTCTTGTACCTTTGCATTTTTCTCCCAAACGAAGGAAACTAGAAAGAAAATTTTAAAGCCTCCTGTTAGGCCATCATCTACACGGCATAGCCCTGAATTTTCCAATGCGCAGCTCTTTGTAAAAGAGAGATATTGGCAAGGAAAAACTGTCTTGTACCATTGGATTTTTCTCCCAAACGAAGGACACTAGAATGAAAATTTTAAAGCCTCCTGTTAGTGCTTCATCTACATGGTATAGCCCTGAATTTTCCAATGCGTAGCTCTTTGCAAAAGAGAGATATTGGCAATGAAAAGCTGTCTTGTTCCTTTGCATTTTTCTCCCAAACGAAGGACACTAGAAAGAAAATTTTAAAGCCTCCTGTTAGGCCATCATCTACACGGCATAGCCCTGAATTTTCCAATGCGCAGCTCTTTGCAAAAGAGAGATATTGGCAAGGAAAAGCTGTCTTGTACCTTTGCATTTTTCTCCCAAACGAAGGACACTAGAAAGAAAATTTTAAAGCCTCCTGTTAGGCCATCATCTACACGGCATAGCCCTGAATTTTTCCAATGCGCAGCTCTTTGCAAAAGAGAGATATTGGCAAGGAAAAGCTGTCTTGTACCTTTGCGTTTTTCTCCCAAACGAAGGACACTAGAAAGAAAATTTTAAAGGCTCCTGTTAGGCCATCATCTACACGGCATAGCCCTGAATTTTCCAATGCGCAGCTCTTTGCAAAAGAGAGATATTGGCAAGGAAAAGCTGTCTTGTACCTTTGCATTTTTCTCCCAAACGAAGGACACTAGAAAGAAAATTTTAAAGCCTCCTGTTAGGCCATCATCTACACGGCATAGCCCTGAATTTTCCAATGCGCAGCTCTTTGCAAAAGAGAGATATTGGCAAGGAAAAGCTGTCTTGTACCTTTGCATTTTTCTCCCAAACGAAGGACACTAGAATTTTTTTTTTAAAGCCTCCTGTTAGGCCATCATCTACACGGCATAGCCCTGAATTTTCCAATGCGCAGCTCATTGCAAAAGAGAGATATTGGCAAGGATAAGCTGTCTTGTACCTTTGCATTTTTCTCCCAAACGAAGGACACTAGAAAGAAAATTTTAAAGCCTCCTGTTAGGCCATCATCTACACGGCATAGCCCTGAATTTTCCAATGCGCAGCTCTTTGCAAAAGAGAGATATTGGCAAGGAAAAGCTGTCTTGTACCTTTGCATTTGTCTCCCAAACGAAGGACACTAGAAAGAAAATTTTAAAGCCTCCTGTTAGGCCATCATCTACACGGCATAGCCCTGAATTTTCCAATGCGCAGCTCTTTGCAAAAGAGAGATATTGGCAAGGAAAAACTGTCTTGTACCTTTGCATTTTTCTCCCAAACGAAGGACACTAGAAAGAAAATTTTAAAGCCTCCTGTTAGGCCATCATCTACACGGCATAGCCCTGAATTTTCCAATGCGCAGCTCTTTGCAAAAGAGAGATATTGGCAAGGAAAAGCTGTCATGTACCTTTGCATTTTTCTCCCAAACGAAGGACACTAGAAAGAAAATTTTAAAGCCTCCTGTTAGGCCATCATCTACACGGCATAGCCCATAATTTTCCAATGCGCAGCTCTTTGCAAAAGAGAGATATTGGCAAGGAAAAGCTGTCTTGTACCTTTGCATTTTTCTCCCAAACGAAGGACACTAGAAAGAAAATTTTAAAGCCTCCTGTTAGGCCATCATCTACACGGCATAGCCCTGAATTTTCCAATGCGCAGCTCTTTGCAAAAGAGAGATATTGGCAAGGAAAAGCTGTCTTGTACCTTTGCATTTTTCTCCCAAAACGAAGGACACTAGAAAATTTTTTTTAAAGCCTCCTGTTAGGCCATCATCTACACGGCATAGCCCTGAATTTTCCAATGCGCAGCTCTTTGCAAAAGAGAGATATTGGCAAGGATAAGCTGTCTTGTACCTTTGCATTTTTCTCCCAAACGAAGGATACTAGAAAGAAAATTTTAAAGCCTCCTGTTAGGCCATCATCTACACGGCATAGCCCTGAATTTTCCAATGCGCAGCTCTTTGCAAAAGAGAGATATTGGCAAGGAAAAGCTGTCTTGTACCTTTGCATTTTTCTCCCAAACGAAGGACACTAGAAAGAAAATTTTAAAGCCTCCTGTTAGGCCATCATCTACACGGCATAGCCCTGAATTTTCCAATGCGCAGCTCTTTGCAAAAGAGAGATATTGGCAAGGATAAGCTGTCTTGTACCTTTGCATTTTTCTCCCAAACGAAGGACACTAGAAAGAAAATTTTAAAGCCTCCTGTTAGGCCATCATCTACACGGCATAGCCCATAATTTTCCAATGCGCAGCTCTTTGCAAAAGAGAGATATTGGCAAGGAAAAGCTGTCTTGTACCTTTGCATTTTTCTCCCAAACGAAGGACACTAGAAAGAAAATTTTAAAGCCTCCTGTTAGGCCATCATCTACACGGCATAGCCCTGAATTTTCCAATGCGCAGCTCTTTGCAAAAGAGAGATATTGGCAAGGAAAAACTGTCTTGTACCTTTGCATTTTTCTCCCAAACGAAGGACACTAGAAAGAAAATTTTAAAGCCTCCTGTTAGGACATCATCTACACGGCATAGCCCTGAATTTTCCAATGCGCAGCTCTTTGCAAAAGAGAGATATTGGCAAGGAAAAGCTGTCATGTACCTTTGCATTTTTCTCCCAAACGAAGGACACTAGAAAGAAAATTTTAAAGCCTCCTGTTAGGCCATCATCTACACGGCATAGCCCATAATTTTCCAATGCGCAGCTCTTTGCAAAAGAGAGATATTGGCAAGGAAAAGCTGTCTTGTACCTTTGCATTTTTCTCCCAAACGAAGGACACTAGAAAGAAAATTTTAAAGCCTCCTGTTAGGCCATCATCTACACGGCATAGCCCTGAATTTTCCAATGCGCAGCTCTTTGCAAAAGAGAGATATTGGCAAGGAAAAGCTGTCTTGTACCTTTGCATTTTTCTCCCAAACGAAGGACACTAGAAAATTTTTTTTAAAGCCTCCTGTTAGGCCATCATCTACACGGCATAGCCCTGAATTTTCCAATGCGCAGCTCTTTGCAAAAGAGAGATATTGACAAGGATAAGCTGTCTTGTACCTTTGCATTTTTCTCCCAAACGAAGGACACTAGAAAGAAAATTTTAAAGCCTCCTGTTAGGCCATCATCTACACGGCATAGCCCTGAATTTTCCAATGCGCAGCTCTTTGCAAAAGAGAGATATTGGCAAGGAAAAGCTGTCTTGTACCTTTGCATTTTTCTCCCAAACGAAGGACACTAGAAAGAAAATTTTAAAGCCTCCTGTTAGGCCATCATCTACACGGCATAGCCCTGAATTTTCCAATGCGCAGCTCTTTGCAAAAGAGAGATATTGGCAAGGAAAAACTGTATTGTACCTTTGCATTTTTCTCCCAAACGAAGGACACTAGAAAGAAAATTTTAAAGCCTCCTGTTAGGCCATCATCTACACGGCATAGCCCTGAATTTTCCAATGCACAGCTCTTTGCAAAAGAGAGATATTGGCAAGGAAAAGCTGTCTTGTACCTTTGCATTTTTCTCCCAAACGAAGGACACTAGAACATTTTTTTTAAAGCCTCCTGTTAGGCCATCATCTACACGGCATAGCCCTGAATTTTCCAATGCGCAGCTCTTTGCAAAAGAGAGATATTGGCAAGGAAAAGCTGTCTTGTACCTTTGCATTTTTCTCCCAAACGAAGGACACTAGAAAGAAAATTTTAAAGCCTCCTGTTAGGCCATCATCTACACGGCATAGCCCTGAATTTTCCAATGCGCAGCTCTTTGCAAAAGAGAGATATTGGCAAGGAAAAGCTGTCTTGTACCTTTGCATTTTTCTCCCAAACGAAGGACACTAGAAAGAAAATTTTAAAGCCTCCTGTTAGGCCATCATCTACACGGCATAGCCCTGAATTTTCCAATGCGCAGCTCTTTGCAAAAGAGAGATATTGGCAAGGAAAAGCTGTCTTGTACCTTTGCATTTTTCTCCCAAACGAAGGAAACTAGAAAGAAAATTTTAAAGCCTCCTGTTAGGCCATCATCTACACGGCATAGCCCTGAATTTTCCAATGCGCAGCTCTTTGTAAAAGAGAGATATTGGCAAGGAAAAACTGTCTTGTACCATTGGATTTTTCTCCCAAACGAAGGACACTAGAATGAAAATTTTAAAGCCTCCTGTTAGTGCTTCATCTACATGGTATAGCCCTGAATTTTCCAATGCGTAGCTCTTTGCAAAAGAGAGATATTGGCAATGAAAAGCTGTCTTGTACCTTTGCATTTTTCTCCCAAACGAAGGACACTAGAAAGAAAATTTTAAAGCCTCCTGTTAGGCCATCATCTACACGGCATAGCCCTGAATTTTCCAATGCGCAGCTCTTTGCAAAAGAGAGATATTGGCAAGGAAAAGCTGTCTTGTACCTTTGCATTTTTCTCCCAAACGAAGGACACTAGAAAGAAAATTTTAAAGCCTCCTGTTAGGCCATCATCTACACGGCATAGCCCTGAATTTTCCAATGCGCAGCTCTTTGCAAAAGAGAGATATTGGCAAGGAAAAGCTGTCTTGTACCTTTGCATTTTTCTCCCAAACGAAGGACACTAGAAAGAAAATTTTAAAGCCTCCTGTTAGGCCATCATCTACACGGCATAGCCTTGAATTTTCCAATGCGCAGCTCTTTGCAAAAGAGAGATATTGGCAAGGAAAAGCTGTCTTGTACCTTTGCATTTTTCTCCCAAACGAAGGACACTAGAAAGAAAATTTTAAAGCCTCCTGTTAGGCCATCATCTACACGGCATAGCCCTGAATTTTCCAATGCGCAGCTCTTTGCAAAAGAGAGATATTAGCAAGGAAAAACTGTCTTGTACCTTTGCATTTTTCTCCTAAACGAAGGACACTAGAAAGAAAATTTTAAAGCATCCTGTTAGGCCATCATCTACACGGCATAGCCCTGAATTTTCCAATGCGCAGCTCTTTGCAAAAGAGAGATATTGGCAAGGATAAGCTGTCTTGTACCTTTGCATTTTTCTCCCAAACGAAGGACACTAGAAAGAAAATTTTAAAGCCTCCTGTTAGGCCATCATCTACACGGCATAGCCCTGAATTTTCCAATGCGCAGCTCTTTGCAAAAGAGAGATATTGGCAAGGAAAAGCTGTCTTGTACCTTTGCATTTTTCTCCCAAACGAAGGACACTAGAAAGAAAATTTTAAAGCCTCCTGTTAGGCCATCATCTACACGGCATAGCCCTGAATTTTCCAATGCGCAGCTCTTTGCAAAAGAGAGATATTGGCAAGGATAAGCTGTCTTGTACCTTTGCATTTTTCTCCCAAACGAAGGACACTAGAAAGAAAATTTTAAAGCCTCCTGTTAGGCCATCATCTACACGGCATAGCCCTGAATTTTCCAATGCGCAGCTCTTTGCAAAAGAGAGATATTGGCAAGGAAAAGCTGTCTTGTACCTTTGCATTTTTCTCCCAAACGAAGGACACTAGAAATAAAATTGTAAAGCCTCCTGTTAGGCCATCATCTACACGGCATAGCCCTGAATTTTCCAATGCGCAGCTCTTTGCAAAAGAGAGATATTGGCAAGGAAAAGCTGTCTTGTACCTTTGCGTTTTTCTCCCAAACGAAGGACACTAGAAAGAAAATTTTAAAGCCTCCTGTTAGGCCATCATCTACACGGCATAGCCCTGAATTTTCCAATGCGCAGCTCTTTGCAAAAGAGAGATATTGGCAAGGAAAAGCTGTCTTGTACCTTTGCATTTTTCTCCCAAACGAAGGACACTAGAATTTTTTTTTTAAAGCCTCCTGTTAGGCCATCATCTACACGGCATAGCCCTGAATTTTCCAATGCGCAGCTCTTTGCAAAAGAGAGATATTGGCAAGGATAAGCTGTCTTGTACCTTTGCATTTTTCTCCCAAACGAAGGACACTAGAAAGAAAATTTTAAAGCCTCCTGTTAGGCCATCATCTACACGGCATAGCCCATAATTTTCCAATGCGCAGCTCTTTGCAAAAGAGAGATATTGGCAAGGAAAAGCTGTCTTGTACCTTTGCATTTTTCTCCCAAACGAAGGACACTAGAAAGAAAATTTTAAAGCCTCCTGTTAGGCCATCATCTACACGGCATAGCCCTGAATTTTCCAATGCGCAGCTCTTTGCAAAAGAGAGATATTGGCAAGGAAAAACTGTCTTGTACCTTTGCATTTTTCTCCCAAACGAAGGACACTAGAAAGAAAATTTTAAAGCCTCCTGTTAGGCCATCATCTACACGGCATAGCCCTGAATTTTCCAATGCGCAGCTCTTTGCAAAAGAGAGATATTGGCAAGGAAAAGCTGTCATGTACCTTTGCATTTTTCTCCCAAACGAAGGACACTAGAAAGAAAATTTTAAAGCCTCCTGTTAGGCCATCATCTACACGGCATAGCCCATAATTTTCCAATGCGCAGCTCTTTGCAAAAGAGAGATATTGGCAAGGAAAATCTGTCTTGTACCTTTGCATTTTTCTCCCAAACGAAGGACACTAGAAAGAAAATTTTAAAGCCTCCTGTTAGGCCATCATCTACACGGCATAGCCCTGAATTTTCCAATGCGCAGCTCTTTGCAAAAGAGAGATATTGGCAAGGAAAAGCTGTCTTGTACCTTTGCATTTTTCTCCCAAACGAAGGACACTAGAAAAAATTTTTTAAAGCCTCCTGTTAGGCCATCATCTACACGGCATAGCCCTGAATTTTCCAATGCGCAGCTCTTTGCAAAAGAGAGATATTGACAAGGATAAGCTGTCTTGTACCTTTGCATTTTTCTCCCAAACGAAGGACACTAGAAAGAAAATTTTAAAGCCTCCTGTTAGGCCATCATCTACACGGCATAGCCCTGAATTTTCCAATGCGCAGCTCTTTGCAAAAGAGAGATATTGGCAAGGAAAAGCTGTCTTGTACCTTTGCATTTTTCTCCCAAACGAAGGACACTAGAAAGAAAATTTTAAAGCCTCCTGTTAGGCCATCATCTACACGGCATAGCCCTGAATTTTCCAATGCGCAGCTCTTTGCAAAAGAGAGATATTGGCAAGGAAAAACTGTCTTGTACCTTTGCATTTTTCTCCCAAACGAAGGACACTAGAAAGAAAATTTTAAAGCCTCCTGTTAGGCCATCATCTACACGGCATAGCCCTGAATTTTCCAATGCACAGCTCTTTGCAAAAGAGAGATATTGGCAAGGAAAAGCTGTCTTGTACCTTTGCATTTTTCTCCCAAACGAAGGACACTAGAACATTTTTTTTAAAGCCTCCTGTTAGGCCATCATCTACACGGCATAGCCCTGAATTTTCCAATGCGCAGCTCTTTGCAAAAGAGAGATATTGGCAAGGAAAAGCTGTCTTGTACCTTTGCATTTTTCTCCCAAACGAAGGACACTAGAAAGAAAATTTTAAAGCCTCCTGTTAGGCCATCATCTACACGGCATAGCCCTGAATTTTCCAATGCGCAGCTCTTTGCAAAAGAGAGATATTGGCAAGGAAAAGCTGTCTTGTACCTTTGCATTTTTCTCCCAAACGAAGGACACTAGAAAGAAAATTTTAAAGCCTCCTGTTAGGCCATCATCTACACGGCATAGCCCTGAATTTTCCAATGCGCAGCTCTTTGCAAAAGAGAGATATTGGCAAGGAAAAGCTGTCTTGTACCTTTGCATTTTTCTCCCAAACGAAGGAAACTAGAAAGAAAATTTTAAAGCCTCCTGTTAGGCCATCATCTACACGGCATAGCCCTGAATTTTCCAATGCGCAGCTCTTTGTAAAAGAGAGATATTGGCAAGGAAAAACTGTCTTGTACCATTGGATTTTTATCCCAAACGAAGGACACTAGAATGAAAATTTTAAAGCCTCCTGTTAGTGCTTCATCTACATGGTATAGCCCTGAATTTTCCAATGCGTAGCTCTTTGCAAAAGAGAGATATTGGCAATGAAAAGCTGTCTTGTACCTTTGCATTTTTCTCCCAAACGAAGGACACTAGAAAGAAAATTTTAAAGCCTCCTGTTAGGCCATCATCTACACGGCATAGCCCTGAATTTTCCAATGCGCAGCTCTTTGCAAAAGAGAGATATTGGCAAGGAAAAGCTGTCTTGTACCTTTGCATTTTTCTCCCAAACGAAGGACACTAGAAAGAAAATTTTAAAGCCTCCTGTTAGGCCATCATCTACACGGCATAGCCCTGAATTTTCCAATGCGCAGCTCTTTGCAAAAGAGAGATATTGGCAAGGAAAAGCTGTCTTGTACCTTTGCATTTTTCTCCCAAACGAAGGACACTAGAAAGAAAATTTTAAAGCCTCCTGTTAGGCCATCATCTACACGGCATAGCCTTGAATTTTCCAATGCGCAGCTCTTTGCAAAAGAGAGATATTGGCAAGGAAAAGCTGTCTTGTACCTTTGCATTTTTCTCCCAAACGAAGGACACTAGAAAGAAAATTTTAAAGCCTCCTGTTAGGCCATCATCTACACGGCATAGCCCTGAATTTTCCAATGCGCAGCTCTTTGCAAAAGAGAGATATTGGCAAGGAAAAGCTGTCTTGTACCTTTGCATTTTTCTCCCAAACGAAGGACACTAGAAAGAAAATTTTAAAGCCTCCTGTTAGGCCATCATCTACACGGCATAGCCCTGAATTTTCCAATGCGCAGCTCTTTGCAAAAGAGAGATATTGGCAAGGAAAAGCTGTCTTGTACCTTTGCATTTTTCTCCCAAACGAAGGACACTAGAACATTTTTTTTAAAGCCTCCTGTTAGGCCATCATCTACACGGCATAGCCCTGAATTTTCCAATGCGCAGCTCTTTGCAAAAGAGAGATATTGGCAAGGATAAGCTGTCTTGTACCTTTGCATTTTTCTCCCAAACGAAGGACACTAGAAATAAAATTGTAAAGCCTCCTGTTAGGCCATCATCTACACGGCATAGCCCTGAATTTTCCAATGCGCAGCTCTTTGCAAAAGAGAGATATTGGCAAGGAAAAGCTGTCTTGTACCTTTGCGTTTTTCTCCCAAACGAAGGACACTAGAAAGAAAATTTTAAAGCCTCCTGTTAGGCCATCATCTACACGGCATAGCCCTGAATTTTCCAATGCGCAGCTCTTTGCAAAAGAGAGATATTGGCAAGGAAAAGCTGTCTTGTACCTTTGCATTTTTCTCCCAAACGAAGGACACTAGAAAGAAAATTTTAAAGCCTCCTGTTAGGCCATCATCTACACGGCATAGCCCTGAATTTTCCAATGCGCAGCTCTTTGCAAAAGAGAGATATTGGCAAGGAAAAGCTGTCTTGTACCTTTGCATTTTTCTCCCAAACGAAGGACACTAGAATTTTTTTTTAAAGCCTCCTGTTAGGCCATCATCTACACGGCATAGCCCTGAATTTTCCAATGCGCAGCTCTTTGCAAAAGAGAGATATTGGCAAGGATAAGCTGTCTTGTACCTTTGCATGTTTCTCCCAAACGAAGGACACTAGAAAGAAAATTTTAAAGCCTCCTGTTAGGCCATCATCTACACGGCATAGCCCTGAATTTTCCAATGCGCAGCTCTTTGCAAAAGAGAGATATTGGCAAGGAAAAGCTGTCTTGTACCTTTGCATTTTTCTCCCAAACGAAGGACACTAGAAAGAAAATTTTAAATCCTCCTGTTAGGCCATCATCTACACGGCATAGCCTTGAATTTTCCAATGCGCAGCTCTTTGCAAAAGAGAGATATTGGCAAGGAAAAGCTGTCTTGTACCTTTGCATTTTTCTCCCAAACGAAGGACACTAGAAAGAAAATTTTAAAGCCTCCTGTTAGGCCATCATCTACACGGCATAGCCCTGAATTTTCCAATGCGCAGCTCTTTGCAAAAGAGAGATATTAGCAAGGAAAAACTGTCTTGTACCTTTGCATTTTTCTCCTAAACGAAGGACACTAGAAAGAAAATTTTAAAGCCTCCTGTTAGGCCATCATCTACACGGCATAGCCCTGAATTTTCCAATGCGCAGCTCTTTGCAAAAGAGAGATATTGGCAAGGATAAGCTGTCTTGTACCTTTGCATTTTTCTCCCAAACGAAGGACACTAGAAAGAAAATTTTAAAGCCTCCTGTTAGGCCATCATCTACACGGCATAGCCCTGAATTTTCCAATGCACAGCTCTTTGCAAAAGAGAGATATTGGCAAGGAAAAGCTGTCTTGTACCTTTGCATTTTTCTCCCAAACGAAGGACACTAGAACATTTTTTTTAAAGCCTCCTGTTAGGCCATCATCTACACGGCATAGCCCTGAATTTTCCAATGCGCAGCTCTTTGCAAAAGAGAGATATTGGCAAGGAAAAGCTGTCTTGTACCTTTGCATTTTTCTCCCAAACGAAGGACACTTGAAAGAAAATTTTAAAGCCTCCTGTTAGGCCATCATCTACACGGCATAGCCCTGAATTTTCCAATGCGCAGCTCTTTGCAAAAGAGAGATATTGGCAAGGAAAAGCTGTCTTGTACCTTTGCATTGTTCTCCTAAACGAAGGACACTAGAAAGAAAATTTTAAAGCCTCCTGTTAGGCCATCATCTACACGGCATAGCCCTGAATTTTCCAATGCGCAGCTCTTTGCAAAAGAGAGATATTGGCAAGGAAAAGCTGTCATGTACCTTTGCATTTTTCTCCCAAACGAAGGACACTAGAAAGAAAATTTTAAAGCCTCCTGTTAGGCCATCATCTACACGGCATAGCCCATAATTTTCCAATGCGCAGCTCTTTGCAAAAGAGAGATATTGGCAAGGAAAAGCTGTCTTGTACCTTTGCATTTTTCTCCCAAACGAAGGACACTAGAAAGAAAATTTTAAAGCCTCCTGTTAGGCCATCATCTACACGGCATAGCCCTGAATTTTTCAATGCGCAGCTCTTTGCAAAAGAGAGATATTGGCAAGGAAAAGCTGTCTTGTACCTTTGCATTTTTCTCCCAAACGAAGGACACTAGAACATTTTTTTTAAAGCCTCCTGTTAGGCCATCATCTACACGGCATAGCCCTGAATTTTCCAATGCGCAGCTCTTTGCAAAAGAGAGATATTGGCAAGGATAAGCTGTCTTGTACCTTTGCATTTTTCTCCCAAACGAAGGACACTAGAAATAAAATTGTAAAGCCTCCTGTTAGGCCATCATCTACACGGCATAGCCCTGAATTTTCCAATGCGCAGCTCTTTGCAAAAGAGAGATATTGGCAAGGAAAAGCTGTCTTGTACCTTTGCGTTTTTCTCCCAAACGAAGGACACTAGAAAGAAAATTTTAAAGCCTCCTGTTAGGCCATCATCTACACGGCATAGCCCTGAATTTTCCAATGCGCAGCTCTTTGCAAAAGAGAGATATTGGCAAGGAAAAGCTGTCTTGTACCTTTGCATTTTTCTCCCAAACGAAGGACACTAGAAAGAAAATTTTAAAGCCTCCTGTTAGGCCATCATCTACACGGCATAGCCCTGAATTTTCCAATGCGCAGCTCTTTGCAAAAGAGAGATATTGGCAAGGAAAAGCTGTCTTGTACCTTTGCATTTTTCTCCCAAACGAAGGACACTAGAATTTTTTTTTAAAGCCTCCTGTTAGGCCATCATCTACACGGCATAGCCCTGAATTTTCCAATGCGCAGCTCTTTGCAAAAGAGAGATATTGGCAAGGATAAGCTGTCTTGTACCTTTGCATTTTTCTCCCAAACGAAGGACACTAGAAAGAAAATTTTAAAGCCTCCTGTTAGGCCATCATCTACACGGCATAGCCCTGAATTTTCCAATGCGCAGCTCTTTGCAAAAGAGAGATATTGGCAAGGAAAAGCTGTCTTGTACCTTTGCATTTTTCTCCCAAACGAAGGACACTAGAAAGAAAATTTTAAAGCCTCCTGTTAGGCCATCATCTACACGGCATAGCCCTGAATTTTCCAATGCGCAGCTCTTTGCAAAAGAGAGATATTGGCAAGGAAAAGCTGTCTTGTACCTTTGCATTTTTCTCCCAAACGAAGGATACTAGAAAGAAAATTTTAAAGCCTCCTGTTAGGCCATCATCTACACGGCATAGCCCTGAATTTTCCAATGCGCAGCTCTTTGCAAAAGAGAGATATTGGCAAGGAAAAACTGTCTTGTACCTTTGCATTTTTCTCCCAAACGAAGGACACTAGAAAGAAAATTTTAAAGCCTCCTGTTAGGCCATCATCTACACGGCATAGCCCTGAATTTTCCAATGCACAGCTCTTTGCAAAAGAGAGATATTGGCAAGGAAAAGCTGTCTTGTACCTTTGCATTTTTCTCCCAAACGAAGGACACTAGAACATTTTTTTTAAAGCCTCCTGTTAGGCCATCATCTACACGGCATAGCCCTGAATTTTCCAATGCGCAGCTCTTTGCAAAAGAGAGATATTGGCAAGGAAAAGCTGTCTTGTACCTTTGCATTTTTCTCCCAAACGAAGGACACTAGAAAGAAAATTTTAAAGCCTCCTGTTAGGCCATCATCTACACGGCATAGCCCTGAATTTTCCAATGCGCAGCTCTTTGCAAAAGAGAGATATTGGCAAGGAAAAGCTGTCTTGTACCTTTGCATTTTTCTCCCAAACGAAGGACACTAGAAAGAAAATTTTAAAGCCTCCTGTTAGGCCATCATCTACACGGCATAGCCCTGAATTTTCCAATGCGCAGGGCTATTGCCCTGCCCTGTGTTCACTATAGACAAGCTGTCTTGTACCTTTGCATTTTTCTCCCAAACGAAGGAAACTAGAAAGAAAATTTTAAAGCCTCCTGTTAGGCCATCATCTACACGGCATAGCCCTGAATTTTCCAATGCGCAGCTCTTTGTAAAAGAGAGATATTGGCAAGGAAAAACTGTCTTGTACCATTGGATTTTTCTCCCAAACGAAGGACACTAGAATGAAAATTTTAAAGCCTCCTGTTAGTGCTTCATCTACATGGTATAGCCCTGAATTTTCCAATGCGTAGCTCTTTGCAAAAGAGAGATATTGGCAATGAAAAGCTGTCTTGTACCTTTGCATTTTTCTCCCAAACGAAGGACACTAGAAAGAAAATTTTAAAGCCTCCTGTTAGGCCATCATCTACACGGCATAGCCCTGAATTTTCCAATGCGCAGCTCTTTGCAAAAGAGAGGTATTGGCAAGGAAAAGCTGTCTTGTACCTTTGCATTTTTCTCCCAAACGAAGGACACTAGAAAGAAAATTTTAAAGCCTCCTGTTAGGCCATCATCTACACGGCATAGCCCTGAATTTTCCAATGCGCAGCTCTTTGCAAAAGAGAGATATTGGCAAGGAAAAGCTGTCTTGTACCTTTGCATTTTTCTCCCAAACGAAGGACACTAGAAAGAAAATTTTAAAGCCTCCTGTTAGGCCATCATCTACACGGCATAGCCTTGAATTTTCCAATGCGCAGCTCTTTGCAAAAGAGAGATATTGGCAAGGAAAAGCTGTCTTGTACCTTTGCATTTTTCTCCCAAACGAAGGACACTAGAAAGAAAATTTTAAAGCCTCCTGTTAGGCCATCATCTACACGGCATAGCCCTGAATTTTCCAATGCGCAGCTCTTTGCAAAAGAGAGATATTAGCAAGGAAAAACTGTCTTGTACCTTTGCATTTTTCTCCTAAACGAAGGACACTAGAAAGAAAATTTTAAAGCCTCCTGTTAGGCCATCATCTACACGGCATAGCCCTGAATTTTCCAATGCGCAGCTCTTTGCAAAAGAGAGATATTGGCAAGGATAAGCTGTCTTGTACCTTTGCATTTTTCTCCCAAACGAAGGACACTAGAAAGAAAATTTTAAAGCCTCCTGTTAGGCCATCATCTACACGGCATAGCCCTGAATTTTCCAATGCACAGCTCTTTGCAAAAGAGAGATATTGGCAAGGAAAAGCTGTCTTGTACCTTTGCATTTTTCTCCCAAACGAAGGACACTAGAACATTTTTTTTAAAGCCTCCTGTTAGGCCATCATCTACACGGCATAGCCCTGAATTTTCCAATGCGCAGCTCTTTGCAAAAGAGAGATATTGGCAAGGAAAAGCTGTCTTGTACCTTTGCATTTTTCTCCCAAACGAAGGACACTAGAAAGAAAATTTTAAAGCCTCCTGTTAGGCCATCATCTACACGGCATAGCCCTGAATTTTCCAATGCGCAGCTCTTTGCAAAAGAGAGATATTGGCAAGGAAAAGCTGTCTTGTACCTTTGCATTTTTCTCCTAAACGAAGGACACTAGAAAGAAAATTTTAAAGCCTCCTGTTAGGCCATCATCTACACGGCATAGCCCTGAATTTTCCAATGCGCAGCTCTTTGCAAAAGAGAGATATTGGCAAGGAAAAGCTGTCATGTACCTTTGCATTTTTCTCCCAAACGAAGGACACTAGAAAGAAAATTTTAAAGCCTCCTGTTAGGCCATCATCTACACGGCATAGCCCATAATTTTCCAATGCGCAGCTCTTTGCAAAAGAGAGATATTGGCAAGGAAAAGCTGTCTTGTACCTTTGCATTTTTCTCCCAAACGAAGGACACTAGAAAGAAAATTTTAAAGCCTCCTGTTAGGCCATCATCTACACGGCATAGCCCTGAATTTTCCAATGCGCAGCTCTTTGCAAAAGAGAGATATTGGCAAGGAAAAGCTGTCTTGTACCTTTGCATTTTTCTCCCAAACGAAGGACACTAGAAAAATTTTTTTAAAGCCTCCTGTTAGGCCATCATCTACACGGCATAGCCCTGAATTTTCCAATGCGCAGCTCTTTGCAAAAGAGAGATATTGGCAAGGATAAGCTGTCTTGTACCTTTGCATTTTTCTCCCAAACGAAGGACACTAGAAATAAAATTGTAAAGCCTCCTGTTAGGCCATCATCTACACGGCATAGCCCTGAATTTTCCAATGCGCAGCTCTTTGCAAAAGAGAGATATTGGCAAGGAAAAGCTGTCTTGTACCTTTGCGTTTTTCTCCCAAACGAAGGACACTAGAAAGAAAATTTTAAAGCCTCCTGTTAGGCCATCATCTACACGGCATAGCCCTGAATTTTCCAATGCGCAGCTCTTTGCAAAAGAGAGATATTGGCAAGGAAAAGCTGTCTTGTACCTTTGCATTTTTCTCCCAAACGAAGGACACTAGAAAGAAAATTTTAAAGCCTCCTGTTAGGCCATCATCTACACGGCATAGCCCTGAATTTTCCAATGCGCAGCTCTTTGCAAAAGAGAGATATTGGCAAGGAAAAGCTGTCTTGTACCTTTGCATTTTTCTCCCAAACGAAGGACACTAGAATTTTTTTTTTAAAGCCTCCTGTTAGGCCATCATCTACACGGCATAGCCCTGAATTTTCCAATGCGCAGCTCTTTGCAAAAGAGAGATATTGGCAAGGATAAGCTGTCTTGTACCTTTGCATTTTTCTCCCAAACGAAGGACACTAGAAAGAAAATTTTAAAGCCTCCTGTTAGGCCATCATCTACACGGCATAGCCCTGAATTTTCCAATGCGCAGCTCTTTGCAAAAGAGAGATATTGGCAAGGAAAAGCTGTCTTGTACCTTTGCATTTTTCTCCCAAACGAAGGACACTAGAAAGAAAATTTTAAAGCCTCCTGTTAGGCCATCATCTACACGGCATAGCCCTGAATTTTCCAATGCGCAGCTCTTTGCAAAAGAGAGATATTGGCAAGGAAAAACTGTCTTGTACCTTTGCATTTTTCTCCCAAACGAAGGACACTAGAACATTTTTTTTAAAGCCTCCTGTTAGGCCATCATCTACACGGCATAGCCCTGAATTTTCCAATGCGCAGCTCTTTGCAAAAGAGAGATATTGGCAAGGAAAAGCTGTCTTGTACCTTTGCATTTTTCTCCCAAACGAAGGACACTAGAAAGAAAATTTTAAAGCCTCCTGTTAGGCCATCATCTACACGGCATAGCCCTGAATTTTCCAATGCGCAGCTCTTTGCAAAAGAGAGATATTGGCAAGGAAAAGCTGTCTTGTACCTTTGCATTTTTCTCCCAAACGAAGGACACTAGAAATAAAATTTTAAAGCCTCCTGTTAGGCCATCATCTACACGGCATAGCCCTGAATTTTCCAATGCGCAGCTCTTTGCAAAAGAGAGATATTGGCAAGGAAAAGCTGTCTTGTACCTTTGCATTTTTCTCCCAAACGAAGGAAACTAGAAAGAAAATTTTAAAGCCTCCTGTTAGGCCATCATCTACACGGCATAGCCCTGAATTTTCCAATGCGCAGCTCTTTGCAAAAGATAGATATTGGCAAGGAAAAGCTGTCTTGTACCTTTGCATTTTTCTCCCAAACGAAGGACACTAGAAAGAAAATTTTAAAGCCTCCTGTTAGGCCATCATCTACACGGCATAGCCCTGAATTTTCCAATGCGCAGCTCTTTGCAAAAGAGAGATATTGGCAAGGAAAAGCTGTCTTGTACCTTTGCATTTTTCTCCCAAACGAAGGACACTAGAAAGAAAATTTTAAAGCCTCCTGTTAGGCCATCATCTACACGGCATAGCCCTGAATTTTCCAATGCGCAGCTCTTTGCAAAAGAGAGATATTGGCAAGGAAAAGCTGTCTTGTACCTTTGCATTTTTCTCCCAAACGAAGGACACTAGAAAGAAAATTTTAAAGCCTCCTGTTAGGCCATCATCTACACGGCATAGCCCTGAATTTTCCAATGCGCAGCTCTTTGCAAAAGAGAGATATTAGCAAGGAAAAACTGTCTTGTACCTTTGCATTTTTCTCCCAAACGAAGGACACTAGAAAGAAAATTTTAAAGCCTCCTGTTAGGCCATCATCTACACGGCATAGCCCTGAATTTTCCAATGCGCAGCTCTTTGCAAAAGAGAGATATTGGCAAGGATAAGCTGTCTTGTACCTTTGCATTTTTCTCCCAAACGAAGGACACTAGAAAGAAAATTTTAAAGCCTCCTGTTAGGCCATCATCTACACGGCATAGCCCTGAATTTTCCAATGCGCAGCTCTTTGCAAAAGAGAGATATTGGCAAGGAAAAGCTGTCTTGTACCTTTGCATTTTTCTCCCAAACGAAGGACACTAGAAAGAAAATTTTAAAGCCTCCTGTTAGGCCATCATCTACACGGCATAGCCCTGAATTTTCCAATGCGCAGCTCTTTGCAAAAGAGAGATATTGGCAAGGAAAAGCTGTCTTGTACCTTTGCATTTTTCTCCCAAACGAAGGACACTAGAAAGAAAATTTTAAAGCCTCCTGTTAGGCCATCATCTACACGGCATAGCCCTGAATTTTCCAATGCGCAGCTCTTTGCAAAAGAGAGATATTGGCAAGGAAAAGCTGTCTTGTACCTTTGCATTTTTCTCCCAAACAAAGGACACTAGAACATTTTTTTTAAAGCCTCCTGTTAGGCCATCATCTACACGGCATAGCCCTGAATTTTCCAATGCGCAGCTCTTTGCAAAAGAGAGATATTGGCAAGGAAAAGCTGTCTTGTACCTTTGCATTTTTCTCCCAAACGAAGGACACTAGAAAGAAAATTTTAAAGCCTCCTGTTAGGCCATCATCTACACGGCATAGCCCTGAATTTTCCAATGCGCAGCTCTTTGCAAAAGAGAGATATTGGCAAGGAAAAGCTGTCTTGTACCTTTGCATTTTTCTCCCAAACGAAGGACACTAGAAAGAAAATTTTAAAGCCTCCTGTTAGGCCATCATCTACACGGCATAGCCCTGAATTTTCCAATGCGCAGCTCTTTGCAAAAGAGAGATATTGGCAAGGAAAAGCTGTCTTGTACCTTTGCATTTTTCTCCCAAACGAAGGAAACTAGAAAGAAAATTTTAAAGCCTCCTGTTAGGCCATCATCTACACGGCATAGCCCTGAATTTTCCAATGCGCAGCTCTTTGTAAAAGAGAGATATTGGCAAGGAAAAACTGTCTTGTACCATTGGATTTTTCTCCCAAACGAAGGACACTAGAATGAAAATTTTAAAGCCTCCTGTTAGTGCTTCATCTACATGGTATAGCCCTGAATTTTCCAATGCGTAGCTCTTTGCAAAAGAGAGATATTGGCAATGAAAAGCTGTCTTGTACCTTTGCATTTTTCTCCCAAACGAAGGACACTAGAAAGAAAATTTTAAAGCCTCCTGTTAGGCCATCATCTACACGGCATAGCCCTGAATTTTCCAATGCGCAGCTCTTTGCAAAAGAGAGATATTGGCAAGGAAAAGCTGTCTTGTACCTTTGCATTTTTCTCCCAAACGAAGGACACTAGAAAGAAAATTTTAAAGCCTCCTGTTAGGCCATCATCTACACGGCATAGCCCTGAATTTTCCAATGCGCAGCTCTTTGCAAAAGAGAGATATTGGCAAGGAAAAGCTGTCTTGTACCTTTGCATTTTTCTCCCAAACGAAGGACACTAGAAAGAAAATTTTAAAGCCTCCTGTTAGGCCATCATCTACACGGCATAGCCTTGAATTTTCCAATGCGCAGCTCTTTGCAAAAGAGAGATATTGGCAAGGAAAAGCTGTCTTGTACCTTTGCATTTTTCTCCCAAACGAAGGACACTAGAAAGAAAATTTTAAAGCCTCCTGTTAGGCCATCATCTACACGGCATAGCCCTGAATTTTCCAATGCGCAGCTCTTTGCAAAAGAGAGATATTAGCAAGGAAAAACTGTCTTGTACCTTTGCATTTTTCTCCTAAACGAAGGACACTAGAAAGAAAATTTTAAAGCCTCCTGTTAGGCCATCATCTACACGGCATAGCCCTGAATTTTCCAATGCGCAGCTCTTTGCAAAAGAGAGATATTGGCAAGGATAAGCTGTCTTGTACCTTTGCATTTTTCTCCCAAACGAAGGACACTAGAAAGAAAATTTTAAAGCCTCCTGTTAGGCCATCATCTACACGGCATAGCCCTGAATTTTCCAATGCACAGCTCTTTGCAAAAGAGAGATATTGGCAAGGAAAAGCTGTCTTGTACCTTTGCATTTTTCTCCCAAACGAAGGACACTAGAACATTTTTTTTAAAGCCTCCTGTTAGGCCATCATCTACACGGCATAGCCCTGAATTTTCCAATGAGCAGCTCTTTGCAAAAGAGAGATATTGGCAAGGAAAAGCTGTCTTGTACCTTTGCATTTTTCTCCCAAACGAAGGACACTAGAAAGAAAATTTTAAAGCCTCCTGTTAGGCCATCATCTACACGGCATAGCCCTGAATTTTCCAATGCGCAGCTCTTTGCAAAAGAGAGATATTGGCAAGGAAAAGCTGTCTTGTACCTTTGCATTTTTCTCCTAAACGAAGGACACTAGAAAGAAAATTTTAAAGCCTCCTGTTAGGCCATCATCTACACGGCATAGCCCTGAATTTTCCAATGCGCAGCTCTTTGCAAAAGAGAGATATTGGCAAGGAAAAGCTGTCTTGTACCTTTGCGTTTTTCTCCCAAACGAAGGACACTAGAAAGAAAATTTTAAAGCCTCCTGTTAGGCCATCATCTACACGGCATAGCCCTGAATTTTCCAATGCGCAGCTCTTTGCAAAAGAGAGATATTGGCAAGGAAAAGCTGTCTTGTACCTTTGCATTTTTCTCCCAAACGAAGGACACTAGAAAGAAAATTTTAAAGCCTCCTGTTAGGCCATCATCTACACGGCATAGCCCTGAATTTTCCAATGCGCAGCTCTTTGCAAAAGAGAGATATTGGCAAGGAAAAGCTGTCTTGTACCTTTGCATTTTTCTCCCAAACGAAGGACACTAGAAAGAAAATTTTAAAGCCTCCTGTTAGGCCATCATCTACACGGCATAGCCCTGAATTTTCCAATGCGCAGCTCTTTGCAAAAGAGAGATATTGGCAAGGAAAAGCTGTCTTGTACCTTTGCATTTTTCTCCCAAACGAAGGACACTAGAAAGAAAATTTTAAAGCCTCCTGTTAGGCCATCATCTACACGGCATAGCCCTGAATTTTCCAATGCGCAGCTCTTTGCAAAAGAGAGATATTGGCAAGGAAAAGCTGTCTTGTACCTTTGCATTTTTCTCCCAAACGAAGGACACTAGAAAGAAAATTTTAAAGCCTCCTGTTAGGCCATCATCTACACGGCATAGCCCTGAATTTTCCAATGCGCAGCTCTTTGCAAAAGAGAGATATTAGCAAGGAAAAACTGTCTTGTACCTTTGCATTTTTCTCCCAAACGAAGGACACTAGAAAGAAAATTTTAAAGCCTCCTGTTAGGCCATCATCTACACGGCATAGCCCTGAATTTTCCAATGCGCAGCTCTTTGCAAAAGAGAGATATTGGCAAGGATAAGCTGTCTTGTACCTTTGCATTTTTCTCCCAAACGAAGGACACTAGAAAGAAAATTTTAAAGCCTCCTGTTAGGCCATCATCTACACGGCATAGCCCTGAATTTTCCAATGCGCAGCTCTTTGCAAAAGAGAGATATTGGCAAGGAAAAGCTGTCTTGTACCTTTGCATTTTTCTCCCAAACGAAGGACACTAGAATTTTTTTTTTAAAGCCTCCTGTTAGGCCATCATCTACACGGCATATCCCTGAATTTTCCAATGCGCAGCTCTTTGCAAAAGAGAGATATTGGCAAGGATAAGCTGTCTTGTACCTTTGCATTTTTCTCCCAAACGAAGGACACTAGAAAGAAAATTTTAAAGCCTCCTGTTAGGCCATCATCTACACGGCATAGCCCTGAATTTTCCAATGCGCAGCTCTTTGCAAAAGAGAGATATTGGCAAGGAAAAGCTGTCTTGTACCTTTGCATTTTTCTCCCAAACGCAGGACACTAGAAAGAAAATTTTAAAGCCTCCTGTTAGGCCATCATCTACACGGCATAGCCCTGAATTTTCCAATGCGCAGCTCTTTGCAAAAGAGAGATATTGGCAAGGATAAGCTGTCTTGTACCTTTGCATTTTTCTCCCAAACGAAGGACACTAGAAAGAAAATTTTAAAGCCTCCTGTTAGGCCATCATCTACACGGCATAGCCCTGAATTTTCCAATGCGCAGCTCTTTGCAAAAGAGAGATATTGGCAAGGATAAGCTGTCTTGTACCTTTGCATTTTTCTCCCAAACGAAGGACACTAGAAATAAAATTGTAAAGCCTCCTGTTAGGCCATCATCTACACGGCATAGCCCTGAATTTTCCAATGCGCAGCTCTTTGCAAAAGAGCGATATTGGCAAGGAAAAGCTGTCTTGTACCTTTGCGTTTTTCTCCCAAACGAAGGACACTAGAAAGAAAATTTTAAAGCCTCCTGTTAGGCCATCATCTACACGGCATAGCCCTGAATTTTCCAATGCGCAGCTCTTTGCAAAAGAGAGATATTGGCAAGGAAAAGCTGTCTTGTACCTTTGCATTTTTCTCCCAAACGAAGGACACTAGAAAGAAAATTTTAAAGCCTCCTGTTAGGCCATCATCTACACGGCATAGCCCTGAATTTTCCAATGCGCAGCTCTTTGCAAAAGAGAGATATTGGCAAGGAAAAGCTGTCTTGTACCTTTGCATTTTTCTCCCAAACGAAGGACACTAGAATTTTTTTTTTAAAGCCTCCTGTTAGGCCATCATCTACACGGCATAGCCCTGAATTTTCCAATGCGCAGCTCTTTGCAAAAGAGAGATATTGGCAAGGATAAGCTGTCTTGTACCTTTGCAGTTTTCTCCCAAACGAAGGACACTAGAAAGAAAATTTTAAAGCCTCCTGTTAGGCCATCATCTACACGGCATAGCCCTGAATTTTCCAATGCGCAGCTCTTTGCAAAAGAGAGATATTGGCAAGGAAAAGCTGTCTTGTACCTTTGCATTTTTCTCCCAAACGAAGGACACTAGAAAGAAAATTTTAAAGCCTCCTGTTAGGCCATCATCTACACGGCATAGCCCTGAATTTTCCAATGCGCAGCTCTTTGCAAAAGAGAGATATTGGCAAGGAAAAACTGTCTTGTACCTTTGCATTTTTCTCCCAAACGAAGGACACTAGAAAGAAAATTTTAAAGCCTCCTGTTAGGCCATCATCTACACGGCATAGCCCTGAATTTTCCAATGCGCAGCTCTTTGCAAAAGAGAGATATTGGCAAGGATAAGCTGTCTTGTACCTTTGCATTTTTCTCCCAAACGAAGGACACTAGAAAGAAAATTTTAAAGCCTCCTGTTAGGCCATCATCTACACGGCATAGCCCTGAATTTTCCAATGCGCAGCTCTTTGCAAAAGAGATATATTGGCAAGGAAAAGCTGTCTTGTACCTTTGCATTTTTCTCCCAAACGAAGGACACTAGAAATAAAATTTTAAAGCCTCCTGTTAGGCCATCATCTACACGGCATAGCCCTGAATTTTCCAATGCGCAGCTCTTTGCAAAAGAGAGATATTGGCAAGGAAAAGCTGTCATGTACCTTTGCATTTTTCTCCCAAACGAAGGACACTAGAAAGAAAATTTTAAAGCCTCCTGTTAGGCCATCATCTACACGGTATAGCCCATAATTTTCCAATGCGCAGCTCTTTGCAAAAGAGAGATATTGGCAAGGAAAAGCTGTCTTGTACCTTTGCATTTTTCTCCCAAACGAAGGACACTAGAAAGAAAATTTTAAAGCCTCCTGTTAGGCCATCATCTACACGGCATAGCCCTGAATTTTCCAATGCGCAGCTCTTTGCAAAAGAGAGATATTGGCAAGGAAAAGCTGTCTTGTACCTTTGCATTTTTCTCCCAAACGAAGGACACTAGAAAAAATTTTTTAAAGCCTCCTGTTAGGCCATCATCTACACGGCATAGCCCTGAATTTTCCAATGCGCAGCTCTTTGCAAAAGAGAGATATTGGCAAGGATAAGCTGTCTTGTACCTTTGCATTTTTCTCCCAAACGAAGGACACTAGAAATAAAATTGTAAAGCCTCCTGTTAGGCCATCATCTACACGGCATAGCCCTGAATTTTCCAATGCGCAGCTCTTTGCAAAAGAGAGATATTGGCAAGGAAAAGCTGTCTTGTACCTTTGCGTTTTTCTCCCAAACGAAGGACACTAGAAAGAAAATTTTAAAGCCTCCTGTTAGGCCATCATCTACACGGCATAGCCCTGCATTTTCCAATGCGCAGCTCTTTGCAAAAGAGAGATATTGGCAAGGAAAAGCTGTCTTGTACCTTTGCATTTTTCTCCCAAACGAAGGACACTAGAAAGAAAATTTTAAAGCCTCCTGTTAGGCCATCATCTACACGGCATAGCCCTGAATTTTCCAATGCGCAGCTCTTTGCAAAAGAGAGATATTGGCAAGGAAAAGCTGTCTTGTACCTTTGCATTTTTCTCCCAAACGAAGGACACTAGAATTTTTTTTTTAAAGCCTCCTGTTAGGCCATCATCTACACGGCATAGCCCTGAATTTTCCAATGCGCAGCTCTTTGCAAAAGAGAGATATTGGCAAGGATAAGCTGTCTTGTACCTTTGCATTTTTCTCCCAAACGAAGGACACTAGAAAGAAAATTTTAAAGCCTCCTGTTAGGCCATCATCTACACGGCATAGCCCTGAATTTTCCAATGCGCAGCTCTTTGCAAAAGAGAGATATTGGCAAGGAAAAGCTGTCTTGTACCTTTGCATTTTTCTCCCAAACGAAGGACACTAGAAAGAAAATTTTAAAGCCTCCTGTTAGGCCATCATCTACACGGCATAGCCCTGAATTTTCCAATGCGCAGCTCTTTGCAAAAGAGAGATATTGGCAAGGAAAAACTGTCTTGTACCTTTGCATTTTTCTCCCAAACGAAGGACACTAGAAAGAAAAATTTAAAGCCTCCTGTTAGGCCATCATCTACACGGCATAGACCTGAATTTTCCAATGCGCAGCTCTTTGCAAAAGAGAGATATTGGCAAGGAAAAGCTGTCTTGTACCTTTGCATTTTTCTCCCAAACGAAGGACACTAGAAAGAAAATTTTAAAGCCTCCTGTTAGGCCATCATCTACACGGCATAGCCCTGAATTTTCCAATGCGCAGCTCTTTGCAAAAGAGAGATATTGGCAAGGAAAAACTGTCTTGTACCTTTGCATTTTTCTCCCAAACGAAGGACACTAGAAAGAAAATTTTAAAGCCTCCTGTTAGGCCATCATCTACACGGCATAGCCCTGAATTTTCCAATGCACAGCTCTTTGCAAAAGAGAGATATTGGCAAGGAAAAGCTGTCTTGTACCTTTGCATTTTTCTCCCAAACGAAGGACACTAGAACATTTTTTTTAAAGCCTCCTGTTAGGCCATCATCTACACGGCATAGCCCTGAATTTTCCAATGCGCAGCTCTTTGCAAAAGAGAGATATTGGCAAGGAAAAGCTGTCTTGTACCTTTGCATTTTTCTCCCAAACGAAGGACACTAGAAAGAAAATTTTAAAGCCTCCTGTTAGGCCATCATCTACACGGCATAGCCCTGAATTTTCCAATGCGCAGCTCTTTGCAAAAGAGAGATATTGGCAAGGAAAAGCTGTCTTGTACCTTTGCATTTTTCTCCCAAACGAAGGACACTAGAAATAAAATTTTAAAGCCTCCTGTTAGGCCATCATCTACACGGCATAGCCCTGAATTTTCCAATGCGCAGCTCTTTGCAAAAGAGAGATATTGGCAAGGAAAAGCTGTCTTGTACCTTTGCATTTTTCTCCCAAACGAAGGAAACTAGAAAGAAAATTTTAAAGCCTCCTGTTAGGCCATCATCTACACGGCATAGCCCTGAATTTTCCAATGCGCAGCTCTTTGTAAAAGAGAGATATTGGCAAGGAAAAACTGTCTTGTACCATTGGATTTTTCTCCCAAACGAAGGACACTAGAATGAAAATTTTAAAGCCTCCTGTTAGTGCTTCATCTACATGGTATAGCCCTGAATTTTCCAATGCGTAGCTCTTTGCAAAAGAGAGATATTGGCAATGAAAAGCTGTCTTGTACCTTTGCATTTTTCTCCCAAACGAAGGACACTAGAAAGAAAATTTTAAAGCCTCCTGTTAGGCCATCATCTACACGGCATAGCCCTGAATTTTCCAATGCGCAGCTCTTTGCAAAAGATAGATATTGGCAAGGAAAAGCTGTCTTGTACCTTTGCATTTTTCTCCCAAACGAAGGACACTAGAAAGAAAATTTTAAAGCCTCCTGTTAGGCCATCATCTACACGGCATAGCCCTGAATTTTCCAATGCGCAGCTCTTTGCAAAAGAGAGATATTGGCAAGGAAAAGCTGTCTTGTACCTTTGCATTTTTCTCCCAAACGAAGGACACTAGAAAGAAAATTTTAAAGCCTCCTGTTAGGCCATCATCTACACGGCATAGCCCTGAATTTTCCAATGCGCAGCTCTTTGCAAAAGAGAGATATTGGCAAGGAAAAGCTGTCTTGTACCTTTGCATTTTTCTCCCAAACGAAGGACACTAGAAAGAAAATTTTAAAGCCTCCTGTTAGGCCATCATCTACACGGCATAGCCCTGAATTTTCCAATGCGCAGCTCTTTGCAAAAGAGAGATATTAGCAAGGAAAAACTGTCTTGTACCTTTGCATTTTTCTCCCAAACGAAGGACACTAGAAAGAAAATTTTAAAGCCTCCTGTTAGGCCATCATCTACACGGCATAGCCCTGAATTTTCCAATGCGCAGCTCTTTGCAAAAGAGAGATATTGGCAAGGATAAGCTGTCTTGTACCTTTGCATTTTTCTCCCAAACGAAGGACACTAGAAAGAAAATTTTAAAGCCTCCTGTTAGGCCATCATCTACACGGCATAGCCCTGAATTTTCCAATGCGCAGCTCTTTGCAAAAGAGAGATATTGGCAAGGAAAAGCTGTCTTGTACCTTTGCATTTTTCTCCCAAACGAAGGACACTAGAAAGAAAATTTTAAAGCCTCCTGTTAGGCCATCATCTACACGGCATAGCCCTGAATTTTCCAATGCGCAGCTCTTTGCAAAAGAGAGATATTGGCAAGGAAAAGCTGTCTTGTACCTTTGCATTTTTCTCCCAAACGAAGGACACTAGAAAGAAAATTTTAAAGCCTCCTGTTAGGCCATCATCTACACGGCATAGCCCTGAATTTTCCAATGCGCAGCTCTTTGCAAAAGAGAGATATTGGCAAGGAAAAGCTGTCTTGTACCTTTGCATTTTTCTCCCAAACAAAGGACACTAGAACATTTTTTTTAAAGCCTCCTGTTAGGCCATCATCTACACGGCATAGCCCTGAATTTTCCAATGCGCAGCTCTTTGCAAAAGAGAGATATTGGCAAGGAAAAGCTGTCTTGTACCTTTGCATTTTTCTCCCAAACGAAGGACACTAGAAAGAAAATTTTAAAGCCTCCTGTTAGGCCATCATCTACACGGCATAGCCCTGAATTTTCCAATGCGCAGCTCTTTGCAAAAGAGAGATATTGGCAAGGAAAAGCTGTCTTGTACCTTTGCATTTTTCTCCCAAACGAAGGACACTAGAAAGAAAATTTTAAAGCCTCCTGTTAGGCCATCATCTACACGGCATAGCCCTGAATTTTCCAATGCGCAGCTCTTTGCAAAAGAGAGATATTGGCAAGGAAAAGCTGTCTTGTACCTTTGCATTTTTCTCCCAAACGAAGGAAACTAGAAAGAAAATTTTAAAGCCTCCTGTTAGGCCATCATCTACACGGCATAGCCCTGAATTTTCCAATGCGCAGCTCTTTGTAAAAGAGAGATATTGGCAAGGAAAAACTGTCTTGTACCATTGGATTTTTCTCCCAAACGAAGGACACTAGAATGAAAATTTTAAAGCCTCCTGTTAGTGCTTCATCTACATGGTATAGCCCTGAATTTTCCAATGCGTAGCTCTTTGCAAAAGAGAGATATTGGCAATGAAAAGCTGTCTTGTACCTTTGCATTTTTCTCCCAAACGAAGGACACTAGAAAGAAAATTTTAAAGCCTCCTGTTAGGCCATCATCTACACGGCATAGCCCTGAATTTTCCAATGCGCAGCTCTTTGCAAAAGAGAGATATTGGCAAGGAAAAGCTGTCTTGTACCTTTGCATTTTTCTCCCAAACGAAGGACACTAGAAAGAAAATTTTAAAGCCTCCTGTTAGGCCATCATCTACACGGCATAGCCCTGAATTTTCCAATGCGCAGCTCTTTGCAAAAGAGAGATATTGGCAAGGAAAAGCTGTCTTGTACCTTTGCATTTTTCTCCCAAACGAAGGACACTAGAAAGAAAATTTTAAAGCCTCCTGTTAGGCCATCATCTACACGGCATAGCCTTGAATTTTCCAATGCGCAGCTCTTTGCAAAAGAGAGATATTGGCAAGGAAAAGCTGTCTTGTACCTTTGCATTTTTCTCCCAAACGAAGGACACTAGAAAGAAAATTTTAAAGCCTCCTGTTAGGCCATCATCTACACGGCATAGCCCTGAATTTTCCAATGCGCAGCTCTTTGCAAAAGAGAGATATTAGCAAGGAAAAACTGTCTTGTACCTTTGCATTTTTCTCCTAAACGAAGGACACTAGAAAGAAAATTTTAAAGCCTCCTGTTAGGCCATCATCTACACGGCATAGCCCTGAATTTTCCAATGCGCAGCTCTTTGCAAAAGAGAGATATTGGCAAGGATAAGCTGTCTTGTACCTTTGCATTTTTCTCCCAAACGAAGGACACTAGAAAGAAAATTTTAAAGCCTCCTGTTAGGCCATCATCTACACGGCATAGCCCTGAATTTTCCAATGCACAGCTCTTTGCAAAAGAGAGATATTGGCAAGGAAAAGCTGTCTTGTACCTTTGCATTTTTCTCCCAAACGAAGGACACTAGAACATTTTTTTTAAAGCCTCCTGTTAGGCCATCATCTACACGGCATAGCCCTGAATTTTCCAATGAGCAGCTCTTTGCAAAAGAGAGATATTGGCAAGGAAAAGCTGTCTTGTACCTTTGCATTTTTCTCCCAAACGAAGGACACTAGAAAGAAAATTTTAAAGCCTCCTGTTAGGCCATCATCTACACGGCATAGCCCTGAATTTTCCAATGCGCAGCTCTTTGCAAAAGAGAGATATTGGCAAGGAAAAGCTGTCTTGTACCTTTGCATTTTTCTCCTAAACGAAGGACACTAGAAAGAAAATTTTAAAGCCTCCTGTTAGGCCATCATCTACACGGCATAGCCCTGAATTTTCCAATGCGCAGCTCTTTGCAAAAGAGAGATATTGGCAAGGAAAAGCTGTCTTGTACCTTTGCGTTTTTCTCCCAAACGAAGGACACTAGAAAGAAAATTTTAAAGCCTCCTGTTAGGCCATCATCTACACGGCATAGCCCTGAATTTTCCAATGCGCAGCTCTTTGCAAAAGAGAGATATTGGCAAGGAAAAGCTGTCTTGTACCTTTGCATTTTTCTCCCAAACGAAGGACACTAGAAAGAAAATTTTAAAGCCTCCTGTTAGGCCATCATCTACACGGCATAGCCCTGAATTTTCCAATGCGCAGCTCTTTGCAAAAGAGAGATATTGGCAAGGAAAAGCTGTCTTGTACCTTTGCATTTTTCTCCCAAACGAAGGACACTAGAAAGAAAATTTTAAAGCCTCCTGTTAGGCCATCATCTACACGGCATAGCCCTGAATTTTCCAATGCGCAGCTCTTTGCAAAAGAGAGATATTGGCAAGGAAAAGCTGTCTTGTACCTTTGCATTTTTCTCCCAAACGAAGGACACTAGAAAGAAAATTTTAAAGCCTCCTGTTAGGCCATCATCTACACGGCATAGCCCTGAATTTTCCAATGCGCAGCTCTTTGCAAAAGAGAGATATTGGCAAGGAAAAGCTGTCTTGTACCTTTGCATTTTTCTCCCAAACGAAGGACACTAGAAAGAAAATTTTAAAGCCTCCTGTTAGGCCATCATCTACACGGCATAGCCCTGAATTTTCCAATGCGCAGCTCTTTGCAAAAGAGAGATATTAGCAAGGAAAAACTGTCTTGTACCTTTGCATTTTTCTCCCAAACGAAGGACACTAGAAAGAAAATTTTAAAGCCTCCTGTTAGGCCATCATCTACACGGCATAGCCCTGAATTTTCCAATGCGCAGCTCTTTGCAAAAGAGAGATATTGGCAAGGATAAGCTGTCTTGTACCTTTGCATTTTTCTCCCAAACGAAGGACACTAGAAAGAAAATTTTAAAGCCTCCTGTTAGGCCATCATCTACACGGCATAGCCCTGAATTTTCCAATGCGCAGCTCTTTGCAAAAGAGAGATATTGGCAAGGAAAAGCTGTCTTGTACCTTTGCATTTTTCTCCCAAACGAAGGACACTAGAATTTTTTTTTTAAAGCCTCCTGTTAGGCCATCATCTACACGGCATATCCCTGAATTTTCCAATGCGCAGCTCTTTGCAAAAGAGAGATATTGGCAAGGATAAGCTGTCTTGTACCTTTGCATTTTTCTCCCAAACGAAGGACACTAGAAAGAAAATTTTAAAGCCTCCTGTTAGGCCATCATCTACACGGCATAGCCCTGAATTTTCCAATGCGCAGCTCTTTGCAAAAGAGAGATATTGGCAAGGAAAAGCTGTCTTGTACCTTTGCATTTTTCTCCCAAACGCAGGACACTAGAAAGAAAATTTTAAAGCCTCCTGTTAGGCCATCATCTACACGGCATAGCCCTGAATTTTCCAATGCGCAGCTCTTTGCAAAAGAGAGATATTGGCAAGGATAAGCTGTCTTGTACCTTTGCATTTTTCTCCCAAACGAAGGACACTAGAAAGAAAATTTTAAAGCCTCCTGTTAGGCCATCATCTACACGGCATAGC
This sequence comes from Pseudophryne corroboree, assembly GCF_028390025.1. Lineage (NCBI taxonomy): Eukaryota > Metazoa > Chordata > Amphibia > Anura > Myobatrachidae > Pseudophryne > Pseudophryne corroboree. The sequence goes on from NW_026967614.1 coordinate 291,141, forward strand.
CCTGAATTTTCCAATGCGCAGCTCTTTGCAAAAGAGAGATATTGGCAAGGATAAGCTGTCTTGTACCTTTGCATTTTTCTCCCAAACGAAGGACACTAGAAATAAAATTGTAAAGCCTCCTGTTAGGCCATCATCTACACGGCATAGCCCTGAATTTTCCAATGCGCAGCTCTTTGCAAAAGAGCGATATTGGCAAGGAAAAGCTGTCTTGTACCTTTGCGTTTTTCTCCCAAACGAAGGACACTAGAAAGAAAATTTTAAAGCCTCCTGTTAGGCCATCATCTACACGGCATAGCCCTGAATTTTCCAATGCGCAGCTCTTTGCAAAAGAGAGATATTGGCAAGGAAAAGCTGTCTTGTACCTTTGCATTTTTCTCCCAAACGAAGGACACTAGAAAGAAAATTTTAAAGCCTCCTGTTAGGCCATCATCTACACGGCATAGCCCTGAATTTTCCAATGCGCAGCTCTTTGCAAAAGAGAGATATTGGCAAGGAAAAGCTGTCTTGTACCTTTGCATTTTTCTCCCAAACGAAGGACACTAGAATTTTTTTTTTAAAGCCTCCTGTTAGGCCATCATCTACACGGCATAGCCCTGAATTTTCCAATGCGCAGCTCTTTGCAAAAGAGAGATATTGGCAAGGATAAGCTGTCTTGTACCTTTGCAGTTTTCTCCCAAACGAAGGACACTAGAAAGAAAATTTTAAAGCCTCCTGTTAGGCCATCATCTACACGGCATAGCCCTGAATTTTCCAATGCGCAGCTCTTTGCAAAAGAGAGATATTGGCAAGGAAAAGCTGTCTTGTACCTTTGCATTTTTCTCCCAAACGAAGGACACTAGAAAGAAAATTTTAAAGCCTCCTGTTAGGCCATCATCTACACGGCATAGCCCTGAATTTTCCAATGCGCAGCTCTTTGCAAAAGAGAGATATTGGCAAGGAAAAACTGTCTTGTACCTTTGCATTTTTCTCCCAAACGAAGGACACTAGAAAGAAAATTTTAAAGCCTCCTGTTAGGCCATCATCTACACGGCATAGCCCTGAATTTTCCAATGCGCAGCTCTTTGCAAAAGAGAGATATTGGCAAGGAAAAGCTGTCATGTACCTTTGCATTTTTCTCCCAAACGAAGGACACTAGAAAGAAAATTTTAAAGCCTCCTGTTAGGCCATCATCTACACGGCATAGCCCATAATTTTCCAATGCGCAGCTCTTTGCAAAAGAGAGATATTGGCAAGGAAAAGCTGTCTTGTACCTTTGCATTTTTCTCCCAAACGAAGGACACTAGAAAGAAAATTTTAAAGCCTCCTGTTAGGCCATCATCTACACGGCATAGCCCTGAATTTTCCAATGCGCAGCTCTTTGCAAAAGAGAGATATTGGCAAGGAAAAGCTGTCTTGTACCTTTGCATTTTTCTCCCAAACGAAGGACACTAGAAAAAAATTTTTAAAGCCTCCTGTTAGGCCATCATCTACACGGCATAGCCCTGAATTTTCCAATGCGCAGCTCTTTGCAAAAGAGAGATATTGGCAAGGATAAGCTGTCTTGTACCTTTGCATTTTTCTCCCAAACGAAGGACACTAGAAAGAAAATTTTAAAGCCTCCTGTTAGGCCATCATCTACACGGCATAGCCCTGAATTTTCCAATGCGCAGCTCTTTGCAAAAGAGAGATATTGGCAAGGAAAAGCTGTCTTGTACCTTTGCATTTTTCTCCCAAACGAAGGACACTAGAAAGAAAATTTTAAAGCCTCCTGTTAGGCCATCATCTACACGGCATAGCCCTGAATTTTCCAATGCGCAGCTCTTTGCAAAAGAGAGATATTGGCAAGGAAAAACTGTCTTGTACCTTTGCATTTTTCTCCCAAACGAAGGACACTAGAAAGAAAATTTTAAAGCCTCCTGTTAGGCCATCATCTACACGGCATAGCCCTGAATTTTCCAATGCGCAGCTCTTTGCAAAAGAGAGATATTGGCAAGGAAAAGCTGTCTTGTACCTTTGCATTTTTCTCCCAAACGAAGGACACTAGAAAGAAAATTTTAAAGCCTCCTGTTAGGCCATCATCTACACGGCATAGCCCTGAATTTTCCAATGCGCAGCTCTTTGCAAAAGAGAGATATTGGCAAGGAAAAGCTGTCTTGTACCTTTGCATTTTTCTCCCAAACGAAGGACACTAGAAAGAAAATTTTAAAGCCTCCTGTTAGGCCATCATCTACACGGCATAGCCCTGAATTTTCCAATGCGCAGCTCTTTGCAAAAGAGAGATATTAGCAAGGAAATACTGTCTTGTACCTTTGCATTTTTCTCCCAAACGAAGGACACTAGAAAGAAAATTTTAAAGCCTCCTGTTAGGCCATCATCTACACGGCATAGCCCTGAATTTTCCAATGCGCAGCTCTTTGCAAAAGAGAGATATTGGCAAGGATAAGCTGTCTTGTACCTTTGCATTTTTCTCCCAAACGAAGGACACTAGAAAGAAAATTTTAAAGCCTCCTGTTAGGCCATCATCTACACGGCATAGCCCTGAATTTTCCAATGCGCAGCTCTTTGCAAAAGAGAGATATTGGCAAGGAAAAGCTGTCTTGTACCTTTGCATTTTTCTCCCAAACGAAGGACACTAGAATTTTTTTTTTAAAGCCTCCTGTTAGGCCATCATCTACACGGCATATCCCTGAATTTTCCAATGCGCAGCTCTTTGCAAAAGAGAGATATTGGCAAGGATAAGCTGTCTTGTACCTTTGCATTTTTCTCCCAAACGAAGGACACTAGAAAGAAAATTTTAAAGCCTCCTGTTAGGCCATCATCTACACGGCATAGCCCTGAATTTTCCAATGCGCAGCTCTTTGCAAAAGAGAGATATTGGCAAGGAAAAGCTGTCTTGTACCTTTGCATTTTTCTCCCAAACGCAGGACACTAGAAAGAAAATTTTAAAGCCTCCTGTTAGGCCATCATCTACACGGCATAGCCCTGAATTTTCCAATGCGCAGCTCTTTGCAAAAGAGAGATATTGGCAAGGATAAGCTGTCTTGTACCTTTGCATTTTTCTCCCAAACGAAGGACACTAGAAAGAAAATTTTAAAGCCTCCTGTTAGGCCATCATCTACACGGCATAGCCCTGAATTTTCCAATGCGCAGCTCTTTGCAAAAGAGAGATATTGGCAAGGATAAGCTGTCTTGTACCTTTGCATTTTTCTCCCAAACGAAGGACACTAGAAATAAAATTGTAAAGCCTCCTGTTAGGCCATCATCTACACGGCATAGCCCTGAATTTTCCAATGCGCAGCTCTTTGCAAAAGAGCGATATTGGCAAGGAAAAGCTGTCTTGTACCTTTGCGTTTTTCTCCCAAACGAAGGACACTAGAAAGAAAATTTTAAAGCCTCCTGTTAGGCCATCATCTACACGGCATAGCCCTGAATTTTCCAATGCGCAGCTCTTTGCAAAAGAGAGATATTGGCAAGGAAAAGCTGTCTTGTACCTTTGCATTTTTCTCCCAAACGAAGGACACTAGAAAGAAAATTTTAAAGCCTCCTGTTAGGCCATCATCTACACGGCATAGCCCTGAATTTTCCAATGCGCAGCTCTTTGCAAAAGAGAGATATTGGCAAGGAAAAGCTGTCTTGTACCTTTGCATTTTTCTCCCAAACGAAGGACACTAGAATTTTTTTTTTAAAGCCTCCTGTTAGGCCATCATCTACACGGCATAGCCCTGAATTTTCCAATGCGCAGCTCTTTGCAAAAGAGAGATATTGGCAAGGATAAGCTGTCTTGTACCTTTGCAGTTTTCTCCCAAACGAAGGACACTAGAAAGAAAATTTTAAAGCCTCCTGTTAGGCCATCATCTACACGGCATAGCCCTGAATTTTCCAATGCGCAGCTCTTTGCAAAAGAGAGATATTGGCAAGGAAAAGCTGTCTTGTACCTTTGCATTTTTCTCCCAAACGAAGGACACTAGAAAGAAAATTTTAAAGCCTCCTGTTAGGCCATCATCTACACGGCATAGCCCTGAATTTTCCAATGCGCAGCTCTTTGCAAAAGAGAGATATTGGCAAGGAAAAACTGTCTTGTACCTTTGCATTTTTCTCCCAAACGAAGGACACTAGAAAGAAAATTTTAAAGCCTCCTGTTAGGCCATCATCTACACGGCATAGCCCTGAATTTTCCAATGCGCAGCTCTTTGCAAAAGAGAGATATTGGCAAGGAAAAGCTGTCATGTACCTTTGCATTTTTCTCCCAAACGAAGGACACTAGAAAGAAAATTTTAAAGCCTCCTGTTAGGCCATCATCTACACGGCATAGCCCATAATTTTCCAATGCGCAGCTCTTTGCAAAAGAGAGATATTGGCAAGGAAAAGCTGTCTTGTACCTTTGCATTTTTCTCCCAAACGAAGGACACTAGAAAGAAAATTTTAAAGCCTCCTGTTAGGCCATCATCTACACGGCATAGCCCTGAATTTTCCAATGCGCAGCTCTTTGCAAAAGAGAGATATTGGCAAGGAAAAGCTGTCTTGTACCTTTGCATTTTTCTCCCAAACGAAGGACACTAGAAAAAAATTTTTAAAGCCTCCTGTTAGGCCATCATCTACACGGCATAGCCCTGAATTTTCCAATGCGCAGCTCTTTGCAAAAGAGAGATATTGGCAAGGATAAGCTGTCTTGTACCTTTGCATTTTTCTCCCAAACGAAGGACACTAGAAAGAAAATTTTAAAGCCTCCTGTTAGGCCATCATCTACACGGCATAGCCCTGAATTTTCCAATGCGCAGCTCTTTGCAAAAGAGAGATATTGGCAAGGAAAAGCTGTCTTGTACCTTTGCATTTTTCTCCCAAACGAAGGACACTAGAAAGAAAATTTTAAAGCCTCCTGTTAGGCCATCATCTACACGGCATAGCCCTGAATTTTCCAATGCGCAGCTCTTTGCAAAAGAGAGATATTGGCAAGGAAAAACTGTCTTGTACCTTTGCATTTTTCTCCCAAACGAAGGACACTAGAAAGAAAATTTTAAAGCCTCCTGTTAGGCCATCATCTACACGGCATAGCCCTGAATTTTCCAATGCACAGCTCTTTGCAAAAGAGAGATATAGGCAAGGAAAAGCTGTCTTGTACCTTTGCATTTTTCTCCCAAACGAAGGACACTAGAACATTTTTTTAAAGCCTCCTGTTAGGCCATCATCTACACGGCATAGCCCTGAATTTTCCAATGCGCAGCTCTTTGCAAAAGAGAGATATTGGCAAGGAAAAGCTGTCTTGTACCTTTGCATTTTTCTCCCAAACGAAGGACACTAGAAAGAAAATTTTAAAGCCTCCTGTTAGGCCATCATCTACACGGCATAGCCCTGAATTTTCCAATGCGCAGCTCTTTGCAAAAGAGAGATATTGGCAAGGAAAAGCTGTCTTGTACCTACATGTGCAGCAGAGTACAGCAATGGAAGCATGCTGAGCACATAACCCAGAGGTAGGCAGCTTGAAACTATCCTCTGCTATATGCATTTGTTTTTGTTAATTAAAGTATTCCAAAACTGGGATTGATATGTTGGCTCTTTTATTTTTACTTACAGTACAATAACTTTTACCATTTTAATTTGTTTTAATAGTATGTTGACAGTATTGTTTTCTTTCAAAAATCCACTTAATTTTCTTTACCCTATTATTAAAATGGTAATTGACAAAAACAAACTACATTGTCACCAGAAGAGCAATACAAAATGTACAAGTGATATATTAAAATCATATTTCCAGCTTGAATTTCAATGATGCATTGGGGCAACGATTTTGTGAGAAACATTTTCACCCTTAAATAAAGATTTTCTTAATTCCTTACCTGTGTGATAATTAGATATCACCTTGTTTTCACATTAAACAGACTTCCACATGAGAAAGCAGCAAGGATGCAGTGGCGTTAATGTTTCCTGGTGTCAACCTGTATTATTTCAGTAGACATTGAAATGAGGATGCATCTTGCTGCCTTTCCAATGAAGCAAGTTTAATTTAGTAATAGGTTAAAAACCATCCTTACAAAGGGGTTAATCAGAGACTTGGCTTTGTGGACACTTTTCAGAGAACAAATTTGTTAGCATAAAAATAAAGCCAGAAAATTAAGAGCTGTTTAATCACTCAATTGGATTTTTTTTGCCAGCATATTTCTTTTTCTCTGCAACCCACTGCTAAATTGTGCTTCCTAGCTGTTTTTATAAAATCACTGAATCAAATCTAACTCTGATTACATCAGAGAAGGCCAGGTACCCTACACCAGTACAGGGGGATTTGAAATTTTGACTTGTCTACTTAAAGATCACCAAAATCTGATAACAAGGTCAATTACGTCCCTGGGTGGGATTGAACCACCAACCTTTTGGTTAATAGCCGTGCACACTAACTGATTGCGCCACAGAGACACTTTGCGAAAGTCCTTACTGACAAAGGCTAATAAGCATTCATCTAAAACGTTTCCTAGAAAAACTTTAAAAAGTCAATAATCTGGAGAGTTTTTGTAAGATGTTTCTTCCATCAACCAACGAAGAAACACATTGGTACTTTCCCATGATGAGTGAGTGCTTCAGGATCTCTTGCACTTACATGTGCAGCAGAGTACAGCAATGGAAGCATGCTGGGCCCATAACCCAGCGGTAGGCAGATTGAAACTATCCTCTGCTATATGCATTTTTTTTGTTAAAGTAATCCAAAACTGGGATTGATATTTTGGCTCTTTTATTTTTACTTAAAGTACAATAACTTTTACCATTTTAATTTGTTTTAATAGTATATTGACAGTATTGTTTTCTTTTAAAAATCCACTTAATTTTCTTTACCCTATTATTAAAATGGTAATTGACAAAAACAAACTACATTGTCACCAGAAGAGCAATACAAAATGTACAAGTGATATATTAAAATCATCTTTCCAGCTTGAATTTCAATGATGCATTGGGGCAACGATTTTGTGAGAAACATCTTCACCCTTAAATAAAGATTTTCTTAATTCCTTACCTGTGTGCTAATTAGATATCACCTTGTTTTCACATTAAACAGACTTCCACATGAGAAAGCAGCAAGGATGCATTGGCGTTAATGTTTCCTGGTGTCAACCTGTATTATTTCAGTAGACATTGAAATGAGGATGCATCTTGCTGCCTTTCCAATGAAGCAAGTTTAATTTAGTAATAGGTGAAAAACCATCCTTACAAAGGTGTTCATCAGAGACTTGGCTTTGTGGACACTTTTCAGAGAACAAATTTGTTAGCATAAAAATAAAGCCAGAAAATGAAGAGCTGTTTAATCACTCAATTGGATTTTTTTGCCAGCATATTTCTTTTTCTCTGCAACCCACTGCTAAATTGTGCTTCCTAGCTGTTTTTATAAAATCACTGAATCAAATCTAACTCTGATTACATCAGAGAAGGCAAGGTACCCTACACCATAAGAGGGGATTTGAAATTTTGACTTGTCTACTTAAAGATCACCAAAATCTGATAACAAGGTCAATTACGTCCCTGGGTGGGATTGAACCACCAACCTTTTGGTTAGTAGCCGGACACACTAACCGATTGCGCCACAGAGACACTTTGCAAAAAGTACATACTGACAAAGACTAATAAGCATTCATCTAAAATGTTTCCTAGAAAAACTTTAAAAAGTCAATAATCTGGAGAGTTTTTGTAAGATGTTTCTTCCATCCACCAACGAAGAAACACATTGGTACTTTCCCATGATGAGTGAGTGCTTCAGGATCTCTTGCACTTACATGTGCAGCAGAGTACTGCAATGGAAGCATGCTGGGCCCATAACCCAGAGGTAGGCAGATTAAAACTATCCTCTGCTATATGCATTTTTTTTGTTAATTAAAGTAATCCAAAACTGGGATTGATATTTTTGCTCTTTTATTTTTCATTAAAGTACAATAACTTTTACCATTTTAATTTGTTTTAATAGTATATTGAAAGTATTGTTTTCTTTTAAAAATCCACTTAATTTTCTTTACCCTATTATTAAAATGGTAATTGACAAAAACAAACTACATTGTCAGCAGAAGAGCAATACAAAATGTACAAGTGATATATTAAAATCATCTTTCCAGCTTGAATTTCAATGATGCATTGGGGCAACGATTTTGTGAGAAACATTTTCACCCTTAAATAAAGATTTTCTTAATTCCTTACCTGTGTGCTAATTAGATATCACCTTGTTTTCACATTAAATAGACTTTTACATGAGAAAGCAGCAAGGATGCAGTGGCGTTAATGTTTCCTGGTGTCAACCTGTATTATTTCAGTAGACATTGAAATGAGGATGCATCTTGCTGCCTTTCCAATGAAGCAAGTTTAATTTAGTAATAGGTGAAAAACCATCCTTACAAAGGTGTTAATCAGAGACTTGGCTTTGTGGACACTTTTCAGAGAACAAATTTGTTAGCATAAAAATAAAGCCAGAAAATGAAGAGCTGTTTAATCACTCTATTGGATTTTTTTGCCAGCATATTTCTTTTTCTCTGCAACCCACTGCTAAATTGTGCTTCCTAGCTGTTTTTATAAAATCACTGAATCAAATCTAACTCTGATTACATCAGAGAAGGCCAGGTACCCTACACCATAAGAGGGGATTTGAAATTTTGACTTGTCTACTTAAAGATCACCAAAATCTGATAACAAGGTCAATTACGTCCCTGGGTGGGATTGAACCACCAACCTTTTGGTTAATAGCCATACACACTAACTGATTGCGCCACAGAGACACTTTGCAAAAGTACATACTGACAAAGGCTAATAAGCATTCATCTAAAACGTTTCCTAGAAAAACTTTAAAAAGTCAATAATCTGGAGAGTTTTTGTAAGATGTTTCTTCCATCAACCAACGAAGAAACACATTGGTACTTTCCCATGATGAGTGAGTGCTTCAGGATCTATTGCACTTACATGTGCAGCAGAGTACAGCAATGGAAGCATGCTGAGCACATAACCCAGAGGTAGGCAGATTGAAACTATCCTCTGCTATATGCATTTGTTTTTGTTAATTAAAGTATTCCAAAACTGGGATTGATATGTTGGCTCTTTTATTTTTACTTACAGTACAATAACTTTTACCATTTTAATTTGTTTTAATAGTATATTGACAGTATTGTTTTCTTTCAAAAATCCACTTAATTTTCTTTACCCTATTATTAAAATGGTAATTGACAAAAACAAACTACATTGTCACCAGAAGAGCAATACAAAATGTACAAGTGATATATTAAAATCATATTTCCAGCTTGAATTTCAATGATGCATTGGGGCAACGATTTTGTGAGAAACATTTTCACCCTTAAATAAAGATTTTCTTAATTCCTTACCTGTGTGCTAATTAGATATCACCTTGTTTTCACATTAAACAGACTTCCACATGAGAAAGCAGCAAGGATGCAGTGGCGTTAATGTTTCCTGGTGTCAACCTGTATTATTTCAGTAGACATTGAAATGAGGATGCATCTTGCTGCCTTTCCAATGAAGCCAGTTTAATTTAGTAATAGGTTAAAAACCATCCTTACAAAGGTGTTAATCAGAGACTTGGCTTTGTGGACACTTTTCAGAGAACAAATTTGTTAGCATAAAAATAAAGCCAGAAAATTAAGAGCTGTTTAATCACTCAATAGGATTTTTTTTGCCAGCATATTTCTTTTTCTCTGCAACCCACTGCTAAATTGTGCTTCCTAGCTGATTTTATAAAATCACTGAATCAAATCTAACTCTGATTACATCAGAGAAGGCCAGGTACCCTACACCAGAACAGGGGGATTTGAAATTTTGACTTGTCTACTTAAAGATCACCAAAATCTGATAACAAGGTCAATTACGTCCCTGGGTGGGATTGAACCACCAACCTTTTGGTTAATAGCCGTGCACACTAACTGATTGCGCCACAGAGACACTTTGCAAAAGTCCATACTGACAAAGGCTAATAAGCATTCATCTAAAATGTTTCCTAGAAAAACTTTAAAAAGTCAATAATCTGGAGAGTTTTTGTAAGATGTTTCTTCCATCAACCAACGAAGAAACACATTGGTACTTTCCCATGATGAGTGAGTGCTTCAGGATCTCTTGCACTTACATGTGCAGCAGAGTACAGCAATGGAAGCATGCTGGGCCCATAACCCAGCGGTAGGCAGATTGAAACTATCCTCTGCTATATGCATTTTTTTTTGTTAATTAAAGTAATCCAAAACTGGGATTGATATTTTGGCTCTTTTATTTTTACTTAAAGTACAATAACTTTTACCATTATAATTTGTTTTAATAGTATATTGACAGTATAGTTTTCTTTAAAAAAATCCACTTAATTTTCTTTACCCTATTATTAAAAGGGTAATTGACAAAAACAAACTACATTGTCACCAGAAGAGCAATACAAAATGTACAAGTGATATATTAAAATCATCTTTCCAGCTTGAATTTCAATGATGCATTGGGGCAACGATTTTGTGAGAAACATTTTCACCCTTAAATAAAGATTTTCTTAATTCCTTACCTGTGTGCTAATTAGATATCACCTTGTTTTCACATTAAACAGACTTCCACATGAGAAAGCAGCAAGGATGCAGTGGCGTTAATGTTTCCTGGTGTCAACCTGTATTATTTCAGTAGACATTGAAATGAGGATGCATCTTGCTGCCTTTCCAATGAAGCAAGTTTAATTTAGTAATAGGTGAAAAACCATCCTTACAAAGGTGTTAATCAGAGACTTGGCTTTGTGGACACTTTTCTGAGAACAAATTTGTTAGCATAAAAATAAAGCCAGAAAATGAAGAGCTGTTTAATCACTCAATTGGATTTTTTTGCCAGCATATTTCTTTTTCTCTGCAACCCACTGCTAAATTGTGCTTCCTAGCTGTTTTTATAAAATCACTGAATCAAATCTAACTCTGATTACATCAGAGAAGGCCAGGTACCCTACACCATAAGAGGGGGTTTGAAATTTTGACTTGTCTACTTAAAGATCACCAAAATCTGATAACAAGGTCAATTACGTCCCTGGGTGGGATTGAACCACCAACCTTTTGGTTAATAGCCATACACACTAACTGATTGCGCCACAGAGACACTTTGCAAAAGTACATACTGACAAAGGCTAATAAGCATTCATCTAAAACTTTTCCTAGAAAAACTTTAAAAAGTCAATAATCTGGAGAGTTTTTGTAAGATGTTTCTTCCATCAACCAACGAAGAAACACATTGGTACTTTCCCATGATGAGTGAGTGCTTTAGGATCTATTGCACTTACATGTGCAGCAGAGTACAGCAATGGAAGCATGCTGGGCACATAACCCAGAGGTAGGCAGATTGAAACTATCCTCTGCTATATGCATTTTTTTTTGTTAATTTTAGTAATCAAAACTGGGATTGATATTTTTGCTTTTTTATTTTTACTTAAAGTACAATAACTTTTACCATTTTAATTTGTTTTAATAGTATATTGACAGTATAGTTTTCTTTAAAAAATCCACTTAATTTTCTTTACCCTATTATTAAAAGGGTAATTGACAAAAACAAACTACATTGTCACCAGAAGAGCAATACAAAATGTACAAGTGATATATTAAAATCATCTTTCCAGCTTGAATTTCAATGATGCATTGGGGCAACGATTTTGTGAGAAACATCTTCACCCTTAAATAAAGATTTTCTTAATTCCTTACCTGTGTGCTAATTAGATATCACCTTGTTTTCACATTAAACAGACTTCCACATGAGAAAGCAGCAAGGATGCAGTGGCGTTAATGTTTCCTGGTGTCAACCTGTATTATTTCAGTAGAAATTGAAATGAGGATGCATCTTGCTGCCTTTCCAATGAAGCAAGTTTAATTTAGTAATAGGTGAAAAACCATCCCTACAAAGGTGTTAATCAGAGACTTGGCTTTGTGGACACTTTTCAGAGAACAAATTTGTTAGCATAAAAATAAAGCCAGAAAATGAAGAGCTGTTTCATCACTCAATTGGATTTTTTTTGCCAGCATATTTCTTTTTCTCTGCAACCCACTGCTAAATTGTGCTTCCTAGCTGTTTTTATAAAATCAATGAATCAAATCTAACTCTGATTACATCAGAGAAGGCCAGGTACCCTACACCATAACAGGGGGTTTGAAATTTTGACTTGTCTACTTAAAGATCACCAAAATCTGATAACAAGGTCAATTACATCCCTGGGTGGGATTGAACCATCAACCTTTTGGTTAGTAGCCAGACTCACTAACCGATTGCGCCACAGAGACACTTTGCAAAAAGTACATACTGACAAAGGCTAATAAGCATACATCTAGAACGTTTCCTAGAAAAACTTTAAAAAGTCAATAATCTGGAGAGTTTTTGTAAGATGTTTCTTCCATCAACCAACGAAGAAACACATTGGTACTTTCCCATGATGAGTGAGTGCTTCAGGATCTCTTGCACTTACATGTGCAGCAGAGTACTGCAATGGAAGCATGCTGGGCCCATAACCCAGAGGTAGGCAGATTGAAACTATCCTTTGCTATATGCATTTTTTTTGTTAATTTAAGTAATCAAAACTGGGATTGATATTTTTGCTCTTTTATTTTTACTTAAAGTACAATAACTTTTACCATTTTAATTTGTTTTAATAGTATATTGACAGTATAGTTTTCTTTAAAAAATCCACTTAATTTTCTTTACCCTATTATTAAAAGGGTAATTGACAAAAACAAACTACATTGTCACCAGAAGAGCAATACAAAATGTACAAGTGATATATTAAAATCATCTTTCCAGCTTGAATTTCAATGATGCATTGGGGCAACAATTTTGTGAGAAACATCTTCACCCTTAAATAAGGATTTTCTTAATTCCTAACCTGTGTGCTAATTAGATATCACCTTGTTTTCACATTAAACAGACTTCTACATGAGAAAGCAGCAAGGATGCAGTGGCATTAATGTTTCCTGGTGTCAACCTGTATTATTTCAGTAGACATTGAAATGAGGATGCATCTTGCTGCCTTTCCAATGAAGCAAGTTTAATTTAGTAATAGGTGAAAAACCATCCCTACAAAGGTGTTAATCAGAGACTTGGCTTTGTGGACACTTTTCAAAGAACAAATTTGTTAGCATAAAATTAAAGCCAGAAAATGAAGAGCTGTTTAATCACTCAATTGATTTTTTCTGCCAGCATATTTCTTTTTCTCTGCAAACCACTGCTAAATTGTGCTTCCTATCTGTTTTTATAAAATCACTGAATCAAATCTAACTCTGATTACATCAGAGAAGGCCAGGTACCCTACACCAGAACAGGGGGATTTGAAATTTTGACTTGTCTACTTAAAGATCACCAAAATCTGATAACAAGGTCAATTACGTCCCTGGGTGGGATTGAACCACCAACCTTTTGGTTAATAGCCGTGCACACTAACTGATTGCGCCACAGAGACACTTTGCAAAAGTCCATACTGACAAAGGCTAATAAGCATTCATCTAAAATGTTTCCTAGAAAAACTTTAAAAAGTCAATAATCTGGAGAGTTTTTGTAAGATGTTTCTTCCATCAACCAACGAAGAAACACATTGGTACTTTCCCATGATGAGTGAGTGCTTCAGGATCTCTTGCACTTACATGTGCAGCAGAGTACAGCAATGGAAGCATGCTGGGCCCATAACCCAGCGGTAGGCAGATTGAAACTATCCTCTGCTATATGCATTTTTTTTTGTTAATTAAAGTAATCCAAAACTGGGATTGATATTTTGGCTCTTTTATTTTTACTTAAAGTACAATAACTTTTACCATTATAATTTGTTTTAATAGTATATTGACAGTATAGTTTTCTTTAAAAAAATCCACTTAATTTTCTTTACCCTATTATTAAAAGGGTAATTGACAAAAACAAACTACATTGTCACCAGAAGAGCAATACAAAATGTACAAGTGATATATTAAAATCATCTTTCCAGCTTGAATTTCAATTATGCATTGGGGCAACGATTTTGTGAGAAACATTTTCACCCTTAAATAAAGATTTTCTTAATTCCTTACCTGTGTGCTAATTAGATATCACCTTGTTTTCACATTAAACAGACTTCCACATGAGAAAGCAGCAAGGATGCAGTGGCGTTAATGTTTCCTGGTGTCAACCTGTATTATTTCAGTAGACATTGAAATGAGGATGCATCTTGCTGCCTTTCCAATGAAGCAAGTTTAATTTAGTAATAGGTGAAAAACCATCCTTACAAAGGTGTTAATCAGAGACTTGGCTTTGTGGACACTTTTCTGAGAACAAATTTGTTAGCATAAAAATAAAGCCAGAAAATGAAGAGCTGTTTAATCACTCAATTGGATTTTTTTGCCAGCATATTTCTTTTTCTCTGCAACCCACTGCTAAATTGTGCTTCCTAGCTGTTTTTATAAAATCACTGAATCAAATCTAACTCTGATTACATCAGAGAAGGCCAGGTACCCTACACCATAAGAGGGGGTTTGAAATTTTGACTTGTCTACTTAAAGATCACCAAAATCTGATAACAAGGTCAATTACGTCCCTGGGTGGGATTGAACCACCAACCTTTTGGTTAATAGCCATACACACTAACTGATTGCGCCACAGAGACACTTTGCAAAAGTACATACTGACAAAGGCTAATAAGCATTCATCTAAAACTTTTCCTAGAAAAACTTTAAAAAGTCAATAATCTGGAGAGTTTTTGTAAGATGTTTCTTCCATCAACCAACGAAGAAACACATTGGTACTTTCCCATGATGAGTGAGTGCTTTAGGATCTATTGCACTTACATGTGCAGCAGAGTACAGCAATGGAAGCATTCTGGGCACATAACCCAGAGGTAGGCAGATTGAAACTATCCTCTGCTATATGCATTTTTTTTTTGTTAATTTTAGTAATCAAAACTGGGATTGATATTTTTGCTTTTTTATTTTTACTTAAAGTACAATAACTTTTACCATTTTAATTTGTTTTAATAGTATATTGACAGTATAGTTTTCTTTAAAAAATCCACTTAATTTTCTTTACCCTATTATTAAAAGGGTAATTGACAAAAACAAACTACATTGTCACCAGAAGAGCAATACAAAATGTACAAGTGATATATTAAAATCATCTTTCCAGCTTGAATTTCAATGATGCATTGGGGCAACGATTTTGTGAGAAACATCTTCACCCTTAAATAAAGATTTTCTTAATTCCTTACCTGTGTGCTAATTAGATATCACCTTGTTTTCACATTAAACAGACTTCCACATGAGAGGGCAGCAAGGATGCAGTGGCGTTAATGTTTCCTGGTGTCAACCTGTATTATTTCAGTAGACATTGAAATGAGGATGCATCTTGCTGCCTTTCCAATGAAGCAAGTTTAATTTAGTAATAGGTTAAAAACCATCTTTACAAAGGTGTTAATCAGAGACTTGGCTTTGTGGACACTTTTCAGAGAACAAATTTGTTAGCATAAAAATAAAGCCAGAAAATGAAGAGCTGTTTAATCACTCAATTGGATTTTTTTTGCCAGCATATTTCTTTATCTCTGCAACCCACTGCTAAATTGTGCTTCCTAGCTGTTTTTATAAAATCAATGAATCAAATCTAACTCTGATTACATCAGAGAAGGCCAGGTACCCTACACCATAACAGGGGGTTTTAAATTTTGACTTGTCTACTTAAAGATCACCAAAATCTGATAACAAGGTCAATTACGTCCCTGGGTGGGATTGAACCACCAACCTTTTGATTAGTAGCCGGACACACTAACCGATTGCGCCACAGAGACACTTTGCAAAAAGTACATACTGACAAAGGCTAATAAGCATACATCTAGAACGTTTCCTAGAAAAACTTTAAAAAGTCAATAATCTGGAGAGTTTTTGTAAAATGTTTCTTCCATCAACCAACGAAGAAACACATTGGTACTTTCCATTGATGACTGAGTGCTTCAGGATCTCTTGCACTTACATGTGCAGCAAAGTACTGCAATGGAAGCATGCTGGGCCCATAACCCAGAGGTAGGCAGATTAAAACTATCCTCTGCTATATGCATTTTTTTTGTTAATTAAAGTAATCCAAAACTGGGATTGATATTTTTGCTCTTTTATTTTTCATTAAAGTACAATAACTTTTACCATTTTAATTTGTTTTAATAGTATATTGAAAGTATTGTTTTCTTTTAAAAATCCACTTAATTTTCTTTACCCTATTATTAAAATGGTAATTGACAAAAACAAACTACATTGTCACCAGAAGAGCAATACAAAATGTACAAGTGATATATTAAAATCATCTTTCCAGCTTGAATTTCAATGATGCATTGGGGCAACGATTAATAATCTGGAGAGTTTTTGTAAGATGTTTCTTCCATCAACCAATGAAGAAACACATTGGTACTTTCCCATGATGAGTGAGTGCTTCAGGATCTCTTGCACTTACATGTGCAGCAGAGTACTGCAGTGGAAGCATACAGGGCCCATAACCCAGAGGTAGGCAGATTGAAACTATCCTTTGCTATATGCATTTTTTTTGTTAATTTAAGTAATCAAAACTGGGATTGATATTTTTGCTCTTTTATTTTTACTTAAAGTACAATAACTTTTACCATTTTAATTTGTTTTAATAGTATATTGACAGTATAGTTTTCTTTAAAAAATCCACTTAATTTTCTTTACCCTATTATTAAAAGGGTAATTGACAAAAACAAACTACATTGTCACCAGAAGAGCAATACAAAATGTACAAGTGATATATTAAAATCATCTTTCCAGCTTGAATTTCAATTATGCATTTGGGCAACGATTTTGTGAGAAACATCTTCACCCTTAAATAAAGATTTACTTAATTCCTTACCTGTGTGCTAATTAGATATCACCTTGTTTTCACAATAAACAGACTTCTACATGAGAAAGCAGCAAGGATGCAGTGGCGTTAATGTTTCCTGGTGTCAACCTGTATTATTTCAGTAGACATTGAAATGAGGATGCATCTTGCTGCCTTTCCAATGAAGCAAGTTTAATTTAGTAATAGGTGAAAAACCATCCCTACAAAGGTGTTAATCAGAGACTTGGCTTTGTGGACACTTTTCAGAGAACAAATTTGTTAGCATAAAAATAAAGCCAGAAAATGAAGAGCTGTTTAATCACTCAATTGGATTTTTTTTGCCAGCATATTTCTTTTTCTCTGCAACCCACTGCTAAATTGTGCTTCCTAGCTGTTTTTATTAAATCACTGAATCAAATCTAACTCTGATTACATCAGAAAAGGCCAGGTACCCTACACCATAACAGGGGGTTTGAAATTTTGACTTGTCTACTTAAAGATCACCAAAATCTGATAACAAGGTCAATTACGTCCCTGGGTGGGATTGAACCACCAACCTTTTGGTTAGTAGCCGGATACACTAACCGATTGCGCCACAGAGACACTTCGCTAAAAATACATTCTGACAAAGGCTAATAAGCATACATCTAGAACGTTTCCTAGAAAAACTTTAAAAAGTCAATAATCTGGAGAGTTTTTGTAAAATGTTTCTTCCATCAACCAACGAAGAAACACATTGGTACTTTCCCATGATGAGTGAGTGCTTCAGGATCTCTTGCACTTACATGTGCA
This sequence comes from Pseudophryne corroboree, assembly GCF_028390025.1. Lineage (NCBI taxonomy): Eukaryota > Metazoa > Chordata > Amphibia > Anura > Myobatrachidae > Pseudophryne > Pseudophryne corroboree. The sequence continues at coordinate 308,709 of NW_026967614.1, forward strand.
GCAGAGTACTGCAATGGAAGCATGCTGGGCCCATAACCCAGAGGTAGGCAGATTGAAACTATCCTTTGCTATATGCATTTTTTTTTGTTAATTTAAGTAATCAAAACTGGGATTGATATTTTTGCTCTTTTATTTTTACTTGAAGTACAATAACTTTTACCATTTTAATTTGTTTGAATAGTATATTGACAGTATAGTTTTCTTTAAAAAATCCACTTAATTTTCTTTACCCTATTATTAAAAGGGTAATTGACAAAAACAAACTACATTGTCACCAGAAGAGCAATACAAAATGTACAAGTGATATATTAAAATCATCTTTCCAGCTTGAATTTCAATGATGCATTGGGGCAACGATTTTGTGAGAAACATCTTCACCCTTAAATAAAGATTTTCTTAATTCCTTACCTGTGTGCTAATTAGATATCACCTTGTTTTCACATTAAACAGACTTCCACATGAGAAAGCAGCAAGGATGCAGTGGCGTTAATGTTTCCTGGTGTCAACCTGTATTATTTCAGTAGAAATTGAAATGAGGATGCATCTTGCTGCCTTTCCAATGAAGCAAGTTTAATTTAGTAATAGGTGAAAAACCATCCCTACAAAGGTGTTAATCAGAGACTTGGCTTTGTGGACACTTTTCAGAGAACAAATTTGTTAGCATAAAAATAAAGCCAGAAAATGAAGAGCTGTTTCATCACTCAATTGGATTTTTTTTGCCAGCATATTTCTTTTTCTCTGCAACCCACTGCTAAATTGTGCTTCCTAGCTGTTTTTATAAAATCAATGAATCAAATCTAACTCTGATTACATCAGAGAAGGCCAGGTACCCTACACCATAACAGGGGGTTTGAAATTTTGACTTGTCTACTTAAAGATCACCAAAATCTGATAACAAGGTCAATTACATCCCTGGGTGGGATTGAACCATCAACCTTTTGGTTAGTAGCCAGACTCACTAACCGATTGCGCCACAGAGACACTTTGCAAAAAGTACATACTGACAAAGGCTAATAAGCATACATCTAGAACGTTTCCTAGAAAAACTTTAAAAAGTCAATAATCTGGAGAGTTTTTGTAAGATGTTTCTTCCATCAACCAACGAAGAAACACATTGGTACTTTCCCATGATGAGTGAGTGCTTCAGGATCTCTTGCACTTACATGTGCAGCAGAGTACTGCAATGGAAGCATGCTGGGCCCATAACCCAGAGGTAGGCAGATTGAAACTATCCTTTGCTATATGCATTTTTTTTGTTAATTTAAGTAATCAAAACTGGGATTGATATTTTTGCTCTTTTATTTTTACTTAAAGTACAATAACTTTTACCATTTTAATTTGTTTTAATAGTATATTGACAGTATAGTTTTCTTTAAAAAATCCACTTAATTTTCTTTACCCTATTATTAAAAGGGTAATTGACAAAAACAAACTACATTGTCACCAGAAGAGCAATACAAAATGTACAAGTGATATATTAAAATCATCTTTCCAGCTTGAATTTCAATGATGCATTGGGGCAACAATTTTGTGAGAAACATCTTCACCCTTAAATAAAGATTTTCTTAATTCCTAACCTGTGTGCTAATTAGATATCACCTTGTTTTCACATTAAACAGACTTCTACATGAGAAAGCAGCAAGGATGCAGTGGCGTTAATGTTTCCTGGTGTCAACCTGTATTATTTCAGTAGACATTGAAATGAGGATGCATCTTGCTGCCTTTCCAATGAAGCAAGTTTAATTTAGTAATAGGTGAAAAACCATCCCTACAAAGGTGTTAATCAGAGACTTGGCTTTGTGGACACTTTTCAAAGAACAAATTTGTTAGCATAAAAATAAAGCCAGAAAATGAAGAGCTGTTTAATCACTCAATTGATTTTTTCTGCCAGCATATTTCTTTTTCTCTGCAAACCACTGCTAAATTGTGCTTCCTATCTGTTTTTATAAAATCACTGAATCAAATCTAACTCTGATTACATCAGAGAAGGCCAGGTACCCTACACCAGAACAGGGGGTTTGAAATTTTGACTTGTCTACTTAAAGATCACCAAAATCTGATAACAAGGTCAATTACGTCCCTGGGTGGGATTGAACCACCAACCTTTTGGTTTATAGCCGTACACACTAACTGATTGCGCCACAGAGACACTTTGCAAAAGTACATACTGACAAAGGCTAATAAGCATTCATCTAAAACGTTTCCTAGAAAAACTTTAAAAAGTCAATAATCTGGAGAGTTTTTGTAAGATGTTTCTTCCATCCACCAACGAAGAAACACATTGGTACTTTCCCATGATGAGTGAGTGCTTCAGGATCTCTTGCACTTACATGTGCAGCAGAGTACTGCAATGGAAGCATGCTGGGCCCATAACCCAGAGGTAGGCAGATTAAAACTATCCTCTGCTATATGCATTTTTTTTGTTAATTAAAGTAATCCAAAACTGTGATTGATATTTTTGCTCTTTTATTTTTCATTAAAGTACAATAACTTTTACCATTTTAATTTGTTTTAATAGTATATTGAAAGTATTGTTTTCTTTTAAAAATCCACTTAATTTTCTTTACCCTATTATTAAAATGGTAATTGACAAAAACAAACTACATTGTCACCAGAAGAGCAATACAAAATGTACAAGTGATATATTAAAATCATCTTTCCAGCTTGAATTTCAATGATGCATTGGGGCAACGATTTTGTGAGAAACATTTTCACCCTTAAATAAAGATTTTCTTAATTCCTTACCTGTGTGCTAATTAGATATCACCTTGTTTTCACATTAAACAGACTTCCACATGAGAAAGCAGCAAGGATGCAGTGGCGTTAATGTTTCCTGGTGTCAACCTGTATTATTTCAGTAGACATTGAAATGAGGATGCATCTTGCTGCCTTTCCAATGAAGCAAGTTTAATTTAGTAATAGGTGAAAAACCATCCTTACAAAGGTGTTAATCAGAGACTTGGCTTTGTGGACACTTTTCAGAGAACAAATTTGTTAGCATAAAAATAAAGCCAGAAAATGAAGAGCTGTTTAATCACTCAATTGGATTTTTTTTGCCAGCATATTTCTTTTTCTCTGCAACCCACTGCTAAATTGTGCTTCCTAGCTGTTTTTATAAAATCACTTAATCAAATCTAACTCTGATTACATCAGAGAAGGCCAGGTACCCTACACCATAAGAGTGGGTTTGAAATTTTGACTTGTCTACTTAAAGATCACCAAAATCTGATAGCAAGGTCAATTACGTCCCTGGGTGGGATTGAACCACCAACCTTTTGGTTAATAGCCATACACACTAACTGATTGCGCCACAGAGACACTTTGCAAAAGTACATACTGACAAAGGCTAATAAGCATTCATCTAAAACGTTTCCTAGAAAAACTTTAAAAAGTCAATAATCTGGAGAGTTTTTGTAAGATGTTTCTTCCATCAACCAACGAAGAAACACATTGGTACTTTCCCATGATGAGTGAGTGCTTCAGGATCTATTGCACTTACATGTGCAGCAGAGTACAGCAATGGAAGCATGCTGGGCACATAACCCAGAGGTAGGCAGATTGAAACTATCCTCTGCTATATGCATTTTTTTTTTAGATTTATTAAAGTAATCCAAAACTGGGATTGATATGTTGGCTCTTTTATTTTTACTTACAGTACAATAACTTTTACCATATTAATTTGTTTTAATAGTATATTAAAAGTATTGTTTTCTTTCAAAAATCCACTTAATTTTCTTTACCCTATTATTAAAATGGTAATTGACAAAAACAAACTACATTGTCACCAGAAGAGTAATACAAAATGTACAAGTGATATATTAAAATCATCTTTCCAGCTTGAATTTCAATGATGCATTGGGGCAACGATTTTGTGAGAAACATTTTCACCCTTAAATAAAGATTTTCTTAATTCCTTACCTGTGTGCTAATTAGATATCACCTTGTTTTCACATTAAACAGACTTCCACATGAGAAAGCCGCAAGGATGCAGTGGCGTTAATGTTTCCTGGTGTCAACCTGTATTATTTCAGTAGACATTGAAATGAGGATGCATCTTGCTGCCTTTCCAATGAAGCAAGTTTAATTTAGTAATAGGTTAAAAACCATCTTTACAAAGGTGTTAATCAGAGACTTGGCTTTGTGGACACTTTTCAGAGAACAAATTTGTTAGCATAAAAATAAAGCCAGAAAATGAAGAGCTGTTTAATCACTCAATTGGATTTTTTTTGCCAGCATATTTCTTTTTCTCTGCAACCCACTGCTAAATTGTGCTTCCTAGCTGTTTTTATAAAATCACTGAATCAAATCTAACTCTGATTACATCAGAGAAGGCCAGGTACCCTACACCAGAACAGGGGGTTTGAAATTTTGACTTGTCTACTTAAAGATCACCAAAATCTGATAACAAGGTCAATTACGTCCCTGGGTGGGATTGAACCACCAACCTTTTGGTTAATAGACATGCACACTAACTGATTGCGCCACAGAGACACTTTGCAAAAGTCCATACTGACAAAGGCTAATAAGCATTCATATAAAACTTTTCCTAGAAAAACTTTAAAAAGTCAATAATCTGGAGAGTTTTTGTAAGATGTTTCTTCCATCAACCAACGAAGAAACACATTGGTACTTTCCCATGATGAGTGAGTGCTTCAGGATCTCTTGCACTTACATGTGCAGCAGAGTACTGCAATGGAAGCATGCTGGGCCCATAACCCAGAGGTAGGCAGATTGAAACTATCCTTTGCTATATGCATTTTTTTTTGTTAATTTAAGTAATCAAAACTGGGATTGATGTTTTTGCTCTTTTATTTTTACTTAAAGTACAATAACTTTTACCATTTTAATTTGTTTTAATAGTATATTGTAGAAAAGGGAATTGGTCCCTCCAAAGAAATGGGGAACCAAAGAGAAAAAGCCTCTTTGTGGGTGCACTCTTTCAAAAACAATATATATATATGTTATCTTTCAATATTTATTGTGTAAAAAATTATACTTTATTTCGACAATTAAAAATGATGTGTATAGAAAAAAGGGCAAAAATACCTATTGGTATACCCTATAGAACAGATAAATAAGGTACAAAGGTGATTATGTCTCATATAATAAGCTCCTCCAAAATAACAATGTATCTCAAAAGATTCTTTGTAATAGTTTGTAGCAACCCCTGTATATAGTGCTGTGTTTTAGAGTGAGGGCAATAATACCAAAACTCTTAACACGGGATGCGATTTAATAAAATCTGAAATGGAGGAGAGTTGATTAATTACATGCTAGGCGAAAATTTATATGCTGATAACTTAAGTAGGCAAAAAAGGATTATATAGCACTAATATGCTTATTACTGTACTTGTAAAGTATTACACAGTGATATTAAATGTTACACAATAAATGTCAGAAGTAACAAGTCCCACAGTAGGAAGCCGTAACTGACAATCGTTGAATTACCCGGCTAGGGTGAAACGTACGTCCGCTTCTCAAACACTCTGACGTCATTCTGACGTCTTTCCGGGAATCCCGTGTAACGTTCACGGACCCGGATTCGTAGGCAAAACTCCTTTCACGCTTCTCAAGCAAGGATATCCACGGGGGCTACAACAGCAGGACCCTCTCTTAATCAGAGGTATTTCGGCGCGCACTCATTGCGGGACGGGAGTGGGTTTCTTCCTGCAATGACAATATTGTTATCAGGATAACCCCTCTCCGTTTCCCGACAACAGCAAGTAACGCCACTGTCTTTCTTCATACCCGCTCCGGCCGCTGACTCTCTCACCTCCCATTCACTGTGACACCTTTTTCACACATGGGAAGGCAGCAGAAGTCAGTGGATCAACGGCACGGGTACTTTCCAATACTCACCTTTATTATTACAAGGTCAATGTTAACCAATTAATATACCAGTTCTGGTTTTTTAGCATAATCATCCTTGCAGTGAAAATCAATATTTGTTACAGCTGTTTTAGCAGACAGTATTCGTTGTACGCATTAGCGAGACAAATTGATACAAATATAGTATCTAATTCAACGATTGTCAGTTACGGCTTCCTACTGTGGGACTTGTTACTTCTGACATTTATTGTGTAACATTTAATATCACTGTGTAATACTTTACAAGTACAGTAATAAGCATATTAGTGCTATATAATCCTTTTTTGCCTACTTAAGTTATCAGCATATAAATTTTCGCCTAGCATGTAATTAATCAACTCTCCTCCATTTCAGATTTTATTAAATCGCATCCCGTGTTAAGAGTTTTGGTATTATTGCCCTCACTCTAAAACACACCACTATATACAGGGGTTGCTACAAACTATTACAAAGAATCTTTTGAGATACATTGTTATTTTGGAGGAGCTTATTATATGAGACATAATCACCTTTGTACCTTATTTATCTGTTCTATAGGGTATACCAATAGGTATTTTTGCCCTTTTTTCTATACACATCATTTTTAATTGTCGAAATAAAGTATAATTTTTTACACAATAAATATTGAAAGATAATATATATATATATTGTTTTTGAAAGAGTGCACCCACAAAGAGGCTTTTTCTCTTTGGTTCCCCATTTCTTTGGAGGGACCAATTCCCTTTTCTACAAACATATTTAATACCTCTGGGGTCGCACCGCCAACATATATAGAAATCTCTTGTTTCATTGTAATAAATTCATGACACTCTGATACTGTTGGCTCAACATGATTTAATGAAATCAACTGTAGCAGTGCAGGCAAACTCAAACCCTCTGTTTTAATAGTATATTGACAATATAGTTTTCTTTAAAAAATCCACTTAATTTTCTTTACCCTATTATTAAAAGGGTAATTGACAAAAACAAACTACATTGTCACCAGAAGAGCAATACAAAATGTACAAGTGATCTTTCCAGCTTGAATTTCAATGATGCATTGGGGCAACGATTTTGTGAGAAACATCTTCACCCTTAAATAAAGATTTTCTTAATTCCTTACCTGTGTGCTAATTAGATATCACCTTGTTTTCACATTAAACAGACTTCTACATGAGAAAGCAGCAAGGATGCAGTGGCGTTAATGTTTCCTGGTGTCAACCTGTATTATTTCAGTAGACATTGAAATGAGGATGCATCTTGCTGCCTTTCCAATGAAGCAAGTTTAATTTAGTTATAGGTGAAAAACCATCCCTACAAAGGTGTTAATCAGAGACTTGGCTTTGTGGACACTTTTTAGAGAACAAATTTGTTAGCATAAAAATAAAGGCAGAAAATGAAGAGCTGTTTAATCACTCAATTGGATTTTTCTGCCAGCATATTTTTTTTCTCTGCAACCCATTGCTAAATTGTGCTTCCTAGCTGTTTTTTTATAAAATCACTGAATCAAATCTAACTCTGATTACATCAGAGAAGGCCAGGTACCCTACACCATAAGAGGGGGTTTGAAATTTTGACTTGTCTACTTAAATATCACCAAAACCTGATAACAAGGTCAATTACGTCAATGGGTGGGATTGAACCACCAACCTTTTGGTTTATAGCCGTACACACTAACTGATTGCGCCACAGAGACACTTTGCAAAAGTCCATACTGACAAAGGCTAATAAGCATTCATCTAAAACGTTTCCTAGAAAAACTTTAAAAAGTCAATAATCTGGAGAGTTTTTGTAAGATGTTTCTTCCATCCACCAACGAAGAAACACATTGGTACTTTCCCATGATGAGTGAGTGCTTCAGGATCTCTTGCACTTACATGTGCAGCAGAGTACTGCAATGGAAGCATGCTGGGCCCATAACCCAGAGGTAGGCAGATTAAAACTTTCCTCTGCTATATGCATTTTTTTTGTTAATTAAAGTAATCCAAAACTGGGATTGATATTTTTGCTCTTTATTTTTCATTAAAGTACAATAACTTTTACCATTTTAATTTGTTTTAATAGTATATTGAAAGTATTGTTTTCTTTTAAAAATCCACTTAATTTTCTTTACCCTATTATTAAAATGGTAATTGACAAAAACAAACTACATTGTCACCAGAAGAGCAATACAAAATGTACAAGTGATATATTAAAATCATCTTTCCAGCTTGAATTTCAATGATGCATTGGGGGCAACGATTTTGTGAGAAACATTTTCACCCTTAAATAAAGATTTTCTTAATTCCTTACCTGTGTGCTAATTAGATATCACCTTGTTTTCACATTAAACAGACTTCTACATGAGAAAGCAGCAAGGATGCAGTGGTGTTAATGTTTCCTGGTGTCAACCTGTATTATTTCAGTAGACATTGAAATGAGGATGCATCTTGCTGCCTTTCCAATGAAGCAAGTTTAATTTAGTAATAGGTGAAAAACCATCCCTACAAAGGTGTTAATCAGAGACTTGGCTTTGTGGACACTTTTCAGAGAACAAATTTGTTAGCATAAAAATAAAGCCAGAAAATGAAGAGCTGTTTAATCACTCAATTGGATTTTTTTTGCCAGCATATTTCTTTTTCTCTGCAACCCACTGCTAAATTGTGCTTCCTAGCTGTTTTTATAAAATCAATGAATCAAATCTAACTCTGATTACATCAGAGAAGGCCAGGTACCCTACACTATAACAGGGGGTTTGAAATTTTGACTTGTCTACTTAAAGATCACCAAAATCTGATAACAAGGTCAATTACGTCCCTGGGTGGGATTGAACCACCAACCTTTTGGTTAGTAACCGGACACACTAACCGATTGCGCCACAGAGACACTTTGCAAAAAAGTACATACTGACAAAGGCTAATAAGCAAACATCTAGAACGTTTCCTAGAAAAACTTTAGAAAGTCAATAATCTGGAGAGTTTTTGTAAAATGTTTCTTCCATCAACCAACGAAGAAACACATTGGTACTTTCCCATGATGAGTGAGTGCTTCAGGATCTCTTGCACTTACATGTGCAGCAGAGTACTGCAATGGAAGCATGCTGGGCCCCTAACCCAGAGGTAGGCAGATTGAAACTATCCTTTGCTATATGCATTTTTTTTTTGTTAATTTAAGTAATCAAAACTGGGATTGATATTTTTGCTCTTTTATTTTTACTTAAAGTACAATAACTTTTACCATTTTAATTTGTTTTAATAGTATATTGACAATATAGTTTTCTTTAAAAAATCCACTTAATTTTCTTTACCCTATTATTAAAAGGGTAATTGACAAAAACAAACTACATTGTCACCAGAAGAGCAATACAAAATGTACAAGTGATCTTTCCAGCTTGAATTTCAATGAGGCATTGGGGCAACGATTTTGTGAGAAACATCTTCACCCTTAAATAAAGATTTTCTTAATTCCTTACCTGTGTGCTAATTAGATATCACCTTGTTTTCACATTAAACAGACTTCTACATGAGAAAGCAGCAAGGATGCAGTGGCGTTAATGTTTCCTGGTGTCAACCTGTATTATTTCAGTAGACATTGAAATGAGGATGCATCTTGCTGCCTTTCCAATGAAGCAAGTTTAATTTAGTTATAGGTGAAAAACCATCCCTACAAAGGTGTTAATCAGAGACTTGGCTTTGTGGACACTTTTTAGAGAACAAATTTGTTAGCATAAAAATAAAGGCAGAAAATGAAGAGCTGTTTAATCACTCAATTGGATTTTTCTGCCAGCATATTTTTTTTCTCTGCAACCCATTGCTAAATTGTGCTTCCTAGCTGTTTTTTATAAAATCACTGAATCAAATCTAACTCTGATTACATCAGAGAAGGCCAGGTACCCTACACCATAAGAGGGGGTTTGAAATTTTGACTTGTCTACTTAAATATCACCAAAACCTGATCACAAGGTCAATTATGTCCCTGGGTGGGATTGAACCACCAACATTTTGGTTAGTAGCCAGACACACTAACCGATTGCGCCACAGAGACAATTTGCAAAAAGTACATACTGACAAAGGCTAATAAGCATTCATCTAGAACGTTTCCTAGAAAAACTTTAAAAAGTCAATAATCTGGAGAGTTTTTGTAAGAATTTTCTTAAATCAACCAACGAAGAAACACATTGGTACTTTCCCATGATGAGTGAGTGCTTCAGGATCTCTTGCACTTACATGTGCAGCAGAGTACTGCAATTGAAGCATGCTGGGCCCATAACCCAGAGGTAGGCAGATTGAAACTATCCTTTGCTATATGCATTTTTTTTGTTAATTAAAGTAATCCAAAACTGGGATTGATATGTTAGCTATTTTATGTTTACTTAAAGTACAATAACTTTTACCATTTTAATTTGTTTTAATAGTTTATTGACAGTATTGTTTTCTTTCAAAAATCCACTTAATTTTCTTTACCCTATTATTAAAATGGTAATTGACAAAAACAAACTACATTGTCACCAGAAGAGCAATACAAAATGTACAAGTGATATATTAAAATCATCTTTCCAGCTTGAATTTCAATGATGCATTGGGGCAACGATTTTGTGAGAAACATCTTCACCCTTAAATAAAGATTTTCTTAATTCCTTACCTGTGTGCTAATTAGATATCACCATGTTTTCACATTAAACAGACTTCCACATGAGAAAGCAGCAAGGATGCATTGGCGTTAATGTTTCCTGGTGTCAACCTGTTTTATTTCAGTAGACATTGAAATGAGGATGCATCTTGCTGCCTTTCCAATGAAGCAAGTTTAATTTAGTAATAGGTGAAAAACCATCCTTACAAAGGTGTTCATCAGAGACTTGGCTTTGTGGACACTTTTCAGAGAACAAATTTGTTAGCATAAAAATAAAGCCAGAAAATTAAGAGCTGTTTAATCACTCAATTGGATTTTTTTGCCAGCATATTTCTTTTTCTCTGCAACCCACTGCTAAATTGTGCTTCCTATCTGTTTTTATAAAATCACTGAATCAAATCTAACTCTGATTACATCAGAGAAGGCCAGGTACCCTACACCATAAGAGGGGATTTGAAATTTTGACTTGTCTACTTAAAGATCACCAAAATCTGATAACAAGGTCAATTACGTCAATGGGTGGGATTGAACCACCAACCTTTTGGTTTATAGCAGTACACACTAACTGATTGCGCCACAGAGACACTTTGCGAAAGTCCATACTGACAAAGGCTAATAAGCATTCATCTAAAACGTTTCCTAGAAAAACTTTAAAAAGTCAATAATCTGGAGAGTTTTTGTAAGATGTTTCTTCCATCCACCAACGAAAAAACACATTGGTACTTTCCCATGATGAGTGAGTGCTTCAGGATCTCTTGCACTTACATGTGCAGCAGAGTACTGCAATGGAAGCATGCTGGGCCCATAACCCAGAGGTAGGCAGATTAAAACTATCCTCTGCTATATGCATTTTTTTTGTTAATTAAAGTAATCCAAAACTGGGATTGATATTTTTGCTCTTTATTTTTCATTAAAGTACAATAACTTTTACCATTTTAATTTGTTTTAATAGTATATTGAAAGTATTGTTTTCTTTTAAAAATCCACTTAATTTTCTTTACCCTATCATTAAAATGGTAATTGACAAAAACAAACTACATTGTCACCAGAAGAGCAATACAAAATGTACAAGTGATATATTAAAATCATCTTTCCAGCTTGAATTTCAATGATGCATTGGGGGCAACGATTTTGTGAGAAACATTTTCACCCTTAAATAAAGATTTTCTTAATTCCTTACCTGTGTGCTAATTAGATATCACCTTGTTTTCACATTAAACAGACTTCTACATGAGAAAGCAGCAAGGATGCAGTGGCGTTAATGTTTCCTGGTGTCAACCTGTATTATTTCAGAAGACATTGAAATGAGGATGCATCTTGCTGCCTTTCCAATGAAGCAAGTTTAATTTAGTAATAGGTGAAAAACCATCCCTACAAAGGTGTTAATCAGAGACTTGGCTTTGTGGACACTTTTCAGAGAACAAATTTGTTAGCATAAAAATAAAGCCAGAAAATGAAGAGCTGTTTAATCACTCAATTGGATTTTTTTTGCCAGCATATTTCTTTTTCTCTGCAACCCACTGCTAAATTGTGCTTCCTAGCTGTTTTTATAAAATCAATGAATCAAATCTAACTCTGATTACATCAGAGAAGGCCAGGTACCCTACACCATAAGAGGGGCTTTGAAATTTTGACTTGTCTACTTAAAGATCACCAAAATCTGATCACAAGGTCAATTACGTCCCTGGGTGGGATTGAACCACCAACCTTTTGGTTAGTAGCCAGACACACTAACCGATTGCGCCACAGAGACAATTTGCAAAAAGTACATACTGACAAAGGCTAATAAGCATTCATCTAGAACGTTTCATAGAAAAACTTTAAAAAGTCAATAATCTGGAGAGTTTTTGTAAGAATTTTCTTAAATCAACCAACGAAGAAACACATTGGTACTTTCCCATGATGAGTGAGTGCTTCAGGATCTCTTGCACTTACATGTGCAGCAGAGTACTGCAATGGAAGCATGCTGGGCCCATTACCCAGAGGTAGGCAGATTGAAACTATCCTCTGCTATATGCATTTTTTTTGTTAATTAAAGTAATCCAAAACTGGGATTGATATGTTAGCTATTTTATGTTTTACTTAAAGTACAATAACTTTTACCATTTTAATTTTTTTTAATAGTATATTGACAGTATTGTTTTCTTTCAAAAATCCACTTAATTTTCTTTACCCTATTATTAAAATGGTAATTGACAAAAACAAACTACATTGTCACCAGAAGAGCAATACAAAATGTACAAGTGATATATTAAAATCATCTTTCCAGCTTGAATTTCAATGATGCATTGGGGCAACGATTTTGTGAGAAACATCTTCACCCTTAAATAAAGATTTTCTTAATTCCTTACCTGTGTGCTAATTAGATATCACCTTGTTTTCACATTAAACAGACTTCCACATGAGAAAGCAGCAAGGATGCATTGGCGTTAATGTTTCCTGGTGTCAACCTGTATTATTTCAGTAGACATTGAAATGAGGATGCATCTTGCTGCCTTTCCAATGAAGCAAGTTTAATTTAGTAATAGGTGAAAAACCATCCTTACAAAGGTGTTCATCAGAGACTTGGCTTTGTGGACACTTTTCAGAGAACAAATTTGTTAGCATAAAAATAAAGCCAGAAAATGAAGAGCTGTTTAATCACTCAATTGGATTTTTTTGCCAGCATATTTCTTTTTCTCTGCAACCCACTGCTAAATTGTGCTTCCTAGCTGTTTTTATAAAATCACTTTATCAAATCTAACTCTGATTACATCAGAGAAGGCCAGGTACCCTACACCATAAGAGGGGATTTGAAATTTTGACTTGTCTACTTAAAGATCACCAAAATCTGATAACAAGGTCAATTACGTCCCTGGGTGGGATTGAACCACCAACCTTTTGGTTAGTAGCCGGATACACTAACCGATTGTGCCACAGAGACACTTTGCAAAAAGTACATACTGACAAAGACTAATAAGCATTCATCTAAAATGTTTCCTAGAAAAACTTTAAAAAGTCAATAATCTGGAGAGTTTTTGTAAGATGTTTCTTCCATCCACCAACGAAGAAACACATTGGTACTTTCCCATGATGAGTGAGTGCTTCAGGATCTCTTGCACTTACTTGTGCAGCAGAGTACTGCAATGGAAGCATGCTGGGCCCATAACCCAGAGGTAGGCAGATTAAAACTATCCTCTGCTATATGCATTTTTTTTGTTAATTAAAGTAATCCAAAACTGGGATTGATATTTTTGCTCTTTATTTTTCATTAAAGTACAATAACTTTTACCATTTTAATTTGTTTTAATAGTATATTGAAAGTATTGTTTTCTTTTAAAAATCCACTTAATTTTCTTTACCCTATCATTAAAATGGTAATTGACAAAAACAAACTACATTGTCACCAGAAGAGCAATACAAAATGTACAAGTGATATATTAAAATCATCTTTCCAGCTTGAATTTCAATGATGCATTGGGGGCAACGATTTTGTGAGAAACATTTTCACCCTTAAATAAAGATTTTCTTAATTCCTTACCTGTGTGCTAATTAGATATCACCTTGTTTTCACATTAAACAGACTTCTACATGAGAAAGCAGCAAGGATGCAGTGGCGTTAATGTTTCCTGGTGTCAACCTGTATTATTTCAGAAGACATTGAAATGAGGATGCATCTTGCTGCCTTTCCAATGAAGCAAGTTTAATTTAGTAATAGGTGAAAAACCATCCCTACAAAGGTGTTAATCAGAGACTTGGCTTTGTGGACACTTTTCAGAGAACAAATTTGTTAGCATAAAAATAAAGCCAGAAAATGAAGAGCTGTTTAATCACTCAATTGGATTTTTTTTGCCAGCATATTTCTTTTTCTCTGCAACCCACTGCTAAATTGTGCTTCCTAGCTGTTTTTATAAAATCAATGAATCAAATCTAACTCTGATTACATCAGAGAAGGCCAGGTACCCTACACCATAAGAGGGGCTTTGAAATTTTGACTTGTCTACTTAAAGATCACCAAAATCTGATCACAAGGTCAATTACGTCCCTGGGTGGGATTGAACCACCAACCTTTTGGTTAGTAGCCAGACACACTAACCGATTGCGCCACAGAGACAATTTGCAAAAAGTACATACTGACAAAGGCTAATAAGCATTCATCTAGAACGTTTCATAGAAAAACTTTAAAAAGTCAATAATCTGGAGAGTTTTTGTAAGAATTTTCTTAAATCAACCAACGAAGAAACACATTGGTACTTTCCCATGATGAGTGAGTGCTTCAGGATCTCTTGCACTTACATGTGCAGCAGAGTACTGCAATGGAAGCATGCTGGGCCCATTACCCAGAGGTAGGCAGATTGAAACTATCCTCTGCTATATGCATTTTTTTTGTTAATTAAAGTAATCCAAAACTGGGATTGATATGTTAGCTATTTTATGTTTTACTTAAAGTACAATAACTTTTACCATTTTAATTTTTTTTAATAGTATATTGACAGTATTGTTTTCTTTCAAAAATCCACTTAATTTTCTTTACCCTATTATTAAAATGGTAATTGACAAAAACAAACTACATTGTCACCAGAAGAGCAATACAAAATGTACAAGTGATATATTAAAATCATCTTTCCAGCTTGAATTTCAATGATGCATTGGGGCAACGATTTTGTGAGAAACATCTTCACCCTTAAATAAAGATTTTCTTAATTCCTTACCTGTGTGCTAATTAGATATCACCTTGTTTTCACATTAAACAGACTTCCACATGAGAAAGCAGCAAGGATGCATTGGCGTTAATGTTTCCTGGTGTCAACCTGTATTATTTCAGTAGACATTGAAATGAGGATGCATCTTGCTGCCTTTCCAATGAAGCAAGTTTAATTTAGTAATAGGTGAAAAACCATCCTTACAAAGGTGTTCATCAGAGACTTGGCTTTGTGGACACTTTTCAGAGAACAAATTTGTTAGCATAAAAATAAAGCCAGAAAATGAAGAGCTGTTTAATCACTCAATTGGATTTTTTTGCCAGCATATTTCTTTTTCTCTGCAACCCACTGCTAAATTGTGCTTCCTAGCTGTTTTTATAAAATCACTTTATCAAATCTAACTCTGATTACATCAGAGAAGGCCAGGTACCCTACACCATAAGAGGGGATTTGAAATTTTGACTTGTCTACTTAAAGATCACCAAAATCTGATAACAAGGTCAATTACGTCCCTGGGTGGGATTGAACCACCAACCTTTTGGTTAGTAGCCGGACACACTAACCGATTGTGCCACAGAGACACTTTGCAAAAAGTACATACTGACAAAGACTAATAAGCATTCATCTAAAATGTTTCCTAGAAAAACTTTAAAAAGTCAATAATCTGGAGAGTTTTTGTAAGATGTTTCTTCCATCCACCAACGAAGAAACACATTGGTACTTTCCCATGATGAGTGAGTGCTTCAGGATCTCTTGCACTTACTTGTGCAGCAGAGTACTGCAATGGAAGCATGCTGGGCCCATAACCCAGAGGTAGGCAGATTAAAACTATCCTCTGCTATATGCATTTTTTTTGTTAATTAAAGTAATCCAAAACTGGGATTGATATTTTTGCTCTTTTATTTTTCATTAAAGTACAATAACTTTTACCATTTTAATTTGTTTTAATAGTATATTGAAAGTATTGTTTTCTTTTAAAAATCCACTTAATTTTCTTTACCCTATTATTAAAATGGTAATTGACAAAAACAAACTACATTGTCAGCAGAAGAGCAATACAAAATGTACAAGTGATATATTAAAATCATCTTTCCAGCTTGAATTTCAATGATGCATTGGGGCAACGATTTTGTGAGAAACATTTTCACCCTTAAATAAAGATTTTCTTAATTCCTTACCTGTGTGCTAATTAGATATCACCTTGTTTTCACATTAAACAGACTTTTACATGAGAAAGCAGCAAGGATGCAGTGGCGTTAATGTTTCCTGGTGTCAACCTGTATTATTTCAGTAGACATTGAAATGAGGATGCATCTTGCTGCCTTTCCAATGAAGCAAGTTTAATTTAGTAATAGGTGAAAAACCATCCTTACAAAGGTGTTAATCAGAGACTTGGCTTTGTGGACACTTTTCAGAGAACAAATTTGTTAGCATAAAAATAAAGCCAGAAAATGAAGAGCTGTTTAATCACTCAATTGGATTTTTTTGCCAGCATATTTCTTTTTCTCTGCAACCCACTGCTAAATTGTGCTTCCTAGCTGTTTTTATAAAATCACTGAATCAAATCTAACTCTGATTACATCAGAGAAGGCCAGGTACCCTACACCATAAGAGGGGGTTTGAAATTTTGACTTGTCTACTTAAAGATCACCAAAATCTGATAACAAGGTCAATCATGTCCCTGGGTGGGATTGAACCACCAACCTTTTGGTTAATAGCCATACACACTAACTGATTGCGCCACAGAGACACTTTGCAAAAGTGCATACTGACAAAGGCTAATAAGCATTCATCTAAAACGTTTCCTAGAAAAACTTTAAAAAGTCAATAATCTGGAGAGTTTTTGTAAGATGTTTCTTCCATCAACCAACGAAGAAACACATTGGTACTTTCCCATGATGAGTGAGTGCTTCAGGATCTATTGCACTTACATGTGCAGCAGAGTACAGCAATGGAAGCATGCTGAGCACATAACCCAGAGGTAGGCAGATTGAAACTATCCTCTGCTATATGCATTTGTTTTTGTTAATTAAAGTATTCCAAAACTGGGATTGATATGTTGGCTCTTTTATTTTTACTTACAGTACAATAACTTTTACCATTTTAATTTGTTTTAATAGTATATTGACAGTATTGTTTTCTTTCAAAAATCCACTTAATTTTCTTTACCCTATTATTAAAATGGTAATTGACAAAAACAAACTACATTGTCACCAGAAGAGCAATACAAAATGTACAAGTGATATATTAAAATCATATTTCCAGCTTGAATTTCAATGATGCATTGGGGCAACGATTTTGTGAGAAACATTTTCACCCTTAAATAAAGATTTTCTTAATTCCTTACCTGTGTGCTAATTAGATATCACCTTGTTTTCACATTAAACAGACTTCCACATGAGAAAGCAGCAAGGATGCAGTGGCGTTAATGTTTCCTGGTGTCAACCTGTATTATTTCAGTAGACATTGAAATGAGGATGCATCTTGCTGCCTTTCCAATGAAGCAAGTTTAATTTAGTAATAGGTTAAAAACCATCCTTACAAAGGTGTTAATCAGATACTTGGCTTTGTGGACACTTTTCAGAGAACAAATTTGTTAGCATAAAAATAAAGCCAGAAAATTAAGAGCTGTTTAATCACTCAATTGGATTTTTTTTGCCAGAATATTTCTTTTTCTCTGCAACCCACTGCTAAATTGTGCTTCCTAGCTGTTTTTATAAAATCACTGAATCAAATCTAACTCTGATTACATCAGAGAAGGCCAGGTACCCTACACCAGAACAGGGGGATTTGAAATTTTGACTTGTCTACTTAAAGATCACCAAAATCTGATAACAAGGTCAATTACGTCCCTCGGTGGGATTGAACCACCAACCTTTTGGTTAATAGCCGTGCACACTAACTGATTGCGCCACAGAGACACTTTGCAAAAGTCCATACTGACAAAGGCTAATAAGCATTCATCTAAAACGTTTCCTAGAAAAACTTTAAAAAGTCAATAATCTGGAGAGTTTTTGTAAGATGTTTCTTCCATCAACCAACGAAGAAACACATTGGTACTTTCCCATGATGAGTGAGTGCTTCAGGATCTCTTGCACTTACATGTGCAGCAGAGTACAGCAATGGAAGCATGCTGGGCCCTTAACCCAGCGGTAGGCAGATTGAAACTATCCTCTGCTATATGCATTTTTTTTTGTTAATTAAAGTAATCCAAAACTGGGATTGATATTTTGGCTCTTTTATTTTTACTTAAAGTACAATAACTTTTACCATTTTAATTTGTTTTAATAGTATATTGACAGTATTGTTTTCTTTTAAAAATCCACTTAATTTTCTTTACCCTATTATTAAAATGGTAATTGACAAAAACAAACTACATTGTCACCAGAAGAGCAATACAAAATGTACAAGTGATATATTAAAATCATCTTTCCAGCTTGAATTTCAATGATGCATTGGGGCAACGATTTTGTGAGAAACATCTTCACCCTTAAATAAAGATTTTCTTAATTCCTTACCTGTGTGCTAATTAGATATCACCTTGTTTTCACATTAAACAGACTTTTACATGAGAAAGCAGCAAGGATGCAGTGGCGTTAATGTTTCCTGGTGTCAACCTGTATTATTTCAGTAGACATTGAAATGAGGATGCATCTTGCTGCCTTTCCAATGAAGCAAGTTTAATTTAGTAATAGGTGAAAAACCATCCTTACAAAGGTGTTAATCAGAGACTTGGCTTTGTGGACACTTTTCAGAGAACAAATTTGTTAGCATAAAAATAAAGCCTGAAAATGAAGAGCTGTTTAATCGCTCAATTGGATTTTTTTGCCAGCATATTTCTTTTTCTCTGCAACCCACTGCTAAATTGTGCTTCCTAGCTGTTTTTATAAAATCACTGAATCAAATCTAACTCTGATTACATCAGAGAAGGCCAGGTACCCTACACCATAAGAGGGGGTTTGAAATTTTGACTTGTCTACTTAAAGATCACCAAAATCTGATAACAAGGTCAATTATGTCCCTGGGTGGGATTGAACCACCAACCTTTTGGTTAATAGCCATACACACTAACTGATTGCGCCACAGAGACACTTTGCAAAAGTACATACTGACAAAGGCTAATAAGCATTCATCTAAAATGTTTCCTAGAAAAACTTTAAAAAGTCAATAATCTGGAGAGTTTTTGTAAGATGTTTCTTCCATCAACCAACGAAGAAACACATTGGTACTTTCCCATGATGAGTGAGTGCTTCAGGATCTATTGCACTTACATGTGCAGCAGAGTACAGCAATGGAAGCATGCTGAGCACATAACCCAGAGGTAGGCAGATTGAAACTATCCTCTGCTATATGCATTTGTTTTTGTTAATTAAAGTATTCCAAAACTGGGATTGATATGTTGGCTCTTTTATTTTTACTTACAGTACAATAACTTTTACCATTTTAATTTGTTTTAATAGTATATTGACAGTATTGTTTTCTTTCAAAAATCCACTTAATTTTCTTTACCCTATTATTAAAATGGTAATTGACAAAAACAAACTACATTGTCACCAGAAGAGCAATACAAAATGTACAAGTGATATATTAAAATCATATTTCCAGCTTGAATTTCAATGATGCATTGGGGCAACGATTTTGTGAGAAACATTTTCACCCTTAAATAAAGATTTTCTTAATTCCTTACCTGTGTGCTAATTAGATATCACCTTGTTTTCACATTAAACAGACTTCCACATGAGAAAGCAGCAAGGATGCAGTGGCGTTAATGTTTCCTGGTGTCAACCTGTATTATTTCAGTAGACATTGAAATGAGGATGCATCTTGCTGCCTTTCCAATGAAGCAAGTTTAATTTAGTAATAGGTTAAAAACCATCCTTACAAAGGTGTTAATCAGAGACTTGGCTTTGTGGACACTTTTCAGAGAACAAATTTGTTAGCATAAAAATAAAGCCAGAAAATTAAGAGCTGTTTAATCACTCAATTGGATTTTTTTTGCCAGCATATTTCTTTTTCTCTGCAACCCACTGCTAAATTGTGCTTCCTAACTGATTTTATAAAATCACTGAATCAAATCTAACTCTGATTACATCAGAGAAGGCCAGGTACCCTACACCAGAACAGGGGGATTTGAAATTTTGACTTGTCTACTTAAAGATCACCAAAATCTGATAACAAGGTCAATTACGTCCCTGGGTGGGATTGAACCACCAACCTTTTGGTTAATAGCCATGCACACTAACTGATGGCGCCACAGAGACACTTTGCAAAAGTCCATACTGACAAAGGCTAATAAGCATTCATCTAAAACGTTTCCTAGAAAAACTTTAAAAAGTCAATAATCTGGAGAGTTTTTGTAAGATGTTTCTTCCATCAACCAACGAAGAAACACATTGGTACTTTCCCATGATGAGTGAGTGCTTCAGGATCTCTTGCACTTACATGTGCAGCAGAGTACAGCAATGGAAGCATGCTGGGCCCATAACCCAGCGGTAGGCAGATTGAAACTATCCTCTGCTATATGCATTTTTTTTTTGTTAATTAAAGTAATCCAAAACTGGGATTGATATTTTGGCTCTTTTATTTTTACTTAAAGTACAATAACTTTTACCATTTTAATTTGTTTTAATAGTATATTGACAGTATTGTTTTCTTTTAAAAATCCACTTAATTTTCTTTACCCTATTATTAAAATGGTAATTGACAAAAATAAACTACATTGTCACCAGAAGAGCAATACAAAATATACAAGTGATATATTAAAATCATCTTTCCAGCTTGAATTTCAATGATGCATTGGGGCAACAATTTTGTGAGAAACATCTTCACCCTTAAATAAAGATTTTCTTAATTCCTTACCTGTGTGCTAATTAGATATCACCTTGTTTTCACATTAAACAGACTTCCACATGAGAAAGCAGCAAGGATACAGTGGCATTAATGTTTCCTGGTGTCAACCTGTATTATTTCAGTAGACATTGAAATGAGGATGCATCTTGCTGCCTTTCCAATGAAGCAAGTTTAATTTAGTAATAGGTGAAAAACCATCCCTACAAAGGTGTTAATCAGAGACTTGGCTTTGTGGACACTTTTCAGAGAACAAATTTGTTAGCATAAAAATAAAGCCAGAAAATGAAGAGCTGTTTAATCACTCAATTGGATTTTTTTTGCCAGCATATTTCTTTTTCTCTGCAACCCACTGCTAAATTGTGCTTCCTAGCTGTTTTTATTAAATCACTGAATCAAATCTAACTCTGATTACATCAGAAAAGGCCAGGTACCCTACACCATAACAAGGGGTTTGAAATTTTGACTTGTCTACTTAAAGATCACCAAAATCTGATAACAAGGTCAATTACGTCCCTGGGTGGGATTGAACCACCAACCTTTTAGCTAGTAGCCGGATACACTAACCGATTGCGCCACAGAGATACTTCACAAAAAGTACATACTGACAAAGGCTAATAAGCATACATCTAGAACGTTTCCTAGAAAAACTTTAAAAAGTCAATAATCTGGAGAGTTTTTGTAAGATGTTTCTTCCATCAACCAAAGAAGAAACACATTGGTACTTTCCCATGATGACTGAGTGCTTCAGGATCTCTTGCACTTACATGTGCAGCAGAGTACTGCAATGGAAGCATGCTGGGCCCATAACCCAGAGGTAGGCAGATTGAAACTATCCTTTGCTATATGCATTTTTTTTTGTTAATTTAAGTAATCAAAACTGGGATTGATATTTTTGCTCTTTTATTTTTACTTAAAGTACAATAACTTTTACCATTTTAATTTGTTTTAATAGTAAATTGACAGTATAGTTTTTTTTAAAAAATCCACTTAATTTTCTTTACCCTATTATTAAAAGGGTAATTGACAAAAACAAACTACATTGTCACCAGAAGAGCAATACAAAATGTACAAGTGATATATTAAAATCATCTTTCCAGCTTGAATTTCAATGATGCATTGGGGCAACGATTTTGTGAGAAACATCTTCACCCTTAAATAAAGATTTTCTTAATTCCTTACCTGTGTGCTAATTAGATATCACCTTGTTTTCACATTAAACAGACTTCTACATGAGAAAGCAGCAAGGATGCAGTGGCGTTAATGTTTCCTGGTGTCAACCTGTATTATTTCAGTAGACATTGAAATGAGGATGCATCTTGCTGCCTTTCCAATGAAGCAAGTTTAATTTAGCAATAGGTGAAAAACCATCCCTACAAAGGTGTTAATCAGAGACTTGGCTTTGTGTACACTTTTCAGAGAACAAATTTGTTAGCATAAAAATAAAGCCAGAAAATGAAGAGCTGTTTAATCACTCAATTTGATTTTTTTTGCCAGCATATTTCTTTTTCTCTGCAACCGACTGCTAAATTGTGCTTCCTAGCTGTTTTTATAAAATCAATGAATCAAATCTAACTCTGATTACATCAGAGAAGGCCAGGTACCCTACACCATAAGAGGGGGTTTGAAATTTTGACTTGTCTACTTAAAGATCATCAAAATCTGATAACAAGGTCAATTACGTCCCTGGGTGGGATTGAACCACCAACCTTTCGGTTAGTAGCCGGACTCACTAACCGATTGCGCCACAGAGACACTTTGCAAAAAGTACATACTGACAAAGGCTAATAAGCATACATCTAGAACGTTTCCTAGAAAAACTTTAAAAAGTCAATAATCTGGAGAGTTTTTGTAAGATGTTTCTTCCATCAACCAACGAAGAAACACATTGGTACTTTCCCATGATGACTGAGTGCTTCAGGATCTCTTGCACTTACATGTGCAGCAAAGTACTGCAATGGAAGCATGCTGGGCCCATAACCCAGAGGTAGGCAGATTGAAGCTATCCTTTGCTATATACATTTTTTTTTGTTAATTTAAGTAATCAAAACTGGGATTGATATTTTTGTTCTTTTATTTTTACTTAAAGTACAATAACTTTTACCATTATAATTTGTTTTAATAGTATATTGACAGTATAGTTTTCTTTAAAAAATCCACTTAATTTTCTTTACCCTATTATTAAAAGGGTAATTGACAAAAACAAACTACATTGTCACCAGAAGAGCAATACAAAATGTACAAGTGATATATTAAAATCATCTTTCCAGCTTGAATTTCAATGATGCATTGGGGCAACGATTTTGTGAGAAACATTTTCACCCTTAAATAAAGATTTTCTTAATTCCTTACCTGTGTGCTAATTAGATATCACCTTGTTTTCACATTAAACAGACTTCCACATGAGAAAGCAGCAAGGATGCAGTGGCGTTAATGTTTCCTGGTGTCAACCTGTATTATTTCAGTAGACATTGAAATGAGGATGCATCTTGCTGCCTTTCCAATGAAGCAAGTTTAATTTAGTAATAGGTTAAAAACCATCCTTACAAAGGTGTTAATCAGATACTTGGCTTTGTGGACACTTTTCAGAGAACAAATTTGTTAGCATAAAAATAAAGCCAGAAAATTAAGAGCTGTTTAATCACTCAATTGGATTTTTTTTGCCAGCATATTTCTTTTTCTCTGCAACCCACTGCTAAATTGTGCTTCCTAGCTGTTTTTATAAAATCACTGAATCAAATCTAACTCTGATTACATCAGAGAAGGCCAGGTACCCTACACCAGAACAGGGGGATTTGAAATTTTGACTTGTCTACTTAAAGATCACCAAAATCTGATAACAAGGTCAATTACGTCCCTGGGTGGGATTGAACCACCAACCTTTTGGTTAATAGCCGTGCACACTAACTGATTGCGCCACAGAGACACTTTGCAAAAGTCCATACTGACAAAGGCTAATAAGCATTCATCTAAAACGTTTCCTAGAAAAACTTTAAAAAGTCAATAATCTGGAGAGTTTTTGTAAGATGTTTCTTCCATCAACCAACGAAGAAACACATTGGTACTTTCCCATGATGAGTGAGTGCTTCAGGATCTCTTGCACTTACATGTGCAGCAGAGTACAGCAATGGAAGCATGCTGGGCCCATAACCCAGCGGTAGGCAGATTGAAACTATTCTCTGCTATATGCATTTTTTTTTGTTAATTAAAGTAATCCAAAACTGGGATTGATATTTTGGCTCTTTTATTTTTACTTAAAGTACAATAACTTTTACCATTTTAATTTGTTTTAATAGTATATTGACAGTATTGTTTTCTTTTAAAAATCCACTTAATTTTCTTTACCCTATTATTAAAATGGTAATTGACAAAAACAAACTACATTGTCACCAGAAGAGCAATACAAAATGTACAAGTGATATATTAAAATCATCTTTCCAGCTTGAATTTCAATGATGCATTGGGGCAACGATTTTGTGAGAAACATCTTCACCCTTAAATAAAGATTTTCTTAATTCCTTACCTGTGTGCTAATTAGATATCACCTTGTTTTCACATTAAACAGACTTTTACATGAGAAAGCAGCAAGGATGCAGTGGCGTTAATGTTTCCTGGTGTCAACCTGTATTATTTCAGTAGACATTGAAATGAGGATGCATCTTGCTGCCTTTCCAATGAAGCAAGTTTAATTTAGTAATAGGTGAAAAACCATCCTTACAAAGGTGTTAATCAGAGACTTGGCTTTGTGGACACTTTTCAGAGAACAAATTTGTTAGCATAAAAATAAAGCCAGAAAATGAAGAGCTGTTTAATCGCTCAATTGGATTTTTTTGCCAGCATATTTCTTTTTCTCTGCAACCCACTGCTAAATTGTGCTTCCTAGCTGTTTTTTATAAAATCACTGAATCAAATCTAACTCTGATTACATCAGAGAAGGCCAGGTACCCTACACCATAAGAGGGGGTTTGAAATTTTGACTTGTCTACTTAAAGATCACCAAAATCTGATAACAAGGTCAATTACGTCCCTGGGTGGGATTGAACCACCAACCTTTTGGTTAATAGCCATACACACTAACTGATTGCGCCACAGAGACACTTTGCAAAAGTACATACTGACAAAGGCTAATAAGCATTCATCTAAAACGTTTCCTAGAAAAACTTTAAAAAGTCAATAATCTGGAGAGTTTTTGTAAGATGTTTCTTCCATCAACCAACGAAGAAACACATTGGTACTTTCCCATGATGAGTGAGTGCTTCAGGATCTATTGCACTTACATGTGCAGCAGAGTACAGCAATGGAAGCATGCTGAGCACATAACCCAGAGGTAGGCAGATTGAAACTATCCTCTGCTATATGCATTTGTTTTTGTTAATTAAAGTATTCCAAAACTGGGATTGATATGTTGGCTCTTTTATTTTTACTTACAGTACAATAACTTTTACCATTTTAATTTGTTTTAATAGTATATTGACAGTATTGTTTTCTTACAAAAATCCACTTAATTTTCTTTACCCTATTATTAAAATGGTAATTGACAAAAACAAACTAGATTGTCACCAGAAGAGCAATACAAAATGTACAAGTGATATATTAAAATCATATTTCCAGCTTGAATTTCAATGATGCATTGGGGCAACGATTTTGTGAGAAACATTTTCACCCTTAAATAAAGATTTTCTTAATTCCTTACCTGTGTGCTAATTAGATATCACCTTGTTTTCACATTAAACAGACTTCCACATGAGAAAGCAGCAAGGATGCAGTGGCGTTAATGTTTCCTGGTGTCAACCTGTATTATTTCAGTAGACATTGAAATGAGGATGCATCTTGCTGCCTTTCCAATGAAGCAAGTTTAATTTAGTAATAGGTTAAAAACCATCCTTACAAAGGTGTTAATCAGAGACTTGGCTTTGTGGACACTTTTCAGAGAACAAATTTGTTAGCATAAAAATAAAGCCAGAAAATTAAGAGCTGTTTAATCACTCAATTGGATTTTTTTTGCCAGCATATTTCTTTTTCTCTGCCACCCACTGCTAAATTGTGCTTCCTAACTGATTTTATAAAATCACTGAATCAAATCTAACTCTGATTACATCAGAGAAGGCCAGGTACCCTACACCAGAACAGGGGGATTTGAAATTTTGACTTGTCTACTTAAAGATCACCAAAATCTGATAACAAGGTCAATTACGTCCCTGGGTGGGATTGAACCACCAACCTTTTGGTTAATAGCCGTGCACACTAACTGATTGCGCCACAGAGACACTTTGCAAAAGTCCATACTGACAAAGGCTAATAAGCATTCATCTAAAACGTTTCCTAGAAAAACTTTAAAAAGTCAATAATCTGGAGAGTTTTTGTAAGATGTTTCTTCCATCAACCAACGAAGAAACACATTGGTACTTTCCCATGATGAGTGAGTGCTTCAGGATCTCTTGCACTTACATGTGCAGCAGAGTACAGCAATGGAAGCATGCTGGGCCCATAACCCAGCGGTAGGCAGATTGAAACTATCCTCTGCTATATGCATTTTTTTTTGTTAATTAAAGTAATCCAAAACTGGGATTGATATTTTGGCTCTTTTATTTTTACTTAAAGTACAATAACTTTTACCATTTTAATTTGTTTTAATAGTATATTGACAGTATTGTTTTCTTTTAAAAATCCACTTAATTTTCTTTACCCTATTATTAAAATGGTAATTGACAAAAACAAACTACATTGTCACCAGAAGAGCAATACAAAATATACAAGTGATATATTAAAATCATCTTTCCAGCTTGAATTTCAATGATGCATTGGGGCAACAATTTTGTGAGAAACATCTTCACCCTTAAATAAAGATTTTCTTAATTCCTTACCTGTGTGCTAATTAGATATCACCTTGTTTTCACATTAAACAGACTTCCACATGAGAAAGCAGCAAGGATACAGTGGCATTAATGTTTCCTGGTGTCAACCTGTATTATTTCAGTAGACATTGAAATGAGGATGCATCTTGCTGCCTTTCCAATGAAGCAAGTTTAATTTAGTAATAGGTGAAAAACCATCCCTACAAAGGTGTTAATCAGAGACTTGGCTTTGTGGACACTTTTCAGAGAACAAATTTGTTAGCATAAAAATAAAGCCAGAAAATGAAGAGCTGTTTAATCACTCAATTGGATTTTTTTTGCCAGCATATTTCTTTTTCTCTGCAACCCACTGCTAAATTGTGCTTCCTAGCTGTTTTTATTAAATCACTGAATCAAATCTAACTCTGATTACATCAGAAAAGGCCAGGTACCCTACACCATAACAAGGGGTTTGAAATTTTGACTTGTCTACTTAAAGATCACCAAAATCTGATAACAAGGTCAATTACGTCCCTGGGTGGGATTGAACCACCAACCTTTCAGCTAGTAGCCGGATACACTAACCGATTGCGCCACAGAGATACTTCACAAAAAGTACATACTGACAAAGGCTAATAAGCATACATCTAGAACGTTTCCTAGAAAAACTTTAAAAAGTCAATAATCTGGAGAGTTTTTGTAAGATGTTTCTTCCATCAACCAAAGAAGAAACACATTGGTACTTTCCCATGATGACTGAGTGCTTCAGGATCTCTTGCACTTACATGTGCAGCAGAGTACTGCAATGGAAGCATGCTGGGCCCATAACCCAGAGGTAGGCAGATTGAAACTATCCTTTGCTATATGCATTTTTTTTTGTTAATTTAAGTAATCAAAACTGGGATTGATATTTTTGCTCTTTTATTTTTACTTAAAGTACAATAACTTTTACCATTTTAATTTGTTTTAATAGTAAATTGACAGTATAGTTTTCTTTAAAAAATCCACTTAATTTTCTTTACCCTATTATTAAAAGGGTAATTGACAAAAACAAACTACATTGTCACCAGAAGAGCAATACAAAATGTACAAGTGATATATTACAATCATCTTTCCAGCTTGAATTTCAATGATGCATTGGGGCAACGATTTTGTGAGAAACATCTTCACCCTTAAATAAAGATTTTCTTAATTCCTTACCTGTGTGCTAATTAGATATCACCTTGTTTTCACATTAAACAGACTTCTACATGAGAAAGCAGCAAGGATGCAGTGGCGTTAATGTTTCCTGGTGTCAACCTGTATTATTTCAGTAGACATTGAAATGAGGATGCATCTTGCTGCCTTTCCAATGAAGCAAGTTTAATTTAGCAATAGGTGAAAAACCATCCCTACAAAGGTGTTAATCAGAGACTTGGCTTTGTGGACACTTTTCAGAGAACAAATTTGTTAGCATAAAAATAAAGCCAGAAAATGAAGAGCTGTTTAATCACTCAATTTGATTTTTTTTGCCAGCATATTTCTTTTTCTCTGCAACCGACTGCTAAATTGTGCTTCCTAGCTGTTTTTATAAAATCAATGAATCAAATCTAACTCTGATTACATCAGAGAAGGCCAGGTACCCTACACCATAAGAGGGGGTTTGAAATTTTGACTTGTCTACTTAAAGATCACCAAAATCTGATAACAAGGTCAATTACGTCCCTGGGTGGGATTGAACCACCAACCTTTTGGTTAGTAGCCGGACTCACTAACCGATTGCGCCACAGAGACACTTTGCAAAAAGTACATACTGACAAAGGCTAATAAGCATACATCTAGAACGTTTCCTAGAAAAACTTTAAAAAGTCAATAATCTGGAGAGTTTTTGTAAGATGTTTCTTCCATCAACCAACGAAGAAACACATTGGTACTTTCCCATGATGACTGAGTGCTTCAGGATCTCTTGCACTTACATGTGCAGCAAAGTACTGCAATGGAAGCATGCTGGGCCCATAACCCAGAGGTAGGCAGATTGAAACTATCCTTTGCTATATACATTTTTTTTTTGTTAATTTAAGTAATCAAAACTGGGATTGATATTTTTGTTCTTTTATTTTTACTTAAAGTACAATAACTTTTACCATTATAATTTGTTTTAATAGTATATTGACAGTATAGTTTTCTTTAAAAAATCCACTTAATTTTCTTTACCCTATTATTAAAAGGGTAATTGACAAAAACAAACTACATTGTCACCAGAAGAGCAATACAAAATGTACAAGTGATATATTAAAATCATCTTTCCAGCTTGAATTTCAATGATGCATTGGGGCAACGATTTTGTGAGAAACATTTTCACCCTTAAATAAAGATTTTCTTAATTCCTTACCTGTGTGCTAATTAGATATCACCTTGTTTTCACATTAAACAGACTTCCACATGAGAAAGCAGCAAGGATGCAGTGGCGTTAATGTTTCCTGGTGTCAACCTGTATTATTTCAGTAGACATTGAAATGAGGATGCATCTTGCTGCCTTTCCAATGAAGCAAGTTTAATTTAGTAATAGGTTAAAAACCATCCTTACAAAGGTGTTAATCAGATACTTGGCTTTGTGGACACTTTTCAGAGAACAAATTTGTTAGCATAAAAATAAAGCCAGAAAATTAAGAGCTGTTTAATCACTCAATTGGATTTTTTTTGCCAGCATATTTCTTTTTCTCTGCAACCCACTGCTAAATTGTGCTTCCTAGCTGTTTTTATAAAATCACTGAATCAAATCTAACTCTGATTACATCAGAGAAGGCCAGGTACCCTACACCAGAACAGGGGGATTTGAAATTTTGACTTGTCTACTTAAAGATCACCAAAATCTGATAACAAGGTCAATTACGTCCCTGGGTGGGATTGAACCACCAACCTTTTGGTTAATAGCCGTGCACACTAACTGATTGCGCCACAGAGACACTTTGCAAAAGTACATACTGACAAAGGCTAATAAGCATTCATCTAAAACTTTTCCTAGAAAAACTTTAAAAAGTCAATAATCTGGAGAGTTTTTGTAAGATGTTTCTTCCATCAACCAACGAAGAAACACATTGGTACTTTCCCATGATGAGTGAGTGCTTTAGGATCTATTGCACTTACATGTGCAGCAGAGTACAGCAATGGAAGCATGCTGGGCACATAACCCAGAGGTAGGCAGATTGAAACTATCCTCTGCTATATGCATTTTTTTTTTGTTAATTTTAGTAATCAAAACTGGGATTGATATTTTTGCTTTTTTATTTTTACTTAAAGTACAATAACTTTTACCATTTTAATTTGTTTTAATAGTATATTGACAGTATAGTTTTCTTTAAAAAATCCACTTAATTTTCTTTACCCTATTATTAAAAGGGTAATTGACAAAAACAAACTACATTGTCACCAGAAGAGCAATACAAAATGTACAAGTGATATATTAAAATCATCTTTCCAGCTTGAATTTCAATGATGCATTGGGGCAACGATTTTGTGAGAAACATCTTCACCCTTAAATAAAGATTTTCTTAATTCCTTACCTGTGTGCTAATTAGATATCACCTTGTTTTCACATTAAACAGACTTCTACATGAGAAAGCAGCAAGGATGCAGTGGCGTTAATGTTTCCTGGTGTCAACCTGTATTATTTCAGTAGACATTGAAATGAGGATGCATCTTGCTGCCTTTCCAATGAAGCAAGTTTAATTTAGTAATAGGTGAAAAACCATCCCTACAAAGGTGTTAATCAGAGACTTGGCTTTGTGGACACTTTTCAGAGAACAAATTTGTTAGCATAAAAATAAAGCCAGAAAATGAAGAGCTGTTTAATCACTCAATTGGATTTTTTTTGCCAGCATATTTCTTTATCTCTGCAACCCACTGCTAAATTGTGCTTCCTAGCTGTTTTTATAAAATCAATGAATCAAATCTAACTCTGATTACATCAGAGAAGGCCAGGTACCCTACACCATAACAGGGGGTTTTAAATTTTGACTTGTCTACTTAAAGATCACCAAAATCTGATAACAAGGTCAATTACGTCCCTGGGTGGGATTGAACCACCAACCTTTTGATTAGTAGCCGGACACACTAACCGATTGCGCCACAGAGACACTTTGCAAAAAGTACATACTGACAAAGGCTAATAAGCATACATCTAGAACGTTTCCTAGAAAAACTTTAAAAAGTCAATAATCTGGAGAGTTTTTGTAAGATGTTTCTTCCATCAACCAACGAAGAAACACATTGGTACTTTCCATTGATGACTGAGTGCTTCAGGATCTCTTGCACTTACATGTGCAGCAAAGTACTGCAATGGAAGCATGCTGGGCCCATAACCCAGAGGTAGGCAGATTAAAACTATCCTCTGCTATATGCATTTTTTTTGTTAATTAAAGTAATCCAAAACTGGGATTGATATTTTTGCTCTTTTATTTTTCATTAAAGTACAATAATTTTTACCATTTTAATTTGTTTTAATAGTATATTGAAAGTATTGTTTTCTTTTAAAAATCCACTTAATTTTCTTTACCCTATTATTAAAATGGTAATTGACAAAAACAAACTACATTGTCACCAGAAGAGCAATACAAAATGTACAAGTGATATATTAAAATCATCTTTCCAGCTTGAATTTCAATGATGCATTGGGGCAACGATTAATAATCTGGAGAGTTTTTGTAAGATGTTTCTTCCATCAACCAATGAAGAAACACATTGGTACTTTCCCATGATGAGTGAGTGCTTCAGGATCTCTTGCACTTACATGTGCAGCAGAGTACTGCAATGGAAGCATACAGGGCCCATAACCCAGAGGTAGGCAGATTGAAACTATCCTTTGCTATATGCATTTTTTTTGTTAATTTAAGTAATCAAAACTGGGATTGATATTTTTGCTCTTTTATTTTTACTTAAAGTACAATAACTTTTACCATTTTAATTTGTTTGAATAGTATATTGACAGTATAGTTTTCTTTAAAAAATCCACTTAATTTTCTTTACCCTATTATTAAAAGGGTAATTGACAAAAACAAACTACATTGTCACCAGAAGAGCAATACAAAATGTACAAGTGATATATTAAAATCATCTTTCCAGCTTGAATTTCAATGATGCATTGCGGCAACGATTTTGTGAGAAACATCTTCACCCTTAAATAAAGATTTTCTTAATTCCTTACCTGTGTGCTAATTAGATATCACCTTGTTTTCACATTAAACAGACTTCCACATGAGAAAGCAGCAAGGATGCAGTGGCGTTAATGTTTCCTGGTGTCAACCTGTATTATTTCAGTAGAAATTGAAATGAGGATGCATCTTGCTGCCTTTCCAATGAAGCAAGTTTAATTTAGTAATAGGTGAAAAACCATCCCTACAAAGGTGTTAATCAGAGACTTGGCTTTGTGGACACTTTTCAGAGAACAAATTTGTTAGCATAAAAATAAAGCCAGAAAATGAAGAGCTGTTTAATCACTCAATTGGATTTTTTTTGCCAGCATATTTCTTTTTCTCTGCAACCCACTGCTAAATTGTGCTTCCTATCTGTTTTTATAAAATCACTGAATCAAATCTAACTCTGATTACATCAGAGAAGGCCAGGTACCCTACACCATAACGGGGGTTTTGAAATTTTGACTTGTCTACTTAAAGATCACCAAAATCTGATAACAAGGTCAATTACGTCCCTGGGTGGGATTGATCCACCAACCATTCGGTTAGTAGCCAGACACACTAACCGATTGCGCCACAGAGACACTTTGTAAAAAGTACATACTGACAAAGGCTAATAAGCATACATCTGGAACGTTTCCTAGAAAAACTTTAAAAAGTCAATAATCTGGAGAGTTTTTGTAAGATGTTTCTTCCATCAACCAACGAAGAAACACATTGGTACTTTCCCATGATGAGTGAGTGCTTCAGGATCTCTTGCACTTACATGTGCAGCAGAGTACTGCAATGGAAGCATGCTGGGCCCATAACCCAGAGGTAGGCAGATTGAAACTATCCTTTGCTATATGCATTTTTTTTTGTTAATTTAAGTAATCAAAACTGGGATTGATATTTTTGCTCTTTTATTTTTACTAAAGTACAATAACTTTTACCATTTTAATTTGTTTTAATAGTATACTGACAGTATAGTTTTCCTTAAAAAAATCCACTTAATTTTCTTTACCCTATTATTAAAAGGGTAATTGACAAAAACAAACTACATTGTCACCAGAAGAGCAATACAAAATGTACAAGTGATATATTAAAATCATCTTTCCAGCTTGAATTTCAATGATGCATTGGGGCAACGATTTTGTGAGAAACATCTTCACCCTTAAATAAAGATTTTCTTAATTCCTTACCTGTGTGCTAATTAGATATCACCTTGTTTTCACATTAAACAGACTTCTACATGAGAAAGCAGCAAGGATGCAGTGGCGTTAATGTTTCCTGGTGTCAACCTGTATTATTTCAGTAGACATTGAAATGAGGATGCATCTTGCTGCCTTTCCAATGAAGCAAGTTTAATTTAGTAATAGGTGAAAAACCATCCCTACAAAGGTGTTAATCAGAGACTTGGCTTTGTGGACACTTTTCAGAGAACAAATTTGTTAGCATAAAAATAAAGCCAGAAAATGAAGAGCTGTTTAATCACTCAATTTGATTTTTTTTGCCAGCATATTTCTTTTTCTCTGCAACCGACTGCTAAATTGTGCTTCCTAGCTGTTTTTATAAAATCAATGAATCAAATCTAACTCTGATTACATCAGAGAAGGCCAGGTACCCTACACCATAAGAGGGGGTTTGAAATTTTGACTTGTCTACTTAAAGATCACCAAAATCTGATAACAAGGTCAATTACGTCCCTGGGTGGGATTGAACCACCAACCTTTTGGTTAGTAGCCGGACTCACTAACCGATTGCGCCACAGAGACACTTTGCAAAAAGTACATACTGACAAAGGCTAATAAGCATACATCTAGAACGTTTCCTAGAAAAACTTTAAAAAGTCAATAATCTGGAGAGTTTTTGTAAGATGTTTCTTCCATCAACCAACGAAGAAACACATTGGTACTTTCCCATGATGACTGAGTGCTTCAGGATCTCTTGCACTTACATGTGCAGCAAAGTACTGCAATGGAAGCATGCTGGGCCCATAACCCAGAGGTAGGCAGATTGAAACTATCCTTTGCTATATACATTTTTTTTTTGTTAATTTAAGTAATCAAAACTGGGATTGATATTTTTGTTCTTTTATTTTTACTTAAAGTACAATAACTTTTACCATTATAATTTGTTTTAATAGTATATTGACAGTATAGTTTTCTTTAAAAAATCCACTTAATTTTCTTTACCCTATTATTAAAAGGGTAATTGACAAAAACAAACTACATTGTCACCAGAAGAGCAATACAAAATGTACAAGTGATATATTAAAATCATCTTTCCAGCTTGAATTTCAATGATGCATTGGGGCAACGATTTTGTGAGAAACATTTTCACCCTTAAATAAAGATTTTCTTAATTCCTTACCTGTGTGCTAATTAGATATCACCTTGTTTTCACATTAAACAGACTTCCACATGAGAAAGCAGCAAGGATGCAGTGGCGTTAATGTTTCCTGGTGTCAACCTGTATTATTTCAGTAGACATTGAAATGAGGATGCATCTTGCTGCCTTTCCAATGAAGCAAGTTTAATTTAGTAATAGGTTAAAAACCATCCTTACAAAGGTGTTAATCAGATACTTGGCTTTGTGGACACTTTTCAGAGAACAAATTTGTTAGCATAAAAATAAAGCCAGAAAATTAAGAGCTGTTTAATCACTCAATTGGATTTTTTTTGCCAGCATATTTCTTTTTCTCTGCAACCCACTGCTAAATTGTGCTTCCTAGCTGTTTTTATAAAATCACTGAATCAAATCTAACTCTGATTACATCAGAGAAGGCCAGGTACCCTACACCAGAACAGGGGGATTTGAAATTTTGACTTGTCTACTTAAAGATCACCAAAATCTGATAACAAGGTCAATTACGTCCCTGGGTGGGATTGAACCACCAACCTTTTGGTTAATAGCCGTGCACACTAACTGATTGCGCCACAGAGACACTTTGCAAAAGTACATACTGACAAAGGCTAATAAGCATTCATCTAAAACTTTTCCTAGAAAAACTTTAAAAAGTCAATAATCTGGAGAGTTTTTGTAAGATGTTTCTTCCATCAACCAACGAAGAAACACATTGGTACTTTCCCATGATGAGTGAGTGCTTTAGGATCTATTGCACTTACATGTGCAGCAGAGTACAGCAATGGAAGCATGCTGGGCACATAACCCAGAGGTAGGCAGATTGAAACTATCCTCTGCTATATGCATTTTTTTTTTGTTAATTTTAGTAATCAAAACTGGGATTGATATTTTTGCTTTTTTATTTTTACTTAAAGTACAATAACTTTTACCATTTTAATTTGTTTTAATAGTATATTGACAGTATAGTTTTCTTTAAAAAATCCACTTAATTTTCTTTACCCTATTATTAAAAGGGTAATTGACAAAAACAAACTACATTGTCACCAGAAGAGCAATACAAAATGTACAAGTGATATATTAAAATCATCTTTCCAGCTTGAATTTCAATGATGCATTGGGGCAACGATTTTGTGAGAAACATCTTCACCCTTAAATAAAGATTTTCTTAATTCCTTACCTGTGTGCTAATTAGATATCACCTTGTTTTCACATTAAACAGACTTCTACATGAGAAAGCAGCAAGGATGCAGTGGCGTTAATGTTTCCTGGTGTCAACCTGTATTATTTCAGTAGACATTGAAATGAGGATGCATCTTGCTGCCTTTCCAATGAAGCAAGTTTAATTTAGTAATAGGTGAAAAACCATCCCTACAAAGGTGTTAATCAGAGACTTGGCTTTGTGGACACTTTTCAGAGAACAAATTTGTTAGCATAAAAATAAAGCCAGAAAATGAAGAGCTGTTTAATCA
The DNA here is from genome assembly GCF_028390025.1 of Pseudophryne corroboree. Taxonomy (NCBI): domain Eukaryota; kingdom Metazoa; phylum Chordata; class Amphibia; order Anura; family Myobatrachidae; genus Pseudophryne; species Pseudophryne corroboree. Next base: position 344,513 of record NW_026967614.1, read on the forward strand.
CTCAATTGGATTTTTTTTGCCAGCATATTTCTTTATCTCTGCAACCCACTGCTAAATTGTGCTTCCTAGCTGTTTTTATAAAATCAATGAATCAAATCTAACTCTGATTACATCAGAGAAGGCCAGGTACCCTACACCATAACAGGGGGTTTTAAATTTTGACTTGTCTACTTAAAGATCACCAAAATCTGATAACAAGGTCAATTACGTCCCTGGGTGGGATTGAACCACCAACCTTTTGATTAGTAGCCGGACACACTAACCGATTGCGCCACAGAGACACTTTGCAAAAAGTACATACTGACAAAGGCTAATAAGCATACATCTAGAACGTTTCCTAGAAAAACTTTAAAAAGTCAATAATCTGGAGAGTTTTTGTAAGATGTTTCTTCCATCAACCAACGAAGAAACACATTGGTACTTTCCATTGATGACTGAGTGCTTCAGGATCTCTTGCACTTACATGTGCAGCAAAGTACTGCAATGGAAGCATGCTGGGCCCATAACCCAGAGGTAGGCAGATTAAAACTATCCTCTGCTATATGCATTTTTTTTGTTAATTAAAGTAATCCAAAACTGGGATTGATATTTTTGCTCTTTTATTTTTCATTAAAGTACAATAATTTTTACCATTTTAATTTGTTTTAATAGTATATTGAAAGTATTGTTTTCTTTTAAAAATCCACTTAATTTTCTTTACCCTATTATTAAAATGGTAATTGACAAAAACAAACTACATTGTCACCAGAAGAGCAATACAAAATGTACAAGTGATATATTAAAATCATCTTTCCAGCTTGAATTTCAATGATGCATTGGGGCAACGATTAATAATCTGGAGAGTTTTTGTAAGATGTTTCTTCCATCAACCAATGAAGAAACACATTGGTACTTTCCCATGATGAGTGAGTGCTTCAGGATCTCTTGCACTTACATGTGCAGCAGAGTACTGCAATGGAAGCATACAGGGCCCATAACCCAGAGGTAGGCAGATTGAAACTATCCTTTGCTATATGCATTTTTTTTGTTAATTTAAGTAATCAAAACTGGGATTGATATTTTTGCTCTTTTATTTTTACTTAAAGTACAATAACTTTTACCATTTTAATTTGTTTGAATAGTATATTGACAGTATAGTTTTCTTTAAAAAATCCACTTAATTTTCTTTACCCTATTATTAAAAGGGTAATTGACAAAAACAAACTACATTGTCACCAGAAGAGCAATACAAAATGTACAAGTGATATATTAAAATCATCTTTCCAGCTTGAATTTCAATGATGCATTGCGGCAACGATTTTGTGAGAAACATCTTCACCCTTAAATAAAGATTTTCTTAATTCCTTACCTGTGTGCTAATTAGATATCACCTTGTTTTCACATTAAACAGACTTCCACATGAGAAAGCAGCAAGGATGCAGTGGCGTTAATGTTTCCTGGTGTCAACCTGTATTATTTCAGTAGAAATTGAAATGAGGATGCATCTTGCTGCCTTTCCAATGAAGCAAGTTTAATTTAGTAATAGGTGAAAAACCATCCCTACAAAGGTGTTAATCAGAGACTTGGCTTTGTGGACACTTTTCAGAGAACAAATTTGTTAGCATAAAAATAAAGCCAGAAAATGAAGAGCTGTTTAATCACTCAATTGGATTTTTTTTGCCAGCATATTTCTTTTTCTCTGCAACCCACTGCTAAATTGTGCTTCCTATCTGTTTTTATAAAATCACTGAATCAAATCTAACTCTGATTACATCAGAGAAGGCCAGGTACCCTACACCATAACGGGGGTTTTGAAATTTTGACTTGTCTACTTAAAGATCACCAAAATCTGATAACAAGGTCAATTACGTCCCTGGGTGGGATTGATCCACCAACCATTCGGTTAGTAGCCAGACACACTAACCGATTGCGCCACAGAGACACTTTGTAAAAAGTACATACTGACAAAGGCTAATAAGCATACATCTGGAACGTTTCCTAGAAAAACTTTAAAAAGTCAATAATCTGGAGAGTTTTTGTAAGATGTTTCTTCCATCAACCAACGAAGAAACACATTGGTACTTTCCCATGATGAGTGAGTGCTTCAGGATCTCTTGCACTTACATGTGCAGCAGAGTACTGCAATGGAAGCATGCTGGGCCCATAACCCAGAGGTAGGCAGATTGAAACTATCCTTTGCTATATGCATTTTTTTTTGTTAATTTAAGTAATCAAAACTGGGATTGATATTTTTGCTCTTTTATTTTTACTAAAGTACAATAACTTTTACCATTTTAATTTGTTTTAATAGTATACTGACAGTATAGTTTTCCTTAAAAAAATCCACTTAATTTTCTTTACCCTATTATTAAAAGGGTAATTGACAAAAACAAACTACATTGTCACCAGAAGAGCAATACAAAATGTACAAGTGATATATTAAAATCATCTTTCCAGCTTGAATTTCAATGATGCATTGGGGCAACGATTTTGTGAGAAACATCTTCACCCTTAAATAAAGATTTTCTTAATTCCTTACCTGTGTGCTAATTAGATATCACCTTGTTTTCACATTAAACAGACTTCTACATGAGAAAGCAGCAAGGATGCAGTGGCGTTAATGTTTCCTGGTGTCAACCTGTATTATTTCAGTAGACATTGAAATGAGGATGCATCTTGCTGCCTTTCCAATGAAGCAAGTTTAATTTAGTAATAGGTGAAAAACCATCCCTACAAAGGTGTTAATCAGAGACTTGGCTTTGTGGACACTTTTCAGAGAACAAATTTGTTAGCATAAAAATAAAGCCAGAAAATGAAGAGCTGTTTCATCACTCAATTGGATTTTTTTTGCCAGCATATTTCTTTTTCTCTGCAACCCACTGCTAAATTGTGCTTCCTAGCTGTTTTTATAAAATCAATGAATCAAATCTAACTCTGATTACATCAGAGAAGGCCAGGTACCCTACACCATAACAGGGGGTTTGAAATTTTGACTTGTCTACTTAAAGATCACCAAAATCTGACAACAAGGTCAATTACATCCCTGGGTGGGATTGAACCATCAACCTTTTGGTTAGTAGCCAGACACACTAACCGATTGCGCCACAGAGACACTTTGCAAAAAGTACATACTGACAAAGGCTAATAAGCATACATCTAGAACGTTTCCTAGAAAAACTTTAAAAAGTCAATAATCTGGAGAGTTTTTGTAAGATGTTTCTTCCATCAACCAACGAAGAAACACATTGGTACTTTCCCATGATGAGTGAGTGCTTCAGGATCTCTTGCACTTACATGTGCAGCAGAGTACTGCAATGGAAGCATGCTGGGCCCATAACCCAGAGGTAGGCAGATTGAAACTATCCTTTGCTATATGCATTTTTTTTGTTAATTTAAGTAATCAAAACTGGGATTGATATTTTTGCTCTTTTATTTTTACTTAAAGTACAATAACTTTTACCATTTTAATTTGTTTTAATAGTATATTGACAGTATAGTTTTCTTTAAAAAATCCACTTAATTTTCTTTACCCTATTATTAAAAGGGTAATTGACAAAAACAAACTACATTGTCACCAGAAGAGCAATACAAAATGTACAAGTGATATATTAAAATCATCTTTCCAGCTTGAATTTCAATGATGCATTGGGGCAACAATTTTGTGAGAAACATCTTCACCCTTAAATAAAGATTTTCTTAATTCCTAACCTGTGTGCTAATTAGATATCACCTTGTTTTCACATTAAACAGACTTCTACATGAGAAAGCAGCAAGGATGCAGTGGCGTTAATGTTTCCTGGTGTCAACCTGTATTATTTCAGTAGACATTGAAATGAGGATGCATCTTGCTGCCTTTCCAATGAAGCAAGTTTAATTTAGTAATAGGTGAAAAACCATCCCTACAAAGGTGTTAATCAGAGACTTGGCTTTGTGGACACTTTTCAAAGAACAAATTTGTTAGCATAAAAATAAAGCCAGAAAATGAAGAGCTGTTTAATCACTCAATTGGATTTTTTTTGCCAGCATATTTCTTTTTCTCTGCAACCCACTGCTAAATTGTGCTTCCTAGCTGTTTTTATAAAATCACTGAATCAAATCTAACTCTGATTACATCAGAGAAGGCCAGGTACCCTACACCATAACAGGGGGTTTGAAATTTTGACTTGTCTACTTAAAGATCACCAAAATCTGATAACAATGTCAATTACGTCCCTGGTTGGGATTGAACCACCAACCTTTTGGTTAGTAGCCGGACACACTAACCGATTGCGCCACAGAGACACTTTGCAAAAAGTACATACTGACAAAGTCTAATAAGCATACATCTAGAACGTTTCCTAGAAAAACTTTAAAAAGTCAATAATCTGGAGAGTTTTTGTAAAATGTTTCTTCCATCAACCAATGAAGAAACACATTGGTACTTTCCCATGATGAGTGAGTGCTTCAGGATCTCTTGCACTTACATGTGCAGCAGAGTACTGCAATGGAAGCATACAGGGCCCATAACCCAGAGGTAGGCAGATTGAAACTATCCTTTGCTATATGCATTTTTTTTGTTAATTTAAGTAATCAAAACTGGGATTGATATTTTTGCTCTTTTATTTTTACTTAAAGTACAATAACTTTTACCATTTTAATTTGTTTTAATAGTATATTGACAGTATAGTTTTCTTTAAAAAATCCACTTAATTTTCTTTACCCTATTATTAAAAGGGTAATTGACAAAAACAAACTACATTGTCACCAGAAGAGCAATACAAAATGTACAAGTGATATATTAAAATCATCTTTCCAGCTTGAATTTCAATGATGCATTGGGGCAACGATTTTGTGAGAAACATCTTCACCCTTAAATAAAGATTTTCTTAATTCCTTACCTGTGTGCTAATTAGATATCACCTTGTTTTCACATTAAACAGACTTCTACATGAGAAAGCAGCAAGGATGCAGTGGCGTTAATGTTTCCTGGTGTCAACCTGTATTATTTCAGTAGACATTGAAATGAGGATGCATCTTGCTGCCTTTCCAATGAAGCAAGTTTAATTTAGTAATAGGTGAAAAACCATCCCTACAAAGGTGTTAATCAGAGACTTGGCTTTGTGGACACTTTTCAGAGAACAAATTTGTTAGCATAAAAATAAAGCCAGAAAATGAAGAGCTGTTTAATCACTCAATTGGATTTTTTTTGCCAGCATATTTCTTTTTCTCTGCAACCCACTGCTAAATTGTGCTTCCTAGCTGTTTTTATTAAATCACTGAATCAAATCTAACTCTGATTACATCAGAAAAGGCCCGGTACCCTACACCATAACAGGGGGTTTGAAATTTTGACATGTCTACTTAAAGATCACCAAAATCTGATAACAAGGTCAATTACGTCCCTGGGTGGGATTGAACCACCAACCTTTTGGTTAGTAGCCGGATACACTAACCAATTGCGCCACAGAGACACTTCGCTAAAAATCCATTCTGACAAAGGCTAATAAGCATACATCTAGAACGTTTCCTAGAAAAACTTTAAAAAGTCGATAATCTGGAGAGTTTTTGTAAAATGTTTCTTCCATCAACCAACGAAGAAACACATTGGTACTTTCCCATGATGAGTGAGTGCTTCAGGATCTCTTGCACTTACATGTGCAGCAGAGTACTGCAATGGAAGCATGCTGGGCCCATAACCCAGAGGTAGGCAGATTGAAACTATCCTTTGCTATATGCATTTTTTTTGTTAATTTAAGTAATCAAAACTGGGATTGATATTTTTGCTCTTTTATTTTTACTTGAAGTACAATAACTTTTACCATTTTAATTTGTTTGAATAGTATATTGACAGTATAGTTTTCTTTAAAAAATCCACTTAATTTTCTTTACCCTATTATTAAAAGGGTAATTGACAAAAACAAACTACATTGTCACCAGAAGAGCAATACAAAATGTACAAGTGATATATTAAAATCATCTTTCCAGCTTGAATTTCAATGATGCATTGGGGCAACGATTTTGTGAGAAACATCTTCACCCTTAAATAAAGATTTTCTTAATTCCTTACCTGTGTGCTAATTAGATATCACCTTGTTTTCACATTAAACAGACTTCCACATGAGAAAGCAGCAAGGATGCAGTGGCGTTAATGTTTCCTGGTGTCAACCTGTATTATTTCAGTAGAAATTGAAATGAGGATGCATCTTGCTGCCTTTCCAATGAAGCAAGTTTAATTTAGTAATAGGTGAAAAACCATCCCTACAAAGGTGTTAATCAGAGACTTGGCTTTGTGGACACTTTTCAGAGAACAAATTTGTTAGCATAAAAATAAAGCCAGAAAATTAAGAGCTGTTTAATCACTCAATTGGATTTTTTTTGCCAGCGTATTTCTTTTTCTCTGCAACCAACTGCTAAATTGTGCTTCCTATCTGTTTTTATAAAATCACTGAATCAAATCTAACTCTGATTACATCAGAGAAGGCCAGGTACCCTACACCATAACGGGGGGTTTGAAATTTTGACTTGTCTACTTAAAGATCACCAAAATCTGATAACAAGGTCAATTACGTCCCTGGGTGGGATTGAACCACCAACCTTTCGGTTAGTAGCCAGACACACTAACCGATTGCGCCACAGAGACACTTTGTAAAAAGTATCTACTGACAAAGGCTAATAAGCATACATCTGGAACGTTTCCTAGAAAAACTTTAAAAAGTCAATAATCTGGAGAGTTTTTGTAAGATGTTTCTTCCATCAACCAACGAAGAAACACATTGGTACTTTCCCATGATGAGTGAGTGCTTCAGGATCTCTTGCACTTACATGTGCAGCAGAGTACTGCAATGGAAGCATGCTGGGCCCATAACCCAGAGGTAGGCAGATTGAAACTATCCTTGGCTATATGCATTTTTTTTTTGTTAATTTAAGTAATCAAAACTGGGATTGATATTTTTGCTCTTTTATTTTTACTTAAAGTACAATAACTTTTACCATTTTAATTTGTTTTAATAGTATATTGACAGTATAGTTTTCCTTAAAAAAATCCACTTAATTTTCTTTACCCTATTATTAAAAGGGTAATTGACAAAAACAAACTACATTGTCACCAGAAGAGCAATACAAAATGTACAAGTGATATATTAAAATCATCTTTCCAGCTTGAATTTCAATGATGCATTGGGGCAACAATTTTGTGAGAAACATCTTCACCCTTAAATAAATATTTTCTTAATTCCTAAACTGTGTGCTAATTAGATATCACCTTGTTTTCACATTAAACAGACTTCTACATGAGAAAGCAGCAAGGATGCAGTGGCGTTAATGTTTCCTGGTGTCAACCTGTATTATTTCAGTAGACATTGAAATGAGGATGCATCTTGCTGCCTTTCCAATGAAGCAAGTTTAATTTAGTAATAGGTGAAAAACCATCCCTACAAAGGTGTTAATCAGAGACTTGGCTTTGTGGACACTTTTCAGAGAACAAATTTGTTAGCATAAAAATAAAGCCAGAAAATGAAGAGCTGTTTAATCACTCAATTGGATTTTTTTTGCCAGCATATTTCTTTTTCTCTGCAACCCACTGCTAAATTGTGCTTCCTAGCTGTTTTTATAAAATCACTGAATCAAATCTAACTCTGATTACATCAGAGAAGGCCAGGTACCCTACACCATAACAGGGGATTTGAAATTTTGACTTGTCTACTTAAAGATCACCAAAATCTGATAACAATGTCAATTACGTCCCTGGTTGGGATTGAACCACCAACCTTTTGGTTAGTAGCTGGACACACTAACCGATTGCGCCACAGAGACACTTTGAAAAAAGTACATACTGACAAAGTCTAATAAGCATACATCTAGAACGTTTCCTAGAAAAACTTTAAAAAGTCAATAATCTGGAGAGTTTTTGTAAAATGTTTCTTCCATCAACCAATGAAGAAACACATTGGTACTTTCCCATGATGAGTGAGTGCTTCAGGATCTCTTGCACTTACATGTGCAGCAGAGTACTGCAATGGAAGCATACAATGCCCATAACCCAGAGGTAGGCAGATTGAAACTATCCTTTGCTATATGCATTTTTTTTGTTAATTTAAGTAATCAAAACTGGGATTGATATTTTTGCTCTTTTATTTTTACTTAAAGTACAATAACTTTTACCATTTTAATTTGTTTTAATAGTATATTGACAGTATAGTTTTCTTTAAAAAATCCACTTAATTTTCTTTACCCTATTATTAAAAGGGTAATTGACAAAAACAAACTACATTGTCACCAGAAGAGCAATACAAAATGTACAAGTGATATATTAAAATCATCTTTCCAGCTTGAATTTCAATGATGCATTGGGGCAACGATTTTGTGAGAAACATCTTCACCCTTAAATAAAGATTTTCTTAATTCCTTACCTGTGTGCTAATTAGATATCACCTTGTTTTCACATTAAACAGACTTCTACATGAGAAAGCAGCAAGGATGCAGTGGCGTTAATGTTTCCTGGTGTCAACCTGTATTATTTCAGTAGACATTGAAATGAGGATGCATCTTGCTGCCTTTCCAATGAAGCAAGTTTAATTTAGTAATAGGTGAAAAACCATCCCTACAAAGGTGTTAATCAGAGACTTGGCTTTGTGGACACTTTTCAGAGAACAAATTTGTTAGCATAAAAATAAAGCTGGAAAATGAAGAGCTGTTTAATCACTCAATTGGATTTTTTTTGCCAGCATATTTCTTTTTCTCTGCAACCCACTGCTAAATTGTGCTTCCTATCTGTTTTTATAAAATCACTGAATCAAATCTAACTCTGATTACATCAGAGAAGGCCAGGTACCCTACACCATAACGGGGGGTTTGAAATTTTGACTTGTCTACTTAAAGATCACCAAAATCTGATAACAAGGTCAATTACGTCCCTGGGTGGGATTGAACCACCAACCTTTCGGTTAGTAGCCAGACACACTAACCGATTGCGCCACAGAGACACTTTGTAAAAAGTACATACTGACAAAGGCTAATAAGCATACATCTGGAACGTTTCCTAGAAAAACTTTAAAAAGTCAATAATCTGGAGAGTTTTTGTAAGATGTTTCTTCCATCAACCAACGAAGAAACACATTGGTACTTTCCCATGATGAGTGAGTGCTTCAGGATCTCTTGCACTTACATGTGCAGCAGAGTACTGCAATGGAAGCATGCTGGGCCCATAACCCAGAGGTAGGCAGATTAAAACTATCCTCTGCTATATGCATTTTTTTTGTTAAAGTAATCCAAAACTGGGATTGATATTTTTGCTCTTTTATTTTTCATTAAAGTACAATAACTTTTACCATTTTAATTTGTTTTAATAGTATATTGAAAGTATTGTTTTCTTTTAAAAATCCACTTAATTTTCTTTACCCTATTATTAAAATGGTAATTGACAAAAACAAACTACATTGTCACCAGAAGAGCAATACAAAATGTACAAGTGATATATTAAAATCATCTTTCCTGCTTGAATTTCAATGATGCATTGGGGCAACGATTTTGTGAGAAACATTTTCACCCTTAAATAAAGATTTTCTTAATTCCTTACCTGTGTGCTAATTAGATATCACCTTGTTTTCACATTAAACAGACTTCCACATGAGAAAGCAGCAAGGATGCAGTGGCGTTAATGTTTCCTGGTGTCAACCTGTATTATTTCAGTAGACATTGAAATGAGGATGCATCTTGCTGCCTTTCCAATGAAGCAAGTTTAATTTAGTAATAGGTGAAAAACCATCCTTACAAAGGTGTTAATCAGAGACTTGGCTTTGTGGACACTTTTCAGAGAACAAATTTGTTAGCATAAAAATAAAGCCAGAAAATGAAGAGCTGTTTAATCACTCAATTGGATTTTTTTTGCCAGCATATTTCTTTTTCTCTGCAACCCACTGCTAAATTGTGCTTCCTAGCTGTTTTTATAAAATCACTGAATCAAATCTAACTCTGATTACATCAGAGAAGGCCAGGTACCCTACACCATAAGAGAGGGTTTGAAATTTTGACTTGTCTACTTAAAGATCACCAAAATCTGATAACAAGGTCAATTACGTCCCTGGGTGGGATTGAACCACCAACCTTTTGGTTAATAGCCATACACACTAACTGATTGCGCCACAGAGACACTTTGCAAAAGTACATACTGGCAAAGGCTAATAAGCATTCATCTAAAACGTTTCCTAGAAAAACTTTAAAAAGTCAATAATCTGGAGAGTTTTTGTAAGATGTTTCTTCCATCAACCAATGAAGAAACACATTGGTACTTTCCCATGATGAGTGAGTGCTTCAGGATCTATTACACTTACATGTGCAGCAGAGTACAGCAATGGAAGCATGCTGGGCACATAACCCAGAGGTAGGCAGATTGAAACTATCCTCTGCTATATGCATTTTTTTTTGTTAAAGTAATCCAAAACTGGGATTGATATGTTGGCTCTTTTATTTTTACTTACAGTACAATAACTTTTACCATTTTAATTTGTTTTAATAGTATATTGACAGTATTGTTTTCTTTCAAAAATCCTCTTAATTTTCATTACCCTATTATTAAAATGGTAATTGACAAAAACAAACTACATTGTCACCAGAAGAGCAATACAAAATGTACAAGTGATATATTAAAATCATCTTTCCAGCTTGAATTTCAATGATGCATTGGGGCAACGATTTTGTGAGAAACATTTTCACCCTTAAATAAAGATTTTCTTAATTCCTTACCTGTGTGCTAATTAGATATCACCTTGTTTTCACATTAAACAGACTTCCACATGAGAAAGCAGCAAGGATGCAGTGGCGTTAATGTTTCCTGGTGTCAACCTGTATTATTTCAGTAGACATTGAAATGAGGATGCATCTTGCTGCCTTTCCAATGAAGCAAGTTTAATTTAGTAATAGGTTAAAAACCATCCTTACAAAGGTGTTAATCAGAGACTTGGCTTTGTGGACACTTTTCAGAGAACAAATTTGTTAGCATAAAAATAAAGCCAGAAAATTAAGAGCTGTTTAATCACTCAATTTGATTTTTTTTTCCAGCATATTTCTTTTTCTCTGCAACCCACTGCTAAATTGTGCTTCCTAGCTGTTTTTATAAAATCACTGAATCAAATCTAACTCTGATTACATCAGAGAAGGCCAGGTACCCTACACCAGAACAGGGGGATTTGAAATTTTGACTTGTCTACTTAAAGATCACCAAAATCTGATAACAAGGTCAATTACGTCCCTCTGTGGGATTGAACCACCAACCTTTTGGTTAATCGCCGTGCACACTAAATGATTGCGCCACAGAGACACTTTGCAAAAGTCCATACTGACAAAGGCTAATAAGCATTCATCTAAAACGTTTCCTAGAAAAACTTTAAAAAGTCAATAATCTGGAGAGTTTTTGTAAGATGTTTCTTCCATCAACCAACGAAGAAACACATTGGTACTTTCCCATGATGAGTGAGTGCTTCAGGATCTCTTGCACTTACATGTGCAGCAGAGTACAGCAATGGAAGCATGCTGGGCCCATAACCCAGCGGTAGGCAGATTGAAACTATCCTCTGCTATATGCATTTTTTTTTTTGTTAATTAAAGTAATCCAAAACTGAGATTGATATTTTGGCTCTTTTATTTTCACTTAAAGTACAATAACTTTTACCATTTTAATTTGTTTTAATAGTATATTGACAGTATTGTTTTCTTTCAAAAATCCACTTAATTTTCTTAACCCTATTATTAAAATGGTAATTGACAAAAACAAACTACATTGTCACCAGAAGAGCAATACAAAATGTACAAGTGATATATTAAAATCATCTTTCCAGCTTGAATTTCAATGATGCATTGGGGCAACGATTTTGTGAGAAACATCTTCACCCTTAAATAAAGATTTTCTTAATTCCTTACCTGTGTGCTAATTAGATATCACCTTGTTTTCACATTAAACAGACTTCCACATGAGAAAGCAGCAAGGATGCAGTGGCGTTAATGTTTCCTGGTGTCAACCTGTATTATTTCAGTAGACATTGAAATGAGGATGCATCTTGCTGCCTTTCCAATGAAGCGTTTAATTTAGTAATAGGTGAAAAACCATCCCTACAAAGGTGTTAATCAGAGACTTGGCTTTGTGGACACTTTTCAGAGAACAAATTTGTTAGCATAAAAATAAAGCCAGAAAATGAAGAGCTGTTTAATCACTCAATTGGATTTTTTTTGCCAGCATATTTCTTTTTCTCTGAAACCCACTGCTAAATTGTGCTTCCTAGCTGTTTTTATTAAATCACTGAATCAAATCTAACTCTGATTACATCAGAAAAGGCCAGGTACCCTACACCATAACAGGGGGTTTGAAATTTTGACTTGTCTACTTAAAGATCACCAAAATCTGATAACAAGGTCAATTACGTCCCTGGGTGGGATTGAACCACCAACCTTTTGGTTAGTAGCCGGACACACTAACCGATTGCGCCACAGAGACACTTCACAAAAAGTACATACTGACAAAGGCTAATAAGCATACATCTAGAACGTTTCCTAGAAAAACTTTAAAAAGTCAATAATCTGGAGAGTTTTTGTAAAATGTTTCTTCCATCAACCAACGAAGAAACACATTGGTACTTTCCCATGATGAGTGAGTGCTTCAGGATCTCTTGCACTTACATGTGCAGCAGAGTACTGCAATGGAAGCATACAGGGCCCATAACCCAGCGGTAGGCAGATTGAAACTATCCTCTGCTATATGCATTTTTTTTTGTTAATTAAAGTAATCCAAAACTGGGATTGATATTTTGGCTCTTTTATTTTCACTTAAAGTACAATAACTTTTACCATTTTAATTTGTTTTAATAGTATATTGACAGTATTGTTTTCTTTCAAAAATCCACTTAATTTTCTTAACCCTATTATTAAAATGGTAATTGACAAAAACAAACTACATTGTCACCAGAAGAGCAATACAAAATGTACAAGTGATATATTAAAATCATCTTTCCAGCTTGAATTTCAATGATGCATTGGGGTAACGATTTTGTGAGAAACATCTTCACCCTTAAATAAAGATTTTCTTAATTCCTTACCTGTGTGCTAATTAGATATCACCTTGTTTTCACATTAAACAGACTTCCACATGAGAAAGCAGCAAGGATGCAGTGGTGTTAATGTTTCCTGGTGTCAACCTGTATTATTTCAGTAGACATTGAAATGAGGATGCATCTTGCTGCCTTTCCAATGAAGCGTTTAATTTAGTAATAGGTGAAAAACCATCCCTACAAAGGAGTTAATCAGAGACTTGGCTTTGTGGACACTTTTCAGAGAACAAATTTGTTAGCATAAAAATAAAGCCAGAAAATGAAGAGCTGTTTAATCACTCAATTGGATTTTTTTTGCCAGCATATTTCTTTTTCTCTGCAACCCACTGCTAAATTGTGCTTCCTAGCTGTTTTTATTAAATCACTGAATCAAATCTAACTCTGATTACATCAGAAAAGGCCAGGTACCCTACACCATAACAGGGGGTTTGAAATTTTGACTTGTCTACTTAAAGATCACCAAAATCTGATAACAAGGTCAATTATGTCCCTGGGTGGGATTGAACCACCAACCTTTTGGTTAGTAGCCGGACACACTAACCAATTGCGCCACAGAGACACTTCACGAAAAGTACATACTGACAAAGGCTAATAAGCATACATCTAGAACGTTTCCTAGAAAAACTTTAAAAAGTCAATAATCTGGAGAGTTTTTGTAAAATGTTTCTTCCATCAACCAACGAAGAAACACATTGGTACTTTCCCATGATGAGTGAGTGCTTCAGGATCTCTTGCACTTACATGTGCAGCAGAGTACTGCAATGGAAGCATACAGGGCCCATAACCCAGCGGTAGGCAGATTGAAACTATCCTTTGCTATATGCATTTTTTTTGTTAATTTAAGTAATCAAAACTGGGATTGATATTTTTGCTCTTTTATTTTTACTTGAAGTACAATAATTTTTACCATTTTAATTTGTTTAAATCCACTTAATTTTCTTTACCCTATTATTAAAAGGGTAATTGACAAAAACAAACTACATTGTCACCAGAAGAGCAATACAAAATGTACACGTGATATATTAAAATCATCTTTCCAGCTTGAATTTCAATGATGCATTGGGGCAACGATTTTGTGAGAAACATCTTCACCCTTAAATAAAGATTTTCTTAATTCCTTACCTGTGTGCTAATTAGATATCACCTTGTTTTCACATTAAACAGACTTCCACATGAGAAAGCAGCAAGGATGCAGTGGCGTTAATGTTTCCTGGTGTCAACCTGTATTATTTCAGTAGAAATTGAAATGAGGATGCATCTTGCTGCCTTTCCAATGAAGCAAGTTTAATTTAGTAATAGGTGAAAAACCATCCCTACAAAGGTGTTAATCAGAGACTTGGCTTTGTGGACACTTTTCAGAGAACAAATTTGTTAGCATAAAAATAAAGCCAGAAAATGAAGAGCTGTTTAATCACTCAATTGGATTTTTCTGCCAGCATATTTCTTTTTCTCTGCAACCCACTGCTAAATTGTGATTCCTAGCTGTTTTTATTAAATCACTGAATCAAATCTAACTCTGATTACATCAGAAAAGGCCAGGTACCCTACACCATAACAGGGGGTTTGAAATTTTGACTTGTCTACTTAAAGATCACCAAAATCTGATAACAAGGTCAATTACGTCCCTGGGTGGGATTGAACCACCAACCTTTTGGCTAGTAGCCGGACACACTAACCGATTGCGCCACAGAGACACTTCACAAAAAGTACATACTGACAAAGGCTAATAAGCATACATCTAGAACGTTTCCTAGAAAAACTTTAAAAAGTCAATAATCTGGAGAGTTTTTGTAAAATGTTTCTTCCATCAACCAACAAAGAAACACATTGGTACTTTCCCATGATGAGTGAGTGCTTCAGGATCTCTTGCACTTACATGTGCAGCAGAGTACTGCAATGGAAGCATACAGGGCCCATAACCCAGCGGTAGGCAGATTGAAACTATCCTTTGCTATATGCATTTTTTTTGTTAATTTAAGTAATCAAAACTGGGATTGATATTTTTGCTCTTTTATTTTTACTTGAAGTACAATAATTTTTACCATTTTAATTTGTTTAAATCCACTTAATTTTCTTTACCCTATTATTAAAAGGGTAATTGACAAAAACAAACTACATTGTCACCAGAAGAGCAATACAAAATGTACACGTGATATATTAAAATCATCTTTCCAGCTTGAATTTCAATGATGCATTGGGGCAACGATTTTGTGAGAAACATCTTCACCCTTAAATAAAGATTTTCTTAATTCCTTACCTGTGTGCTAATTAGATATCACCTTGTTTTCACATTAAACAGACTTCCACATGAGAAAGCAGCAAGGATGCAGTGGCGTTAATGTTTCCTGGTGTCAACCTGTATTATTTCAGTAGAAATTGAAATGAAGATGCATCTTGCTGCCTTTCCAATGAAGCAAGTTTAATTTAGTAATAGGTGAAAAACCATCCCTACAAAGGTGTTAATCAGAGACTTGGCTTTGTGGACACTTTTCAGAGAACAAATTTGTTAGCATAAAAATAAAGCCAGAAAATGAAGAGCTGTTTAATCACTCAATTGGATTTTTCTGCCAGCATATTTCTTTTTCTCTGCAAACCACTGCTAAATTGTGCTTCCTATCTGTTTTTATAAAATCACTGAATCAAATCTAACTCTGATTACATCAGAGAAGGCCAGGTACCCTACACCATAACAGGGGGTTTGAAATTTTGACTTGTCTACTTAAAGATCACCAAAATCTGATAACAAGGTCAATTACGTCCCTGGGTGGGATTAAGCCACCAACCTTTTGGTTAGTAGCCAGACACACTAACCGATTGCGCCACAGAGACACTTTGTAAAAAGTACATACTGACAAAGGCTAATAAGCATACATCTAGAACGTTTCCTAGAAAAACTTTAAAAAGTCAATAATCTGGAGAGTTTTTGTAAGATGTTTCTTCCATCAACAAACGAAGAAACACATTGGTACTTTCCCATGATGAGTGAGTGCTTCAGGATCTCTTGCACTTACATGTGCAGCAGAGTACTGCAATGGAAGCATGCTGGGCCCATAACCCAGAGGTAGGCAGATTGAAACTATCCTTTGCTATATGCATTTTTTTTTTGTTAATTTAAGTAATCAAAACTGGGATTGATATTTTTGCTCTTTTATTTTTACTTAAAGTACAAAAACTTTTACCATTTTAATTTGTTTTAATAGTATATTGACAGTATAGTTTTCTTTAAAAAATCCACTTAATTTTCTTTACCCTATTATTAAAATGGTAATTGACAAAAACAAACTACATTGTCACCAGAAGAGCAATACAAAATGTACAAGTGATATATTAAAATCATCTTTCCAGCTTGAATTTCAATGATGCATTGGGGCAACGATTTTGTGAGAAACATCTTCACCCTTAAATAAAGATTTTCTTAATTCCTTACCTGTGTGCTTATTAGATATCACCTTGTTTTCACATTAAACAGACTTCTACATGAGAAAGCAGCAAGGATGCAGTGGTGTTAATGTTTCCTGGTGTCAACCTGTATTATTTCAGTAGACATTGAAATGAGGATGCATCTTGCTGCCTTTCCAATGAAGCAAGTTTAATTTAGTAATAGGTGAAAAACCATCCCTACAAAGGTGTTAATCAGAGACTTGGCTTTGTGGACACTTTTCAGAGAACAAATTTGTTAGTATAAAAATAAAGCCAGAAAATGAAGAGCTGTTTAATCACTCAATTGGATTTTTTTTGCCAGCATATTTCTTTTTCTCTGCAACCCACTGCTAAATTGTGCTTCCTAGCTGTTTTTATAAAATCACTGAATCAAATCTAACTCTGATTACATCAGAGAAGGCCAGGTACCCTACACCAGAACAGGGGTTTTGAAATTTTGACTTGTCTACTTAAAGATCACCAAAATCTGATAACAAGGTCAATTACGTCCCTGGGTGGGATTGAACCACCAACCTTTTGGTTAATAGCCGTGCACACTAACTGATTGCGCCACAGAGACACTTTGCAAAAGTCCATACTGACAAAGGCTAATAAGCATTCATCTAAAACGTTTCCTAGAAAAACTTTAAAAAGTCAATAATCTGGAGAGTTTTTGTAAGATGTTTCTTCCATCAACCAACGAAGAAACACATTGGTACTTTCCCATGATGAGTGAGTGCTTCAGGATCTCTTGCACTTACATGTGCAGCAGAGTACAGCAATGGAAGCATGCTGGGCCCATAACCCAGCGATAGGTAGATTGAAACTATCCTCTGCTATATGCATTTTTTTTTTGTTAATTTAAGTAATCAAAACTGGGATTGATATGTTAGCTCTTTTATGTTTACTTAAAGTACAATAACTTTTACCATTTTAATTTGTTTTAATAGTATATTGACAGTATTGTTTTCTTTCAAAAATCCACTTAATTTTCTTTACCCTATTATTAAAATGGTAATTGACAAAAACAAACTACATTGTCACCAGAAGAGCAATACAAAATGTACAAGTGATATATTAAAATCATCTTTCCAGCTTGAATTTCAATGATGCATTGGGGCAACGATTTTGTGAGAAACATCTTCACCCTTAAATAAAGATTTTCTTAATTCCTTACCTGTGTGCTAATTAGATATCACCTTGTTTTCACATTAAACAGACTTCCACATGAGAAAGCAGCAAGGATACAGTGGTGTTAATGTTTCCTGGTGTCAACCTGTATTATTTCAGTAGACATTGAAATGAGGATGCACCTTGCTGCCTTTCCAATGAAGCAAGTTTAATTTAGTAATAGGTGAAAAACCATCCCTACAAAGGTGTTAATCAGAGACTTGGCTTTGTGGACACTTTTCAGAGAACAAATTTGTTAGCATAAAAATAAAGCCAGAAAATGAAGAGCTGTTTAATCACTCAATTGGATTTTTTTTGCCAGCATATTTCTTTTTCTCTGCAACCCACTGCTAAATTGTGCTTCCTAGCTGTTTTTATAAAATCACTGAATCAAATCTAACTCTGATTACATCAGAGAAGGCCAGGTACCCTACACCATAACAGGGGGTTTGAAATTTTGACTTGTCTACTTAAAGATCACCAAAATCTGATAACAAGGTCAATTACGTCCCTGGGTGGGATTGAACCACCAACCTTTTGGTTAGTAGCCGGACACACTAACCGATTGTGCCACAGAGACACTTTGCAAAAAGTACATACTGACAAAGTCTAATAAGCATATATCTAGAACGTTTCCTAGAAAAACTTTAAAAAGTCAATAATCTGGAGAGTTTTTGTAAGATGTTTCTTCCATTAACCAATAAAGAAACACATTGGTACTTTCCCATGATGAGTGAGTGCTTCAGGATCTCTTGCACTTACATGTGCAGCAGAGTACTGCAATGGAAGCATGCTGGGCCCATTACCCAGAGGTAGGCAGATTGAAACTATCCTCTGCTATATGCATTTTTTTTGTTAATTAAAGTAATCCAAAACTGGGATTGATATGTTAGCTCTTTTATGTTTACTTAAAGTACAATAACTTTTACCATTTTAATTTGTTTTAATAGTATATTGACAGTATTGTTTTCTTTCAAAAATCCACTTAATTTTTTTTACCCTATTATTAAAATGGTAATTGACAAAAACAAACTACATTGTCACCAGAAGAGCAATACAAAATGTACAAGTGATATATTAAAATCATCTTTCCAGCTTGAATTTCAATGATGCATTGGGGCAACGATTTTGTGAGAAACATCTTCACCCTTAAATAAAGATTTTCTTAATTCCTTACCTGTGTGCTAATTAGATATCACCTTGTTTTCACATTAAACAGACTTCCACATGAGAAAGCAGCAAGGATACAGTGGTGTTAATGTTTCCTGGTGTCAACCTGTATTATTTCAGTAGACATTGAAATGAGGATGCATCTTGCTGCCTTTCCAATGAAGCAAGTTTAATTTAGTAATAGGTGAAAAACCATCCCTACAAAGGTGTTAATCAGGACTTGGCTTTATGGACACTTTTCAGAGAACAAATTTGTTAGCATAAAAATAAAGCCAGAAAATGAAGAGCTGTTTAATCACTCAATTGGATTTTTTTTGCCAGCATATTTCTTTTTCTCTGCAACCCACTGCTAAATTGTGCTTCCTAGCTGTTTTTATAAAATCACTGAATCAAATCTAACTCTGATTACATCAGAGAAGGCCAGGTACCCTACACCATAACAGGGGGTTTGAAATTTTGACTTGTCTACTTAAAGATCACCAAAATCTGATAACAAGGTCAATTACATCCCTGGGTGGGATTGAACCACCAACCTTTTGGTTAGTAGCCAAACACACTAACTGATTGCACCACAGAGACACTTTGCAAAAATGCATACTGACAAAGGCTAATAAGCATTCATCTAGAACGTTTCCTAGAAAAACTTTAAAAAGTCAATAATCTGGAGAGTTTTTGTAAGATGTTTCTTAGATCAACCAACGAAGAAACACATTGGTACTTTCCCATGATGAGTGAGTGCTTCAGGATCTCTTGCACTTACATGTGCAGCAGAGTACTGCAATGGAAGCATGCTGGGCTTATAAACCAGAGGTAGGCATTTTGAAACTATCCTCTGCTATATGCATTTTTTTTTATTAAAGTAATCCAAAACTGGGATTGATATTTTAGCTCTTTTATTTTTACTTAAAGTACAATAACTTTTACCATCTTAATTTGTTTTAATAGTATATTGACAGTATTGTTTTCTTTCAAAAATCCACTTAATTTTCTTTACCCTATTATTAAAATGGTAATTGACAAAAACAAACTACATTGTCACCAGAAGAGCAATACAAAATGTACAAGTGATATATTAAAATCATCTTTCCAGCTTGAATTTCAATGATGCATTGGGGCAACGATTTTGTGAGAAACATTTTCACCCTTAAATAAAGATTTTCTTAATTCCTTACCTGTGTGCTAATTAGATATCACCATGTTTTCACATTAAACAGACTTCCACATGAGAAAGCAGCAAGGATGCAGTGGCGTTAATGTTTCCTGGTGTCAACCTGTATTATTTCAGTAGACATTGAAATGAGGATGCATCTTGCTGCCTTTCCAATGAAGCAAGTTTAATTTTGTAATAGGTGAAAAACCATCCTTACAAAGGTGTTAATCAGAGACTTGGCTTTGTGGACACTTTTCAGAGAACAAATTTGTTAGCATAAAAATAAAGCCAGAAAATTAAGAGCTGTTTAATCACTCAATTTGATTTTTTTTGCCAGCATATTTCTTTTTCTCTGCAACCCACTGCTAAATTGTGCTTCCTAGCTGTTTTTATAAAATCACTGATTCAAATCTAACTCTGATTACATCAGAGAAGGCCAGGTACCCTACACCATAACAGGGGGTTTGAAATTTTGACTTGTCTACTTAAAGATCACCAAAATCTGATAACAAGGTCAATTACGTCC